>NC_062541.1:8845543-9160543 GCF_022655615.1 Tachysurus fulvidraco | reverse complement strand
CAAAAGAGGAGGAGCTTTACATAAGCACATTTAGTTCTAGCTTTTATTATGCTCATCAGTGAATGACAAATAAACTGAACTTCTTAGTCAGGGGAGTGAAAAACCTGTGCTCTCCAAAAAGCATTTGCATTTCTAGTAAAGCTCCAGGACACCAGGAATAAATCCTTAATTGCTTTCCAAACATATTTATGGTGGTTTTGTAGGTCATTTTGTTTGCCTACAAAAAAACAACAACAAAAAAACGAATTTCCATTTTAAAAACCTGAGACGATACATTAAGCAAAAGCAACAAAAGAAGGTTTGCCATGAGTTTCTCAGAACCTGATTTGAAAACAGTCAAGATTGGCTGAGCTACATGCCAGAGTTGGAGCGGAAGAGTGTTAGTGAGATCTGGATGTGTTTAAATGCCCTTTAGAAAATTGCGGGCGGGTGATACGGCAGAAAAAGATCCCATCAAGATCCTTGAAACCCTCTTCATAATCCACAATGTCTGGCATATGGTTCTATATTATTTTGCTGAGATGGTGCTGACATTAAGTGCCATCAAGAGCCATAATAGATTCAGAGCATGTTGTTCAGTCTTCATTTTCTTTCAGTTTATTCGTTACATTTGAATAACGCAAGTGGTGTAAAATTGCTTTTAACATCCAGTCAGTTACTTCTGATTTAGCGTGAGTAACAGCAAGGTCGTAATGACAACAGTGATGCTAATGATATCGATATTATAGCATCATATTGCCAAACTCTACAGAGGATAACAACGCAGGCAGATATGAAAGTTACATTTGGGTGAAAAAGTTCATCTTCAGTAAGCATGTTAATTTTGTTAAGGTCTTATGGTGAGAATATGTCCTGCATGGAACACTAGTCTGCAGGCACAAACACACACACGTTATTCACACACTCATTCATATCCAGGGACAAGTGAGAATCAGCAGTTCACCCTCTGGCATGTTTTTGGGGAGTGGGAGAACATGAGAGAAGCACCAGGGACCCTGAAGCTGTGCAGCGACAATGCTGTAAATATTTTATCTTGTACTGTTTTTTCTTTCTTAAACAGGTTTGTTTCCTTTTGTGTCCTGGGGAAATGGAAATATTTGCACTTGTCTGTAGGGTTGAACATTCCTGATTCGTCTAGCTTGCGTTATTGTGTTTAGTTTAGCAGCATGTGGGCATCTCAGACAGAGATGTCAATCATACATGCTCTTTATTTTTGTGTTGATGTCTTCTTGTGATCAAATTTACTGATCTATCTGGTGAATTTAGTCATTGCTTGAGTGGAGTTATTCCATTTATGTTTGTTCTTTCATTAAAATGTTTGTTGATGTTTTTAAGATCGTGTCCTTTGACACTAAATTCCTTGGAACGATAAGCTTATATCTTTGATTCTCAGGAATCTCTGGCCTTGCTGCTTCTGGCATCGACTTCTCAGACAGGCAGGAAACGCTGTGCAGATGTTCACTTGCTACATCTGCTTGCTCTGTGTCCTTCCAGCTGTGCTTGCCTGGATTGCCTATGGGGTTCCTGTAAAAGTTTCGGTCTCAGATAGTTGGCATACGCGACGGCTCGTGGCCTAGCGTGCAGGAAATAATCAGGCCGTATCCCTGCGGTGACCTACTCTCTCTTGCCTCGTCTGTGCCACCTCTCCAGCTCTTATCATTACCCGAGTATGCGAGTATCTGTTACGCCACTAATGAACTGGCCTAACACAGAGCTGCATAAATCCTGCTGGGATCCTGATGGCACGCCATGGATCGTGTGGATTTAAAGTGCAGCACTCGTGGCTCAGGTCTCGAACTGTTTTTTTCAAGACTTTCTCTAATGTTGAGATTTACTGGGTAGGTGCCAGGACCTAGCAGGTGCGTTAAATTTATTGTGCTAGGCGGCACTATTTCACCGGGGTTCTGTCTAAAGTGGGAGGAGTGTGACGAACAGCATGGGACCTTGCCTCGAATGAGCCTGTGCTGATATCGAGTGAATGAGCGTGTGCCAGTGAGAGAGAAAAACTCTTTTCCCTCTTGTAATGCAGGGCATGTCAAACCAAAACTTATCAAGGTGAAGAGAACATTCGGATGACTGCGGCACTGAAGTGGAAGCGAAAGGTTTTAGCCACGTTCAAAGCACCGCACATTAATTCCTTTGAAAGTCTTGGCTTGGCCTGCTTTGACTTCGCAGAAAGTTATAGCAGTCACAAATTTCTTTCTTTTTCAGCTGCATACTGATATCACACTGCTGACCTCAGCTTGTTTGCGTTAAAGGTCTGAATTTGTCTGCATTTTTTTTTCTGCAGATGAACCACACGCTATTAGATACCTTCTAAAATGTTTGTTTTGGTGCGTGTCTACTTCTGCATTGCTCTCTTTGAGCGGAAAGGCATGAAAATTGTTAGTTTTTTTGTTTTCACACGAGACACCACCAAGCTTATTTTTGTGCACATCAGCGTAGTATCTGTTACAGTATGAAGCGTGCCGATTGTATTACACTGCCACGGAGTTCTTCATTCACACACTGACCTTGACTTTCCCTGCAGAACACAGATAAAACTGAATGTTAAATGCTGAAATGCGGCTCTCCGACATGTACGCTTCATTGACTCTTGCGGGGAAAATGACCCATTTATGACGAGATAAAAATGCACTAGAGCTGCTGCCGCCAATCTCAGTGTAGACAGCAGATCTTTTTTTTAATCCCCTTGATGCACAATCGTATATCTTAGCAAAGGCAGCACAGTATTAAAGCAGACAAGCTGTCTGAGTGGTTGTGTAATTTTAGTCATTTGTTTGAATGTCACAAATCCTTTAAGAGTCTTTTTTAACCCATTCATACACTTTTATTTACTCCATCTGCCTCATTTGTTATTAAATGATAAGACCATGGCAGCACAGCAGTAATGAAATTGTGTGTCACACACCTAAAGAACAACGTAACACATCGTGATGTGCAGAACGTCTCCCTCGGCAAATACCTACAGGGGATAAGGGCGTCTGCCAAATGCTGTAAATGTAATGTAAATGGGATGGATTTGTAACATCGGAAAGTTGGGATTAGTAGTGAGCTGAGCTGCATTAGAGATGAAACTGTAGAGATCTAATTAGAGACCTCGCTAAAACATTTTCAATTCGGAAATTCACAAGGCTTTTTAGTGACCTCGATCTATGCTTTCTTGCGGACAGAAGGCCGAAATACTGTGGAAATTCCGTGGATGCTTTTCGGAGATAATTAGGGTGTTTTCTATCTGTTTATTTAGGTCTAAGTCTAATATATAATCTCTTCCTGATACTGTGGCCTTCCTAGAACAGTTCTAACCTTATAATTGTCTGCATACTATTTAATGAGTTTTCAGGAGGTTTTTTTTTCTTGCCACTGTCGCCTCTAGCTTGCTGCAAGCAGATTAAGCCCAAATGGTCTTAATGGGGGTTTTCTGAGGTATCCTCCACAGTGTGAATGGAGTGTTCACACCTTCCGAAACAAACAGCACCCAGGTTTCAGTTTAAACGGGCTAATTAAAGCTCATGCCATGCTGTTTTCACACCCAGTTCATTTGCTCAAGTCCTTGTCAGAGATTTTGTGTGACACTTGTGAATCTTTTCCATGTCGTTTCATTTGGCTTCAGACTGAAGTGATTTCCAAGTGAATCTTATGGTTAGTACAGCTGGTGTTCCCTGATTGGTCTGAAATTTTGCACAATGGTGAAAGCATAGTTTTTATTACCACAGATCGCTACTGAAATTCAGTTGTGCCAATTGTACCCGGCTTGTATACTGCATGCACCACAATATCTATGGCTAATAATAAAGCATTTAAAACAGGCTGCCATTACAGTTTCTCAGTAACGTAATCTGTTCCTGATTTAAGGACTTATAGACTTTGGGAGAGAAAGACATGTCTGCTGAGGGAATGTCATCGCTGCTATAAAGTAAGTGATGACAGGTACACATCATTAAATGTAACTAGGAATGGATCAGTCATTTACAATGGATGACTAAAAAGTGTGAATATAAATTCATGGAAAAAACAAATCGTTTGCAAAAGGAAACATCTTGCAATATGCTGCTTTAGTATAATATTCAACATCCTGTTTTGTATTTAAGACTACACCAACTGCATTATTGACCAAATGCATTATTAATCACATTTTTTTTTGAGTGGTCATAAGGATGCGAGCATTTAATCCTGTAATGGATACCACAGTCCATAAAAAGTCCATCTGAAAAGAGAAACATTAGTTTTCCAAGTGGTGACTGATGCTGAGGGATGTTATGATGGAAGTTATTACCCCTGTTTAAAATGAATTACAAATAATAACGATTCATAAGCATTCATCAACAATTCAGCAATAAATCACAATTCATCTGATGGAGAAGGTTGACTTTGTTAATGCGACTCAGTTTGACAGCGTTTGACTCATTAACTCGACTGGTTCAAACTCATAACTGGTTGTTCTGAGAATCTGGCTGTGGCAAGTGGTCCAAGTCCTCTGAGTGACTTGTTTTTCTTCCCATCATAAATAACAAAGGTGAACATGCCAATGCAGCTGTGTTTTAAAAAAAATAATGCTGTGGCATGAATCTTTCCTCATTTTGTCAGAAACTCTCCTGAGCCTCCTAACACTGCCGCTGATGCACTGCTGCTTTCTAACAAGCGCTGTGTGAGCCTCCCTGTGCCTCTGACAGCACTGAAACCTCATGAGCAGTGTGTACATCTGCAGGCAGTCCTTTTCTCTCTGTGAGGCCTGAAATCACAGAGACGAATTGCTGCGCAGTTTAACAGACTGTGAATCTGTTTTTCTTTTGTACATATGCGAGTTGCTCTCATGCCACTCTTCTGTTTAAGACATGCTTGACGTGGCGTACCGCTTTTGTCGGGATACGTGTCAGGTGGCTTTCTGCTCCTCTGCTGTGCTTTAGTTATGCTCTGTTTGATCTGATTATCACTGTCTATGTTTCTCTCGCACCAGACGAGGCATCTGTCTACAGTACGCTCCATCACCAGTTTACCCTCTAACTGCATTAACTGCAAATAAAAAAAAATAAAAAAATGAAGCAGTATTGTTCAATGATTTTAAACAAACCTAAGTAAGAACACGTCTGTGTCATCGTAAATACAAGTGTGAAAGTTTGCTCCCTTTCAGAACAAAGATTTTATACCAATCGGACATTTAATCCCTCATAGATATTTCCTCATTATTTCAACGGACAGTATTTTAAGATGATAATAAAAGTTCACGTTTAGCTTTTCCCTGACTGAATAGGATCTAAATATTGATGACAGTCCAGCCTAATGAAATGGCTGCAAATAAGATGCATCAATTTGAAGTGGGCCTGATTTTGTTTTTACGTAATATCACTCGAATATCAGCACGCATTCCGAACAGATGACAGATGAAACATGTGTTGTGAACTTGATGTGGGGAATAAACACATACTTCTCTGTTCAGTCATCTAAACATTTGGATTTTTCACTAGCTATCCTCACTTCTAAGCAATCCCGAGAAGGTAAATGAAACGCAGCAAACATTTTTTATTAAAAAATTAATTATTTATTAGTATACACAATATGTACAGCATGTGATTGGCCAAAACAAAGGATCTGCTTCAAATGGCTGCTGAACTTTTAAGTCTCAACAGTTTATTCTATTGCATTGATTGGTACTGCTGCAGTATTTATTTATTTATTTATTTATTTATTTATTTATTTATAGTGCTCATTTCGATCCTCTAAAAATACTTAGCTGGGTCTGTATCTGTTGCACTGACTACCAGTTTGTGACCCTTGTTGTAAGCCCAACCTTGGACTTTATTGAAATGGCTTTGGAGACATCTTCATTTAAACCTTTTAGAATTTTGTGCTTTTTAAACTACTTTTATGTTATAGTTTCTTTTCTCTTCATGTCCACGTGGGTTACCTCCAGATTCTCAGCTGCTTTTTGTCAGCTTGGATCAATTCAGTCTAAAATTATCCATAGATATCACATCTTAGATCTATCTAGGAAGAAAAAACATTCTCAAAATATACACATCTCTGGAAGTGATTGTAGTACGATGGCAAACACATTTAAGGGTGTAATCTCATCACTTGGTGAAATGTGGAACGAATTATTTTTAAAACTGACTTTATTTATTTGTTATTTACAGTCAATAGTAATTGACTTGTTTTGGGTTTTCACTTATTTAGTGCTATCCGTGCTGCCTTGTAAATCATTACACACATACACTCCTCCATCCTCTATGTGTAGAGGAAATATCTGAGAACAGACTCGGGCAACTTCCTGTTATAGCATTGTGCTCACATTCATTTCCTGCTTTAACATGCACAATTGAATCAGTTATTGCTCTTAACTTGTGCATTTATTCTGCCTTTCAGAGTAACATTCATATAATATAAATCAGGTGATCAAAGATTGCAAGCTTCCTTTTAAAGCTGGAGTGGTTTTCTTTCTGTCTTGTTTTCCTTCCTTATACTTGCAAAAAAAAAGTGCAAGCCACAATTAAGACATGAAAGGGCAGACAATAATACAGTGGTAGGTCAATATGCCTCTGTTCCTAGCTGAAAATAGACTTACAGCAGTCACATCAAAGCCTATGCTCCAAAAGAAGGGCAGCCTTCAGAGTTGTAAGATTTAACCACCATAAAGAAAAATAAATAGAGGGCCTCAATGAATGGGTAGGGCTGAGGACAAGGAAAAGTGTGTGTGTGTGTGTGTGTGTGTGTGTGTGTGTGTGTGTGTGTGTGTGTGTGGGCACATAATAACAGCAGCCTGGTCTTGTGGGTGGGGTTTAAGGGCGTTCCCGCTGGTAGTTCTTGCTTTGGTGGCGATGACTCGTCTGTCTGTCCGGTCAGAGTGTTAAGCCCTGGACCTCTGGGATTCAAGGCTACGAGTGTGTATTAGAAACAGTGAGAGGGTGAAGGAGGGGTAAAGGACAGCTGGGTGGCTTTGAGTGAGTGGGGGGTGTTAAATCACAGTGTCGTCTTTGTTTCCCTCCCTGTGCCAGTCACACAGTGACTCGTTTTAAGACTGCAGCCAGTGAGAGTGTGTGTGAGAGTGTGTGTGAGAGTGTGTGTGAGAGTGTGTGTGAGAGTGTGTGTGAGAGTGTGTGTGAGAGTGTGTGTGAGAGTGTGTGTGAGAGTGTGTGTGAGAGTGTGTGGGTTCAGTCTCTGTGTGTGGGGGGGTTCAGTCTCTGTGCATGGGGGTCAGCCTATGTGGGGGGGGGAGTGTGTGTGTGGGGGGGGTGTCAGTCTCTATGTGTGTGGGGGGTCAGTGTGTGGGGGGGGGAGGTCAGTGTATGTGGGGGGGGTTAGTGTGGGGGTCAGGTTTTGGGGGTGGTCAGTTCGTGTGTGGGGGTCAGTCTGTGTGTGTGTGTGGGCAGTCTGTCTGTGTATCTGTGTAGACTGTGCATATCTGTAACAGACTGTGCATCGCAGCTGTGTTCACAGTTCATCAGGATGAATGTTAACTTGTTAATGTTGTCTAAGGAATTTAGAACATACCTTTTTTAAGACATTCTGTACCTTGCTGTCCCTGTCTGTGCTGAACCATTTTTCTTGAAGTAGGACATATAAAAATAGCAATAAATCAATCATGGAACTTTCAATCTAGGCTAGCAAAACCCGTCGGGATTTTCTCTGATGTGCTGCTCTGATTAGCAGGAATGCTAACCTTGCCATTTAAAAAGGGTAAAACTGGATTTTTTTATGTTCATGTAGCTTCTTCAGACACAATATTGTATCATTTGACTTAACATTATGCAGTCAGTAGAATTTGCTTTGAATGTTTTTTTTTCTTATAGTTCATTTTTTTAGTAGAATCTAAATCTAGAACCTTTTAGAACCTTGACATGCTCACAATGGTCTAGCAGCACAATGACATTAGAGATCATCATGGTTTTTAAAAGCATGAATATAGGAATGATTATAGATGAAGTATTTAATTTGTAGATGTATCTCAGTTCTTGCAGAAAAACTTTAGATGTTTCCTTAAAAATGTGATATTTTTATTGACACTCACTTTTTATATTTTATGTAAGCATTATTTCATTTTTATTATAATGGCCCACTTGTTTTTCTTTGAGTTTTTATGGCTGTTCATTACACTAACAGAAGGATTGAGATATTCTCATGTATTCTGTTTTGTTTAATGGTTTTACGATGTTAGGCAGATGTCCATATCACTTTTTTGCGTCAGTATTGTGTTGATAAAAGGTAATGGAAATGCATTAGGACTAGTGTTTTTCATGATGGATGAAAATAATATGTTTTGAAAGCACCAAGAGGTCAAGCCAGGAATAAAATCATAATGTAGGCTGTGAAATAAATAAAAAATAATCAATACGAATCATGGTTAGAGAAAGCACAATATTGCTTCCTTTCAGATGGCCATACTGCAACCTTAAGCATCAACCCATTTCGCTACTGATCCTGTAACTTAACAGCTAAGAGAGACCATCAACACATGACTTACAAAAGACTTCTTTCTAATAACTCCTCACCATTTGAATTTGTGCAAAACTAGATCATTGTGAATAAAATGTAATGAACTGCAGTATAATAAGTAAGTAATATAACACTACGATGTGGTGTGTTGCGAGGTCCTGACACTCTATTAAATAAATGTATCTCCATATAGACACTTATTATTTTTATCATTAAATGCTATATAATGGGAAAGAAAACACATAAGAATGATATTTTTTTGCTTAATTAGATGCCTGTTAGTATAGAAACAATAAATTGAACATCCTATGCTAATGGATTTGGTGGGGATCCCACCATCACCATCAGGTCTGTTAGGTTCTTGTTAGTGATTTATAAGCCAGAAACATTGACCATAAAACTTTGACCTTGCTGTGATCTTGACCTGTTCAAAATTGGATCAATTCCATAAATGTAGAACTCTAATAGTAATAAGAATGTGTTGTGTTTAGTGATTATTTCTATATAATTCCTACAAATCTTCTTGAGATGTCGCTCTAAACACAGACAATCAGGCGACATCTTCTGATCAGTCAGATTTGAGAACTCCAGATCCATATACCTTACTAAAAGCTACATGTGGTTACAGGTGTTCGGATGTTCTTATCGTGTGACCTACTCGATCGCGCATCTTTTTACTTCACAGGTAATTCTGTGATCTTTCAAGCAAGATTCGATACTGATTTATATCAAACATTACATATATATATATATTTTTACTTGAAATAAAAATCATAGAGGTGTCATTTATGACCGAATTCATTTTGACTTAATTGCAAAGGTAATGTTGGGATTTAGTCTCAATTTCATTAGCCGACAATTTGAATAACTGCATTTGAGAGCATAAAGGAAGCACATGGCATGTATCAGGCATATGGTCCAGTCTCTATTTTTGTAGTTCACTTTACAGAAAGGTGAGACGTGACCTTAATTTACAAGCTGTCTGAGAATCTTCCCTAGTACACAGAGTGTAGCCACTGGACACGATAACAGATCCTTCAGCATAGAGGCACAGTGTTGTAGTGTGAAAGTGGTCAGGCCTGGGAACCCGCTAGCTAAGTGACAGCCTTCATTAATCTTTAAATTGTGTGATTTATTACGAGCAGTATGTTGGTCCACATAACAGTGGTGTGTTTGTTTTCTAGATTCTCCCTGAATAGCTCGGTCTGTCTATAAGACTGACCGCAGCTGGAACTGTGACGAGGCTGATCAGAGCCGAGCACTCCTCGTGTTGTGGACTAGCCTCACCTCACATAGGAATACGCAGAATGGTAGTTTTGCAAACATTTTGGCATGCTGCATTACACAAATATGAATTTGCCTCTGCTTAACGGAATAGAGGAAAAGAGTTCAGCTGTAGGGGGAATAAGCTTAACGGAACATAACGCCTTGTAGTTATGGCAATGTTTGTGTTTGCTTGTTCCTTTTCTGCAGTGGGGAAGTAATATCCTTGTGGTTTTATCAGTAATGAGGGAGGAAGAGTGTTTAGCTTCGGCACTTTGTTTATGTAATTCTGTTGCTTTCTGCTTGCTACAGTATGCAGGCGTTTCCCCAGAACCCTGTACATGCACCACTAATTTTTATGAATGAAGGTCAAAGTTGAGCTACACTGACTATTAAACTTTAAATTATACATTTATTCAGTTCATTATGGCATTTTGTTTAAAAGGTTTAAAAGTTATTCACATAAAGGTCTTCACTGGGGGATGAATTACAATGACTCAATGATTTTTGATGTGGAGGATGTTTTCTCTATAACATGCAAGTGAATTTAATGTCAAAGTTGGCAAACAAAAAGTGAAGCCAGTTCTCAGCAACACTTTTAATCATCGAAGCCCTGTATTTTCCAAGTTATGTTAACCAGAAAGCTTTGAGTTAATTTCCAGCTTGGGAAGGCTGATCATGAAGTGAAGCAGTAGCTCATCACCAGCTTGCCTTCAGCTTAAGTATAGGGTACAAGGCAGAAAGTGCTTGGTCCCCTTAATTGCTGCTTGCAACTCTATTTTAACATGGTTTATGTTTGTCTCTTATAGCTAATCATCAGCCAGGATAATATGCTGTGACCATGAAGTATCCAGGCTCTGTTTTTAGGTGCTGATAGTAAAGATCAGATCGGTGTGGAGAGCCGCCGAAGAAATAAACATTTATATGTAGATGTTTTTATGCATAGTTGATGAGAGTAATAAAGGGTAAATATACTATAAGACAGGACTGCTGTTGGTCCACTGCAGGGTTATTAAACTAAAATATGTCTTCCATTTATATAAAATGTCTTTTTAAAGATGTCTGGGTAAGTGGCTACCATGACTGAATGTTTTCAACAGTTATCTTTTAATGCATAACCATTAAGCCATTAGTGATCATTTCCATGCTATAAATGAGATGCATCAATTCACAGTAGTTATTTTTGTTTTATGAAAGGCACATCACACTATTCAGTTAGTGCCCTGAACTCTTAACAGATGAGACGACGGACTTCTTTTGTCTTTTAAATATTCCTTTTTCTTCCCTGTATTTTTTTTTTTTTGTCTTTTTTTCTTCTCTGTACAAGCTCTGTCAACACGTTACCAACCAGAAAAGAGAAATGTATATACATTTTTTCTGAGAATTTGCACCAGAAACTGTGCTGGTTTAAAGTTAGCAAATTGAAGTAATTGAGTAACAGTATTCTTCCATTTGGTGTTTCACTCTGCTAGTGTATGTTACAATATAATACCGCAGTCCGGGGGGGCCCTCAGAATACATGAGCACTTATGACCATGTAAGATATTTACATGCATTGAATGTTCTCTAAAGTCTCAATGTCTGTTCTTCTGGACATGACCTTGTAAAACTATAGGTGTAATTTCTGTAATTAATGTTATTCCTTGTTTCAGACTGACCATTTACTTTGCAATTTCTGATGACACACAGTGTTTTTGTGGAATTGAATTTTTGTTGAATTTTCTTTATTACATTTTGACAATCACTGTTTTAAAGTACTGTTTGACTAAAGAGCGTGGGCATGCCCTATTTTTACCTTTAGGGAAATGTGTTGTTCCACTTCCTTTATTCTCTGTGCCTTTTCACAAACAAAGCCAAACCGTAGATCTTTTATGTTCCACTATTGCTTTTCCACTGGATCAACAGAAATGTGTGTATAAAAGTCTTGCATCTTGCAAACTATGCTGCTGTACCATTGCTAGGGAGCCAAGAGCGAAAGAAATGAACAAGGTGGCTTAATGTTGCCTCACTGTGATTCCCCATGTCCAATTCAGTCATCTCTTTGTGCTCCTGATGTTTAGACCGAAGATTCTCCCTTTATTTTGCTTTGCCGATGTCTGGGATTTTAATAAGGAACTGGTGTTCTGCGGTTAAACTGATTTTTCTGATATCCTGGTTACCTAATAAACAGTTTATTTCCAGTGTAAGGTGTGTTTCATAACCCACATATCCAGGCCACTTGGTGCTTTTTATAACCCTGAATATTTTTGAAAAAAAAGCTGTTTAGGATTTTTTTTTTTTTCCTTTTTTTTATTATTATTATTATTATTATTTCACCATACCCAAAACTGCCCACTCCATCCCACTCTGTACAGAGTAGTGCTGAGTGCAGCAGTGCCTTCACATTGTGCATTCATAGCTGTTTCAATATTATAGTGCTTTTGCTTTCAGAGCTGCTGAATAAAGGTTTTCTCTTTCTCTGGAGATCTTTACCTCTCCCTCCTCCACTTCTATCTGGCTTTTTATAGGAGGACAATGGGTATGGAGGGGAGGTTCTTCTTTGTCCACCTATTTTCCAGGGTTGAGGACAAATGGCTCATGCTGGCAGAGGTCAGCTCTGTTTTTGTTCTTATCACACAGCTGTGGTCGGAAAACATTCACATAACGAATTTATCAATCTCCACCATGTTCTTGACCGTGTGCCATGTTGTGTCAAATAAATTGCTGCTGCTTTCGTCTGACTTTATTCTTGGAGAATGATAAACCCTCTGAGACTCAAGACATATGAGAGTTTAGCCTCTGCTGTCCTTGCAGGGCTCTGCTGATGGAGAGTGTTATAAAAAATATCCAGACCATGCTGGTGGGACCATTAGCATCCAAGCTCACATTCCTGACACAGTGCTGTTGTTCAGCTGTGAATGACTCCAGTCCAGGGCGTAAGTCCTCAGCTATGTCAATTGTCCATTTCAGTAAGCCAAGAGTCATGTTGGTCTTATGGGGATGTAGAGGAAATCTCTAGAATTTCTCTTCTCCCAACTCTTCCTCTGTTATAAACACAATTAAGTGGAAAAGACCACTGTTATCTGCCAAAGATTGATTCAAGAGCACAGTGAAGCTTTATTTATTTATAGTGAGAGAGTTCGCTATGGTAATTCAGTCAGGTTCCTCCTATTGTATCTTTTTTTTTTCACCTTAACAACATTGGCATAGTGAAGTGAAAGGTGTTCTCTGTTTAGATCTTGAAATGCACTTCCTAAAACAATAAATTCCTAGAGATCATCTGATCTGTCTGTAGTGAGTGTGTGTTGGGCTCAGTTAGGAGGTACACGATTAGCCTGTTGCCTGCTGAGAACCTGAGCCTGGTAGCAGAAGGTTACACAACGAGAGGTCATATTTACGCAGGATGAAGCTTTAGCCCTGCTGACCCTTTAGGTTGCTTTGCCTTTGATCTTAACGGATCCCTGACACGCCTTGCCATCGTTTGAGAATGAGGACCAGCCATGACCGATTGATGATTGCTGCCCAGCTTGTGGGAGAATTTGCATTAAAATGAAAAGCTAAGGTTGGTGGTAGTCATATTGGTGTAAAAGGAAATAACTCTCCAAGTAAGGAGTTGGTAATAACCTATTTACACATCACCAATTGTTTCAGCACTGTGGCAAACCTGTTATAATAGATGCAAGTATCAGAACTAAGACTTCTACCAGCGGCTAGAGAGTCTGATATGTTTTGTCAGAAATGTAGTAAAGACCTGTGTACTTTCACAGAAAACGTTTATTTGATTGGCAGTTAAAACGGCCAAACACAGACTTTTCCCCCTCTTAGCTCATCAGCACATCTTGTTTACTAACCACTAACAGCTTCCAAAAAAACCCCTCTAAAGACAGTATTCTGGAAATGTTTCAGTTCCGTCCAGTCACTATATGTAACCTTATTGTGACATGGAAGTGTGATTGTATCCTTCATTATTCTGAAGCTTGTGGCCAGGAAACTGTGGCTCAGACGCTCCACGGGCCATGGAGTGCCTGAGGATGAGACTAATTGGCACACTACTTAGTTCCGTATTATGCGGCTTAATTATGGGATGTAGCCGAACAAACGAGGCTATGCACCATTTTCATGTGGCTGTATACATTTAAATGATGTCTTTGGAATTTAAATGGTCTGTTATTTTTTCCAAAAATTGGCTGCATTTACACTTGGCATTAAATGCAACCTGCATCTGGATGTTGTCCACATACGCATTGAAAAGACAAGTGTAAACACGTTTATGATCGGAATGCAACGTGTCCAGATCTAAGAATAACAGAAACTCACTCCAACCGTCGTGTCTGCATTCACCGGTCGGCGTCACACAAAACCCTGCCCACTTCACCCAAGTGTAAACGCCGACATTGAGAGTTTGTTGGGAAATATTGCCTATAGACACTCGGCTTGTTTTGTACTATAAAAACTAAGCCATGTGCCGCCTGGACTTTATTTATTTATTTATTTTTCTGAGTCTGATTTTTCTAAGAAGTCACTTTATTGACTGCGACCGGAATATCATAGGAGCTAAACTGCAGCTTTGTGTTCTGCTGCTATTTCTGCTCTCCTCTCTTCCTCATCTGGGATAATATTACACTAAGGCACTGTGCTACTAAGAACACTACAAGATTTCATTTAAAGGCTGCAGATTGTTTTTTTTTCTTTCTACTTTAAGGCTGATAAAGCATGGCGAGTTAAGAGCATACTGCAGCAACATTACATAAGACTGCTGTTTTAGAGGATTTTATGTAGATTATAGGGGATAAATGGATGACATTGGTCAGATGTTTAGGCTTTCTATCATCCTTTCCTAGAGACTTGCATATTAAGTGGTAAAGCTTAGAGAAAGATAGTAGGCCTGGAGTTCAACCCTTCAGTAAAAAATGCTAATATAGATTATTTGATATCTTAGGGTTAATGTAGAATTTTTTTTGCCACTGCATGTTTTCTTCGGAGTCGAACTTGCAGCAGTAATGGTTCAGAATGCCCCATGCTGTGTGTGAATCATTCACACCTTTACTGCGGTCTTGTTGTTCAATCCAGAGCTGCTGGGGAGTTTTTAGCAAGGCAGTGAGGGGGAAGGTCAGATTTTTAAATTTAGCTGCGCTTTTTTTTCTGGAAAAAACAAAATGCCGTTGTTTACTGCATTGCACACATCTGTCTGACCTCTAATTCCTCACATTGCTCACTCGAGGCATGCCTCTGCCACGTTTCAGAACATTTCTGACAACCAAAAGTCTTCCAAACATATTTGGATTGAGAACATGTTTTTTTAATGATTACTTAAT
This sequence comes from Tachysurus fulvidraco, assembly GCF_022655615.1. Lineage (NCBI taxonomy): Eukaryota > Metazoa > Chordata > Actinopteri > Siluriformes > Bagridae > Tachysurus > Tachysurus fulvidraco. Next base: position 9,145,556 of record NC_062541.1, on the reverse strand, counting down.
AATTAATGGCATCAGCCAGACACTGAAAACGTAACGGTAAACATCTCGATGAGACAGCATTGAAATTGCCCTGAATACTAAAACACTACAGAAGAAGATTAGGTGTTTTGTGAAGCATAATTTTTGATCAGCCATTGATGTTCAGAACAATAAGCTGTTTCAAACCTCAGATGTTCCACCCACAACCCAACACGCTGATGTTTACTGTGCGCTCAGTAGCTGCATGCTTAAGAATTCTGATCAACTGTTCAAACTTCTACGCAGACAAAAGTTTATACTTTTACGAGTCTTTAGTATTATTTCATGGGGCTAGCTCTACTACTGTAGTTTCTGGTGGTAGGAGCTACACATCATTTTGATTGCTCTACTCAGCTCATGTCCCTGGGTGTGATGTCATACAGCAGATTTGGCATAAATGTAGACAGTGCTGTACTTCAAAGCCACCTATAAATATATATATAACACATGACTTCATTTAAAGAAGACTTTCATAGTAAATTTAAGCCAAGTTCTAACCCCATGAGGCCTACAGTAATCTCAAAGCATTCTGTAAGGATCTTGTGAGTATCACATGTGGCCCTGAGATCTAACAAGATTAGAACTGCCCAGATACTGGAATCAACTGATCATTTGTTATCTTTAACACAACATGTTCAGTCCTAACATGATCTTCAGACTGAAGAGGTTCAGCAATGTCATTTTTAATGCCTCTTCTACTAGGGGGTGAATTAGAATGGTCTGTATGTCTGCCCATGTGTTTTGTTTTTGCCCAAGGATTTTTCACTGTAACCAGGAGATGACATGAAGTTTGGAATGGAGCCAAACAGATCCCAGCAAAGTCAATTATCTAAAGTAATGTTTTCAATAGATTTCTTCCTGTTTCTTCCTGATCCTTGTTCAGTAACTCAAGACCCACCAGAACTAACTTCATTTTGGTAATAAGCATATTTGAGGCACAGAATTCAGTAACAAGATGGACTAACAGATGAGGCATTAAGATGTTTACTTCTATTTATTACTACTTGTTACACATTGTTGTCACTGATCTTTATAGATACAGGGGAAAAAAAGTCTTCACTATGAAACCAGTGTCTGTTTTCAGCTAAGCTCTGGTGGTTTGAATCAGTGATGGCTGTAGCTAATGCTCTTGACTCCTACCTCTTTCCCATCGTTCTTGAGCGAGGCAGAGAGCAGCTAATACTGTTGCCTCAGTAATAACAAGAGCATTCAGTCAGGATTCAGAAGATGTCAGAAATTAAAGAAGCTAGCATGCTGTAATCAGCAGCTCTTGTTCAAGGTCTTCTCTTTGCCCTCGTTCTAATTAGCACACTGTACCCGATGTTTGTGATATTCTGGGACGCGACACTTTTAGTTCTGATATTCAGCTGAGCCATTCTGAGCTATTCCCCTGTCATAAGGCCTTGTAGTTACCACCAGTTAGGAAGCGATTATGTTCTGATAAACTAGTCACAGAGCTAATTTTCTTGTAATGAACCTGCAAGAAAAACCAAGCTGTTTCAAATTTTTGTTTGTTTATTTCCTCCCTCTTGATACTGACAGTTATTTTTCAGTTACATTTGCATCGAGTGGCTTGTGCCCGAGTCAGTTTCCTCTCAGTCGCATCAGTTACGTCTTAACTTGAATTTTGGCGCTTTGTTGTTCAAGGTTGCCGTCGGGCCGCTTCCTCTTCCTCTGAAGAACGCCTACTTCCTCCTTCTGTTCATTTCTTTCTTTTTTACTTTTCTTGCTCGCCTTAGCCACATAGAAAGAAAGTTTTATGCTTGGAAGCTGTTTGCTGTCTGGCTGCAGTAGCTTGTGCTGCCTTGGTGTTGATGTATATCTGAGCAGAATCTGCAATTCTGTGTTTCCTGGCACTAATCGGCTTAAAGAAGAAGGAGCGAGCAGCCTGGCGCGAAGGTTTCCGGGTGAGTTTTTCTTTATCTCACAGCAGAGGTTTCAGGGCTTTAGGGTGTTGCCTCCGGCAGATTAGGCACTTCTTATGTCCTTCATATCCTGCTGTACTTCGCCTGACCTGACCCTACCTCCACTGCATCACACTGGACTTTCTTTTCTTTTTTCTTTTTACGTTTTTTTTTTTTTTTCAAACCCAGTCTAGCACGTCCACATTTATTCTTCTATTCAGCAGTTTATTTCCGTAACAAGCATCTGTTCTTTTCTTAGTATTATATTTTTTGCTTTGAAGCCCCCACCTTTCTTTTTAAATACCAAGCATCCGCTCTTTATTTATAGTATTTGAGCGACTTCATAAAAATTACATTTAAATAAATCACATTTTGTACACTTGAGCGCATCTAACAATTCTGCACACACATCTGTGCATCTGAATCAGTCCAGCATGGATTATTTTTAAATTTATGCTAACATAAGCATGAATAGTTCTGCACGATAGATTGATTAAAGATTAAAGCTGCAGTAGCTGTGTGGAGATTTGAATTGTAGTAGTCTGAAATCTAAAATGCTGAGATGCAGAGCCTTGGTGGAGTCATCTGACAGGATATCCTGGTTACTACATCGAGCTAGAGCATGTTGTTGAAACAACGATGCCTTTCGAGGCCCAACTGCAAGAGCCTTCTGTTCTTCTCCCTTAACTGTTTATTTATCTTTTGATGAATAGATTTAGTTGATTAGTTTTAACAGTTAATGAATACTTAACATGTTTTTTTTCTTTTTATGCATCCGCACAGCCACTACAGGCTATTTAAATCCTTCTTTTCCTCTTGTTTCTCTTCTATGTTGTGCAAATAAGTTGTAGAGTGGCTAAGACTATCATACGGCTATGACTGGCTTCTCAATGTCCTATGATCTGGCTTCTCAATCTAGTTCTCAATCTGTAGTTAATTGTTTTTTTTTAATAATCTCATTTGTAAAAAGGGATGAATTCCTAAAAAAAAAGTCTCTATAAATATAAATAAACTATATTTACAATTAAATTGATTAATATACCTTTTTTCCCCCACGGTGTAACACTACATGTGTTTGATCAAAGTTTATTGAGGTCACATTGAGGATGGTAGTCAAAAAAAGTTTTGACAAGACAGCATCTTTCTGTTCGTATGAATCATCGGCGTACCTCAGCGGTTTGAAGTTACGTCGAGCAGTCTCAATAAATTCTTTTGCTTAATCGGGTTTTAATTTTAATATCTTTTTCAGTCATATTATTAAGGAATATTAGAAAACATTTGTGAACACATCACCTTAGTATTTTTGTAATAAGACAATTATATATGCTTATCAAATCTTGTCTTTTTTTCATAGTCTCCAGAGCTTAACATGTTATAGTTCTTCTTTTTCCACCTTGACCATGTGTTCTGCTGCTTTGGATCATTTGGCCTGTCATGCACAGCTTTTGTTTTGGTTTGGTTTGGTTTGTTTGCAGAATGAGCAAAATGCAGGAAGGCTCCTCCTTTAACCTTGAGAACTTGGACTCACAGACTAAACCGACTAATCAAGACAATAGCATATCGAATGTGTTTTCTCGGATGTGTGTTGCAGGTGTGTGAGAGTGAAATGAGAGGAGGATTGAGTAGTAATGAGCCAGTGGCTATATCCTGAGCTTTTGTTTCCCAAGCTGAGATAAAGGTCCCTGGTCTTTTGTAGCAGTGCTCACCATGTTCTCAGTGCACAGCCGGTCTCTTTGTGGTGGTGTCAAATGCATCGCCTAAAGGGGCTTTGAAATCCATATAGGATGTGAGCGATGGCTAACCAACCCCCTTTCCTGTCTTCACACAGAAAGACATAAATGCTACTCATTAAGCCAAGTATGAACATGCTCATATTCTGAAATAACTTTTAATGAACAATGTTTATTTATGTCTGTCGTGTGTCATCTTTATATAATTCTAAGATTCCTTCCATCGGATTTAGAGCGCTGTAAAATTTACCAGCATGCGTCAATTATTTCTTAAAATCTCCTGTGGAAATGCTAGCTCTATGGAAGTGCTTTAGTGTGTCTAAACTGCCAACACGGTGTGTCCTCAATTCTCCCTGGGGAGAAGGATCGCATGTACTGCCTGCCTGAATTACTGAGCTGAAACTTCACCATAAAATCCTTTCAGCTCGCTGAAGAAATTAAATCCCTGTCCCTGACATCAACCAACTTGCTTTCCATCCTTTCCGGTAAAAACAGTTGCTTCCATCCTTTCCGGTAAAGAGTTATTTTAACACTTTGTGAGGTGATAAAGCTGGATGAGGAATTTAATACATTGGTCTCGTTTTCTGAGCCACTGTTGTGCACATTTAGCTTGGCACCAGTGTAACTCAAACTCTCATACAGTTTTAGGTGTGTCAGCACCGGGGAAATCCTAAACTATAAATTGAAATGATAACCAGTAGCCCAGATGTAATTTGATGCATATATTCTTGAGATCAAAAGGGTCAGTAAGTCTTTAGATTAGATTTACATTTACAGCATTTAGCAGACACCCTTATCCAGAGTGACTTACAACTGAGCAACTGAGGGTTAAGGGCCTTGCTTAGGGGCCCAGCAGTGGCAGCTTGATTTAGTTCAGTGATAAGTAGCTGACTGATGTCCAAAAACTAAACTTCAGTTCTAGCAATAGTTTGTGTATTTTATGGCAATAAACAATGCAAACGTAACACCTATTTTGTAGATGGACCCAATAAAATAAGTAAATTTGTACAGAATTATTATGTTTATTTATATAAGCTGAATTTTAAGTGAATGTTTTAAATAGCTACTAAAACTGGTATTGCAATAAAACAACACTCTACTAATTAATTCTGTAACAGTATCACACTCGCAGTCTTTGAATACCTGCGGCCGAATCAGGTCTGTGTCGATATTTACACAATAACCGCCCTTTTGCATATGTAAGATAAGACATTATCTTATTACCTTTATTCGTCCCACAATGGGGAAATTTCCCTGTTACAGCAGCAAAGAGAAAGAAATGCAAATATATATATATTTTTTAAAAAAAAGACAATATAATATACAGTATATACATAACACAATGTATAAATACAAAGAAGAAAAAAAAGAGACCACGAGCAAGTAGTTACGCTAACAGACATATTGCACGGTTTTAAAAATTTGTGTTATTGCACGTGTTGTTTAAAATACTTTGTTATTATTGCAGTTAAACAGTAATCCATTGTGTAATTCTGGTGACTGGTTCACTGGGAGCAGCTTTGATAGTAAAGTCAAATAACAGCAGAGAGATGTGATACTGATATAGAGCACATTCTCATCATGGTTGGAAATAAATATGATTAGATTGTTCACAACATAAAATACTAAACTTCTAAATAAATATAAATACAGATAAGAATAGGGGGTGCACCTTCTCTTCTTTTTTTTATTTTTATTTATTTATTTATTTATTTATTTATTTATTTATTTATTTATTTATTTATTTATTTTTAATAAATAAAGTTTGGCAAGTTTTCCATGTACAAGCAGTCAGAAATAAAGCTCACGGGACACTGAACATGAATTTATGCATTCTACTATGTTTAATCATTCATGTCTAAGCTATTTTCACATTTTAGTATTTTCTTGGCTCTGAGCTGCTTGAGCCTTGAGTTCGTGTCTAGTAATGGGAATGGTAGTGATGCCAGGAAAATGTTTCTTATGGTTATTGATGTACAAAAGCAGACTTTCATAGCTATTGAGCATTGCAGTAAGCAGTCTGCTCACCTTTTGGTGAGAATGCTTGCTCTGAGAGCACAGTGATTAAAGTACAGTACATCTTGTGCCTGCCTGCATATCAGAGTGGCTCTGTCTACAGGTATTTCTGCAATATGACATGCCCTGCATCCAGAACATTCTTTTCTTTGCTGTTTGAGTTATGGTACAACAGGAATAGTAAAACTGAGACTCGAGTATTTAGACCGAAAGTGAAAACACTTTCAGCAACTGATTAGTAAGGGTCATGGTGGTTTAAATTAGAGTACTAGCTTGTTTTTAAATTAAGAAATAGAATCAACTAAATTTGTTAGAATATTCATCTTGCACAAATATTTAATTGAGATATGCAGAGATGGAGAGATGCAGCTGAGGTTGAGGAACTGACAGAGACAGAATTCACTGTCCAGTGGTAATATTTCTGAGTTAGTTTTCCATCATTTCCTGTTTTGGGTAACATGGTTAACATAATTTTAGGGTTGATGTTTAAAAAAAAATCAGAGAGAGAGAGACACACACAGACAGGGAGACACAGACGGGGAGACACAGACGGGGAGACACAGACAGGGAGACACAGACAGGGAGACACAGACAGGGAGACACAGACAGGGAGACACAGACAGGGAGACACAGACAGGGAGACACAGAAAGAGATGGACAGACAGAGACGGACCGAGGGAGAGAGACAGGCAGAGACAGACAGAGAGAGAGAGAGAGAGAGAGAGACAGGGAGGCACAGAGAGAGAGATCTCAACCATTTGGGGTTTAAATTGAAATACAGATACGATTATTTGAAGAGTTTAAGGTTGTGAGTTCAAACCCCAGGTTCTCCAATCTGCCACACCTGGGTCCCTGAGCAATGCCCTTAACACTTAATGGCGCTCTGGATTAGGGCGTCTGACCATACGGTATGGTTTTTTAACAATTTCTGTAATGAACTAGCTGAAAGTCGATGTGTAATAGATTTAATTTAGTAGGATGGCTATTTTTAGCACATTTTTAAGTATAAAAATTGTTAGTTGTTGTTAAGTAAACCAGGTCCATACACACATCAGGTTACTTTTAGGTTAATTAACTAAGAAATGCCTGTCAGCCATTTTCTACCTTATGTAGCTTACAAATAGATGTGCTGATTAACTGAAGAGTTAATCAGGCTGTGAACACTGTACATTGCATATATCTAACTCATGATTATTTTGTGTAAACTCCTTATTTAATAAAAGAATATATATAAAAGGGATTATTGTTGTTTTTGTGTTTGTTTTTATAGAAAAAACATTTTGGAATGTCTGTTAATACTGCAAATATGAGACATTGCTGCATTCACTTACTCTATTTTTTTTTTAAAAAAAGCTTGCTGTAAATCTGTTACCTCAGACAGGGCCGTGTGGTCGCTTACCACATCCTTGTATTTTCCTTAGCCATATTAGCAACCCATGTGGTAAACACAAATTTTCCTAGAATGGAGAAGTGACCTCAGGCTTGTTTAGTTTCTTGGCAAAAAAAAGGACCCAGTGCTATAGCCAGTTCTACCTTAGGAAATACACTGTATGAGAGAGAATGTGTTAAAGACTACAAATAATTGAGATACAGGGTCCAACCTGTCCATGATTCTTGTCGGGATTTAGCTATGAGCATTTAGCTATGAGAAATGTGATAAGCTCTAACATTAGAAGAGTCTCTCACACTTTTTACAGCATCAGTACACACCAGTCAGCTCAGGAAAAACAGAACGGATGTGTTTTTTGAAGCCTTTCTCCCCAAACCCTTTACAACATTACACCATGATCACATGAAGCTTTGTTAGCTTGCAGCTTGCTTAATCTCCTGCTGTCACTACACACACACACACACACACACACACACACACACACACACACCTCTACCCTCTCTATACAACAGCTTAAGAGCTTTGCCCAATGTCTGTTTGGGGAGACTCAGACATTCTAGTTCACTGACTCAGCGTCCAGAGAAGGACAATCAATAAACCACAGGGTTTCGTGAGCTCATTCTCCTGATGGTGGACCACAAACAAACGCATCCCTGCTTCTCTTAATGACAAATCCTAGACCTTCATCATGAACCAGTGTTTCTGTTTTGCTCCCAACACCAAAGAAAACAGCATGCAGTGTTTGGTTTGTCACTTTACTGGCACCTTTAACGATTCTTCATAGAACCCTACTTTTTTCCTTATCAGAGGTTTTTTTTACCTTATTGGGAAGCTTTAAAGCCCTTAACTCCAACTTTAACCTTATTAGGGAGCTTTAGAGCGCTTATCTCTAAACTCTAAAACCATAGAGAAATGCATCTAGCATCCTAATTGATTCTTTGGGTTGTTTCTCTACAGAAACCATATGTAGCATCCTTCAAAAAAGGCTCTGTGAGTAGATCTTCTTTAATAAGCTAAAACGTCTCAAAGGCTTCCTGTAAGAAAGAAACACTTAAAAGGTTCGATGTAGAACCCTTCTGTAGAGGACAAACATTAACACAAAAGCTATTAATGAAGCCAAGAACAGCCAATCATCAAAAGTCTTGATAAAGAACCCATTGTTTACATGATTCTATCTAGGATCCTAAGGGGTTAATTTGTTTGCTCCCCTGTTACCTTTAAATGATCTGGTGTAGAAACCTTGAGTCATACCCACAAAACAGAGCTGAAATCAATATGACTCCTAAACAGAAATAAGTGCTAAAGCTTCCCATAATGCACCTTCGACATTGCAGCTTGTCTACTACTTTAGGCACAAACCAATGGCCTTGGAATACTTTATGCAGAGATGATATTCAGCTGGCTTCCAAAAACAATCTGAATCACATCGCAAACAGGCATCGTGCATAAGCTTGTCATGTGGCAGCTGGACAAATTTTGCAGATGTACATGCTACATGACAAAGCCTGTGATTGGAGCATTCATACCCGATGGCGATACAAAATTGCAGAGAATACCCGAGCTTGTAAAGCTTTCAGAGTTGTTTTTGTCTTCACAGCCTTCACAGATGTCGTTTCTGTATCAAGTATGCTAAGCGCTTATGCTGTGTTTGTGGTACGTTGTAAGCGGTAGTTTGCAAATTGCAATGGTTTCATTTTTGCCACATTTAATCTGTGAAGCAGAAATAAACGGATGCCTCCTCAAAATGAGTTTTACATTCACAGGGCTGAGTGGGTACTATTTTTTTCCTACTGTAGGGAACTTCAAACATTCGTGCAACTGTTATTACAGCAACAACAAGCTAACCAGTGGAAAATAGCATATAGCGTTAGCAACAAGCTAGCTAGCCAACGTTAGTGATGACTTTAATGTTGATGAGGATTTCCTTCTCAAAACATGGTCACTGTTCTAGTTTTAACAAAATAATGTGTTTAATCAAGACAGTGGACACAGTTGACATGGCCGTGTTGAATTGATGTCACTCTGTTAACAAAATAAGGAACTAGACCTTGAGAAGCATTCCAGGGAATTTTTTTGGGGTTTTTACTAGTTGTTCAAGGGGAATTACACGTTGTAACTTTGTCATAAACACAGTATTACCTCTTCCTTCTCTTATAAAGCAGTATTTTTTGGTCCTTATTGAATTGCTACATCTACTTATATTTGTTTAAGATTTTATGATAACTTTTTTTACTAGATCTTTAAATGTGCTTAATCTGTAAATAATATTACAATATACTATTGCAGTTATACTATTTGAAGCGTAGGATTTAGCATCAGATTAGCAAGTCTTGTAAATAAATTATATATAAAACTATTATAGGACCTAATAATTTGTACCAAACTGATTTTTCAAGAATTACAACAGAGTAAATGTTTTAGTGTCTTAATGAAGTAAATAGTGATTCAAGCACAATGCAGTGTAAGTAAAGAATATACAGCATTGTGTTGTTCATCAAGTATAACCCCAGCATTATATCATGGCATGATTCCTTATGGTAACTAATCTTATACCATGACACAAGCACATAACACAAGCATGCCACTGAAATTTACCACCTCATTTATTCCAGACTGTGCCCTAGAGCTTTGTACATGTGTGTGAAGAAGGTCAAGGCCCTCCAAGGAGGCTAATGTTATTCTGATCCTACATTCATATAGATCACACACAGAGGCAAGGCGTGAGGGAGAGAAAGGCTCATCTGATGCTGTCCAGGGGGGGAAACTGGAGGGTTTGGAGTAGAGAAGAGTTGAGGCGAGTGGTGTTGTGCCGATGGCTATGTGCTTTAAATCACAGTAAGCACTAGATCTGTTCTTCTAGCCACTGGGAGCAAAACAGCCAACATGAGCTTTGTTTATCTACACACTTTCACAAAGAAACAGTTACCCAGATTACCCAGAAATCCTCCTTGGAATGATGGATGCAACTAATGATGCAACAGCAACCCTGGCAACTGGCCCTCTGAAATGTCTGTGGAGATTATTATGGGATGAGTCATGGTTGGCATATTTGAATAGACCGCATTGATGCCTACTACACTGACTGTAAGCCGCCTTGTTTTGACAACAAAAATACATTGTTAAAGGGGTGATTTAAAAATGTAAACAGGTTCACACTCATGGAAAAGAGAAGACTGGGTAGAATAATTAACACACTATGTCTGTCAATCAGATTTCTTATTTACTGCATAAGTGCATCTGTTAAATGGCATGACATTATGCAATGATGTGCACTTGTGTGCGGAAATTAGAATAGGCAAAAAATGGATGCCAGGCTGAGTTGGTCTGACCTACTGTAGAGAACTTTAAACAGTACAGCTGCAACAGTAGCCAGTAACATTAGCAACAAGCTAGCCAGCTAACATTAGTGATTACACAAATGTTGATGATTTCCTTTTCCAAAAAGCATTTAGCATGGTCAGCATTCTAGATGTTTATACATTTAAACAACATAATGTGGTTAACTAAGATGGTGACCTCAGTGGGTGTGGCTGTGGTTTTTGTTTTTTGTTTTTTTTTATGTCACTCTGTAAACCGAGAAGAAACTAGCAGTTTTGTGAATTTTTTAAGTTGTAGCATTACTTCTTTCTCCTTTTACTCAGCAGGATTTCTTTTGTCCTGATTGAATGGTTAGATCTGATTGTATTTGTTTTGAATTTAATAATAACTGAGCACTGATTTGCATCATGTAAAGATGTACGCTTGCATATAGAAACTGCTGTAGAGTTTTCACGTGTATGAAAAGTTCACTGAAGACGGGTAGACGCATTAACGTCTGCATATGCTATTTATGTACACGCCAGCTTGGTTTTGCTCTCTGAACAAATATGTACTTCACAAACTTAAGGTCTCTCTCTCTCTCTCTCTTTCTCTCTCTCTCGCTCACAGGTGTGAATGAGCGCTAGGCAGCTGTAAGAGGCATTTAACGCCTGATATTGCAGCCATGCCGCCCCCTGCGGATATCCTGAAAGTGGCCATCGAGTGGCCAGGGGCCTTCCCCAAACTTATGGAAATAGACCAGGTCAGTGTGTGCAAAAAAAAAGTTTGAGTGCTTCACAGTAACTGAACACATCAAGGTCACTGCGTAAGCCATGGGCACATAGTCAGAGCTAAATAAAATGTCTAGTGAAGTACTTGATTAATGATTAATGGCGTCACTCATTAAAAATATGCAGGGTAATAATTTAGTTTTCATTCTTTGTCTGGAAAAAAGGCTGGGTGCATCCCTGGTTCTGATCATCTTCTTTCTATTGTCTTTGTTTTAGTTAAATGAAATGTGTAGCTTTAGTAAGCAGCTCTTTGTTATTCAAATGTAATGTGTTTTTACATTTTCTGCTTCTGTTTTTCCACAGAAAAAGCCTCTCTCTGCAATCATTAAAGAAGTCTGTGATGGGTAAGAGATTATTCTTTATTAACTTCTGCTTTTGGTGGATTGAATTACATTTGTTCTGTGACAGTTCATATCTGCAAATCAGTCAACTGCATTCAGCTGTACTTCACATCTTCCTTGTTCTAGGTGGCAGCTGCCAAACCCCGAAATCTACGCCTTACAAAACGCAGACTCCACTAATTTCTACATCACTGAAAAGGTGTCATGCTAGCTACAATTACTGAACAAATATGTGCAATTGTTTTGAAAATGCTCAAGCTTTCATCTTCTCTGATCCACAGAACCGCAACAACATAAAAAATGGCTCCATCCTACGCCTGACCACGTCACCTGTGAGTAACTGATAAGCAGTTTCTGAGTTTTGGGTTGTTATTGTTATTTTATTAGGTGGGGATTCATGAGGACACAATCAGCCTAGGAGACCTGTCTCTATCCCCAGCATGTGGTGGATGGGTTGGACTGCTCAAGCTTGAAGCATCAGTTCAAGAGATTCTTGCATGACGGTTTGAGCTAGAATCAGGGCCCATCTGCAGCTGTTGTCCCTCAGTTGCTTTACTCGCAGAGTGTTGAAAGCTCTGAGGAGTGTGTACTCGCCACGCATTTACAGGGGTAGCAACTACTTCTTAGAGGTGCCCATGGAAGAGGGGGGGGGGGGGATCAATCAAAAGAAACACCTAATGTTCTCAGCGAGTGTGCGTCTTATGTGTCCTGTGTTGGTTCTGTGTTCCATTTGGATATCAGACAACATAGTGCACATGATGCACTCTAGCCAGCAGTGCAGAATGTCAATATGCAGTATTTGGTTTGGGAAATGACCTTGAATTCTCCTTGAGTGTACTTTAACCATAATATTAGCCCAGGCAGGTTGTTACAGTCAGTTTGTTGGTGTTTGGTTTATTTTTGGTCTAGATACGTTTGGGATATCATGACTGAAAATGTGAAGTAGCATTAATGAGAATGAAACAGCTGTGTTAAACAAGAACTGAGAATTCTTACAATATGTAATTCAAAAGCCTTTGGATGGTTTAACTTCAAAATATTTATAATCACACTATCCAGTGTTGCCCACATGAAGTTGGTTTCCATTTTGTGTCTGGCTCTGGCTCCGCTCTAGGTTTCTTCCTCATATTGTATTCCCTAGTATTTCCTTGCTACTGTAAAAAATTATATTAAACCTGAAGTTATATTTTTGTAAAGCTGCTTTGTGTTAAAAGTGCTACACAAATAAAATTTAATTGAAATTGTATTTTAGCTTTGTATGTCAGCTTGGTATACCATTTTATATTGTCCAGTGTCTGCTATCACTCCTGTAAATGTGCTGTATTTTTACCCTTGATAATCTTAGTCTATAATCTGTTTCTGAATCCTGCATTTCTATAGTTTGTCCTGTATTACTACTTTGCTGAGTAGGTATAAATATATTGTATAAATGTGTGTGTGTGTGTGTGTGTGTGTGTGTAACACGTGCATGTATGTGTCTGCTCTGTTGGCATCACTCCCAGGCCCAGATGGCACAGCAGCTGCACGAGCGCATCCAAAGCGGCAGTCTGGATATGAAACTGGATGCTCTGAAGGACTTGGCTAACTCATCCCGAGACATTACCTTCGCCCAGGAGTTCATCAACCTGGATGGTATCTCGCAGCTCACCCAGATGGTAGAGAGTGGCACAGAGTAAGTGAACCTTCCCCTAAACTCGCTATTCTTGCCTTTTCTTTTTATTTTCAGCTGTGCCCACGCAGCAGAACTGAAGCTTTTGAGTCACACTGCAAGGCCCACTGACTTGTACTGTTATTTTATGAACGAATATAGCTTTGGAATCGTTGACTACGGAGCGGCAAAGGCTGCGTGAAAAAAGGATTTAAGGTCTTGAGACCACAAGTGAGTTTACAATAGAGAGGAAGCATTGAGGACATATTCTGAAGCACGTTCTGCTATTTCAGTTTTCTTTGTTTTCTTAGTAGGAATGTGTGTGCGTTCGAGTGTTTCTGCAGTTGTCTGGTTTCGCCTAGTGGGCTGTCCTAATTCAAGTGTGGCTAGACGGTCTCTGAGGCGGAACTTTGCAGTCCTCGTCTGACAGAGGGCCCATGGGGCACCTGCAGTAATCTGACTGCAACATCACCTGCATTGATGAAACATCAAGCGGGATTTTAAGTTCGAATGAGACGAGTTGTGGAACGAAGAAGTGAAAAGGAGAAAGAGCAGGAACAATTGAAAGCAAAAAGGAAGGGAATGAAGAATAAGATCTAACAGTCACATATAAAATGATTATATTTAAATGCTGAAAGGCAAGAAAGGAATTTTCAGTGTTATTTTAAGCCCATTATGTCTCTTTATTTATTTGTTTGTTTATTTATTTGTTTGTTTGTTTACTTTTCCTTGCAAGATAGGAATGCTTAAAACAGATAAATAAATAAATGTATCCTGATCATGTTCTCCATATTTTTCATAATATTCACAATGGCTGAATCCCAGATTAGTGCTACCCTGTGAATTGAGCATGTTTATATTAAATCCATGAAAAAATGTTTTAATCTCTGTATCTGAGCAACTCATCAACATGGTTCTACGCTATCTAGTGAGCATATAGAGTAGACGTCAAAATAGAGTAGCAGTCCCTCTGGAAATGATTGACACTATAACTGACCTCCAGTTGTCCAGGTATATAATGAATTCTACCCTATGCAGTGAGCATGTACAGTGAATAGCAAGCAATCAGGGGTTCGGCCTGGAACTTATCAGAGACTCAAAAGGCGACGTTTGAAATGCTATTGCATGTACAGCACACTCGACCTTTGTGTAGACTTTGTACACTCCTTTTTAGAGAGCATAAAAGAATAGGAAGCCATTTGAGATTCGAGAAATCTAAAATGAGTTGAAATGGCAGGTGTTCGTGGGCGTAGCAGAGGAAATGTTGACGTTTATGATCAGATTTTAGTTTCTTTGCTCAATACTTAATTTTGTACGACAGCCCATATGTGTAAAATCCTGGTATTCAATATTCAAATGCATTTTTAAAGCTTTTATATTATAAACATTCAGCGGGGTGTTTGCAGTGTATTAACAGCCCTTTCTGAGATGTCTGTGGTACTGACACAGGGTGAGATTGTGTGATGATGCATATCTCGACTGATGCACTACAGTGTCTTCATAAAGCTCTTGTGTCTCTGAACGGTTCTAAATGTTAATGATTGTCCTCCGCCAGGCCCGGCTGTATCTCGTTCAGGCGGGTCAGCCTCAGGACAGCATAGAGCCACTCAGCGTGGCCTCTGTGGGGGCGGTATATCACGCTTTTGTTTTCTCTTACACGCTCTCCTAATTATTCCTCCCCCCATCAAGCAGTAAAGAGCAGGAGAGCAGGATGAATGTTTTTTTTTTCACTCTTCAGTCGGGTCTTCCAGGCAGATAGTTTTCTAATTTGATGCTGCTGTGGAGATGGAGAAATGTTTACCTAAGGCAGCTTGTTTATGAGCTCTAATTCAGAGTGTTGGGTGAGGAGATTTTCTTTTAGTTCTTCATCAAGAGCTTTGCTCCTTTCCATATAGGGAGTGGGACGATTCGTCTGTTTTACCCCTCTGTTTTAACCTCATTTGCTTTCCCTTCCGAAACTATTTCCAAACCACTGTGAATTGGTTTCTATGGGCACGTCATACATAAAGCAGCTCTGTGTCAACATCTCCTGCCCTCAGAGAGTCTCTGTGTGGGTTTCTGTGAAGTCCTTTCATACCAAAAGGCACCACGATGCACTCGCACATGTACTGTATGTTCATTCATTGGCCAGGACTCAACATTCCTGCCACAGATTCCTGCTCTGCACTGACCATGCTGTAATTATTCTTGAGGCTGAGACGTGACTGCGCTCCTGAGGGCACAGAAACCGTGCTGGTGACATCATAAAGCATGCATGTGTGTGAAAGCCTGAGCAAGTAGGAAGTCTCCCTCTAGTGGTTCTCAGCTTTTATTAAACCAGTGCAAGGCAGTGGGCTAACAATTGTGCTGCCATATGTACAATGTGCTTCTGCTTGAAAGAACGGCATGTCACACAGTCACTCACAATCGGTTTTATACGACTAACAGAAAGGCATGTTTTCATTTTAAATTATTACATTATTACATGTGTATACTAGGGGTGTAACAAAGCACCACTCTCTGTATCTGTTTGGTACTCAATAGCTTAGTCTCAGAATTTAAAGATGTAAAGCAGTTGTGGCATAAACCTGAACATTTATTTGAGCTCATCCTTCATTTTCACGTTCAGCTAACTGCTCATTTTTTATTTATTTATTTATTTTTGTTAGTTTTTTTTTTTTTTTAGGATTCCAGACCCGATGCATATTTATAGTCTCAGCCACATGCAATATGAACCATTCTCACACACACACACACACACACACACACACACACACACACACAAACAGACAAACACGCATAATAATCAGTTACATCCCTAGTGTATACTGATGTAAATAAATTAATCATTATTTGTTAATATAATAATAATAATAATAATAATAATAATAATTTTTAATAATTAAATAAATTCTTATAATATTATTATTTTAGCTTTTTTTTTTTGTACTGATATGTACATGCCTCCTTTTTTCCCCCTTCATTATCATGACACTTAGTTTTGCTGGAACATATGCATTGTATTGTGACTTGATGAGATTGTGATGAGCAGTGATCTGCTTTTTCAATTGCTCAGCTTTGCATGCTTAGAAGATCCATGTCTTTTATCTTCAACTTTTCAAATTTGATGTAAAAGTTGCAACAATTCTCTTTTTTTTCATGTTGTTTAAAAAAAAAAATTTGCACTGTTTAATTTCACATTTTATCAGATGGAGCCCTGTAGATCAGACCATTTTGTTTTTGTTCATTTTGCTGTCTCCCTGATGTCAAAGTTTTTAAATCTTTGCAGACGGTATCAGAAACTACAGAAGATGATGAAGCCCTGGTAAGCCCCCCAACCCCGAGCTGGATAACAAAAACTCTCTCTAACCTCTAATCCGGGGGTGTCCAGTCTTTTCCAGAAAGGGCCGTTCAGGGTGCAGGTTTTCATTCCAACCAAGCAGAAGCCACACCTCATAATAATTTGAATGGTGGACTCAGGTTTGTCTCTTGCTTGACTGGAATGAAAACTTTTATCCACACCGGTGCTTTGCAGATAAAATTGGACACCCCTGCTCTAATCCTACACATGATCTGCATGATCTGGCTGAAACTGATGGGGAAAATCACGGCACCCTCATCAGCCGCAAGCAGTCTTTAATGTGTTTCATGGTTTTGATTACTTTTTCCACCATATAAATCAATCAGCACCTTTTCTGTTTGCATGTGGTATTGGGCAACTTAGGCTTTTTAAAATGTAGCTACTAACGATATTTCTTTCACCTGGCACATGTAGCAGTGAACTAGTTGTTTTTAACGTTAAGTTTTGGATCATTTTGCACAAAATTCTAACTTTTTACTTTTAGATGTTGTGTACAGTATGTGATGTCAATTTTATTCTGTTTGATTGTGTTGAAATTCTCCACATCTTAAAATCACCACAGTATTCGTTTTGTAAAGAACACAAGACAGGTTGTGCTGATCTAGAAACATAATCACAAGTTATCACCTCAATGTTGATTATTTTTCTATATAATCACAAAATAATTGACATTTAGTCATTTGCAAATTATTAGTTTTTACTTTATTAATGACCACTCATCAACCTCTCTTTTTTCCTCTTAAAGTTGATCAGACTAAATAAATAATATTGCTAAAGAATACATTTTTATGTATTTAAATTAAATTAATAATCTATCAATTGTGTTGATAAAACAAAATCACATAAAACTCGGGGGTGACCCGTTTTAGTTTCTGTTGGTTACAGTCATTAACTTTTATATAAATCCTACAACATTCAATCAATAGTTTTTGAGATTGCACTAACGTGAATCACTGGATGGAGTGACACCTAGTGGCAGAGGCAGAAAATCTGGTAAAGAAGCGCTGAAACTGGAGACTCCTTCTGTAAATTTAGCTTTAATTAAATACAGGAAATAAAAGACTCCCAACGTATTAAATACTGTGCTTGTCATTTCTTTAGTTTTAAGCATTGATAGTAGAAATTGTTTACTTTGCGCATTGTTATTCATAGTCAAAATTAAAGCCCTTAAAATTTTCCAGCCATGTTGTATTGGTTTAACATTATGGCTGCTGCTCAATTCCAGGTGCAAATGCTTACTTACATCTAACTTACCACTATTTCATATTAATGTCTCACTTAACAAAATGACTAATTCCAGATTAACCTGTCTCTATCAACCAGCCTGTCAATCTCTAACCATGTACAGGCTTAGTTTTAATCACTATTTGTGTTATTTGTTTGTTTGTTTGTTTGTTTTTGTAGTGTAGTTTTATGTTATATGTTGACTTTCTTGATTCCTTTGCACGTTAAGATGTGACAATGGAGATATGACACAAAATACACAATGTATTATAACGTAATAATATATATATGTATATTTTAAGTTTAAGGCCATTCAGAGTTCCTTGTTTTTGTTTACATTTAAGTACAGAATATTACTTGTTCTGTCAATTTTCAGAGCTTTTTTTTTTTTTTTTTTTTTAAGATGAACTATGCCCTTCCCCATCAGACTAATAATTTAATGCAGTTGCACGAGATTGTGCTGTACAGTCATGTTGCTGAAACGCTGTTGCCTCGCCTCTGCTGACTGTTTCTGCTCTATGGTGTTGTAGAGTAGTTAGAGGCTTTGCTGTCTTTGCCTCCTATTATGCCTCACAGCTCTCTGTGGCTTCTGTCTGTTTATGGCATTTGGCTAATACCTCCTGCAAATTCCCCTTCCCAATTAAGGCTGAGGCTTATTTGTGCTCTAGATCAGATCAAATCAGATCAGATCAGTAAGTAGACATGAACCTAGTGGCTGTAATCTTGTTTCTTGCAGCTTTGGAGAGATTCTTTCTTACACGCTGACGGCCTTCGTGGAACTCATGGACCACGGCATCATCTCGTGGGATACGTTCTCGGTGGCCTTCATTAAGAAGGTGTGTTCACTAGGCGGTGGGGGATGATTGATCTTATGCAGGTGTTACATTGTATGATTTTAAAACTCATATTAACCCTCAGAATTGAGCTAGATTTTGACAGCTATTGCAAATTTACTTACAGTGCTTTAGTCAACAAATTACAAGTAGCATGTCCAGGTTTTTTTCCAAAGAGGTGGAGCAACCTCATTATAATGCAATTGTGTGACCAGGGAAATGAGGACATGGGAGACAGGTGAGGCAGAACTCACAAAGGGGTTTAAATGTTAAAAAAAGTCTGCAGTTCAGCTTTGTTTCTCAAAATCACACATGCGCACACACACAGACCAGGCAAGTGCACAGTCCCTAACTCTCTCTCTCTCTCCTTATTTTCTTACCACTGCTCAAGTTCAGCCTCAATTCACAAACCAGAATTTAGCCATGCCCCCGTTTCCTCATTAATATTCATTACTACAAAAAGTGTCAAATATGCTCATATAATTTCTTTATGCTCATAAACTTAGTTTGATTTAAACCAACATGATCTGTTATGATTCACTGAGTCAGCATGATGTCTGCATTCTTGAACATTTTGGAAACTGTTAAAAATGCAGCTATTCATTTATATGGGAAAAGTCCGAAATGCACAAAATTATGCTGGGTGTCTGTAAAAGCTCACTGGTGTTGAATTGCTGATTCAAAGTACAATCATAAGGAGGCCATGAGTCATGCAAACAGACATTTTGAGTCAGGCTTCAGTCATTCATGCTGATTTGATGAAGATGATGATGATGAGGAGGAGGAGGAGAAACTAATTATCAGTTAAAATCCAGAAATGCTCAATCCAGATCTCAGAATCTTTAAAAAAAAAAACTAACAGTCTCACCTTGGAGCACACTTGGAACAAAACGTTCTCCAGCCACAAACACAATACAGTATAATATATTCGAATTTAGCTCTTTTTTTATTTAATTAATCTCCACCCACAAGCACATACAAATACAAACCACCAGCATGTCAATATGTTTTCTAACAAGTGCCAAAATTACAATCAGTGCTAGTGTGGCAAGGCTTATTTGAAGAGTGATGCCATGCTGTGCCACCCCCCCTCCAGCATGTGTGTCTGGACAGTATTTCTTCATCATCCATCCCTGACGGGCAGGAACAGGAAACATTATTGTGTGGCTCTGACAGATCCACCAAGGCTGAAAGGAAAAAATATTGGAAACCGTATGAGCACCATGTTGTGGCATTAGATTCACTGTGCATCTAAATCCTAGGATTCATCTGTAAACACCAAGCTATTCCAACATGAATCAGATTTCTAAAATAATACTGTGGCTTTACATGGCTGCTTCCTTGTGTGTGTGTGTGTGTGTGTGTGTGTGTGTGTGTGTGTGTGTGTGTGTGTGTGTGTGTGTGTGTGTGTGAGAGAGAGAGAGAGAGAGAGAGAGAGAGAGAGAGACTCATGACCAAGAATTTAACTGTTTTTTGTTTCCCCTGCAGATTGCATGTTTTGTGTGCAAGTCATCCACAGACTCTGCCGTGCTGCAGAGATCTCTAGCCATCCTGGAGTCTATGGTGCTTAACAGTCAGGATTTGTACCAGAAGGTGGCGCAGGAGATCACTATCGGCCAGCTCATGCCTCATCTTCAAGGGTATGCACAGCAGCTGTCCTACAGAGACCCAGAACTTGTTGGTCCTGCATCAGATATTACGCATCATCATTTAACAATAACACAATTGACAAAGACTGAGTGTTCTGTGCTTCTGTGCCCCTGGGCATTGTGTTTCTCTGTGTGTTCAGGACGGATCAGGACATTCAGACTTACACTATCGCAGTGATTAATGCTCTCTTCCTGAAAGCCCCCGAGGACAAGAGACAGGTACAAACAAAAGCATGCTACTCATATTTTTTCATGATGTCCTTTCTCCTGGTAAATCAGTATGATGAACAAAACTTCTGTGGAGAAATTATTTTTATCTGGCTATCAGTTTTATTTTGAACACATAATGAGTTTTTGTGTTGTACATTAGAAACCACTTGTGGTGCCATTACTTTTTGGTATTACACCCATGACCGCAGAACATGTAATTGAATGTAGGGATGTACCGATACCACTTTTTCTCCTCCTACTCGATTCCGATACCAGAGTCAATTTGTTTAGTTATTAAGATGTATTTGTTTCTGGCAAAGAAATACAAAAATGCCCATTACTGTATGAAAAATGAAAACACAAGAAACCTTAAAGTATTAATACAGTAGGAAACAGTACTTTTAGTGGTACAACAATCTAAACCATACTGCAATTCATTTTCTACCGCTTATCCGAACTACCTCGGGTCACGGGGAGCCTGTGCCTCAGGCTCAGGCGTCATCGGGCATCAAGGCAGGATACACCCTGGACGAAGTGCCAACCCATCGCAGGGCACACACACACTCATTCGCTCACACACTACGGACAATTTTCCAGAGATGCCAATCAACCTACCATGCATGTCTTTGGACCGGGGGAGGAAACCGGAGTACCCGGAGGAAACCCCCGAAGCACAGGGAGAACATGCAAACTCCACACACACGAGGCGGGAACCCCCAACCCTGGAGGTGTGAGGCAAACGTGCTAACCACTAAGCCACCGTGCCCCCCATATACTGCAATTATTAAATTTTTTTCTGAAGAAAAGGCAATATTTTAAAGTGAATCTTATATTAGAACTCTTGAAACACAATGCAAAATGTATTAAACAGTAAACCTTGCACTCAAATGAGCGACATGTTTAACGCGCTGAGGTAAATGGAAAGGGTGCCTGCTAAACTTGCCTGTCTGTCGCAGGCGGTTGTGCAACATATTACCCATAAAATTATTATATTTATGTTCATTCATGTAATTTAATATATAATTGTATTTTTCTTATAAGTTCAAGCAACAGTTAGTTAATTGACATTAACAAACAAATAAAAAGTGGGCGTGACCTGTCCCACACACATACAATGGTTCCGACGCCCATGGATTTCAGGAAGCAGGAGCGTGGTCAATGCTGTAGGTAAAACGCTGAATGGAGTTTAATCTATTAGGGCATTTCTCAAGCGGAATGGATTCGACTGGTGGCGCTCTGAAAAGTGCGATACCAATGACCACGGGTATCGGATTTGGATCGGTCACGCACCACCGATACCCGATCCACTCAAAATGTTTGGATTGGATCGGTACATCCCTAATTGAATGTTGTAAAAGTGCCAGGTTTTCTGTCCTTCTGTCTGTATATACTAATCTTTACCTGCTTTTTTGTGAAGCTTACAGTTGTATTGCGGGCCCGAGAAATCTTATAAATAAATAATCGCATTAACATTCTGTTTTCCTATTTAAGTTTAGACAAAAATTTTATCAAGAGTAACTCCTCCTAGGGCTTTCGAGCCACATGCACCAAATTCGGATATGTCCTAGACCCTGGTCTGAAGTTTGTTGCTGTTACTTTTCTATGTTATCCGAGTACCGGTACTTCCGGTACCGGGTCACAAAATCCCTTTTTTCCCCCCATAGACTCCCATTGTAACTCCCATAAACTTGGGAGGTTTATAACTCGGCTAGCTTTCGAACTATCTACACCAAACTCGGCCAGCTCCTTTAGGGTGATACTCTGAACAAAGTTTTAAATTGGTGCACCAACTGGCCTTTCTGTTGTGCCGTAGCCCCGCCCACAATATATGCAAAATCAAAAAACTTTTTACAACATGGACATGTGACATCAAAACACTCAGAACAATGAGGGGAACTTCCTCGTGGATTCTGATCACAACGCGATGTCCTGTGATGTCACATGAACTGAACCTTATTACACTGTGAAATCAGGGAAATACTATCATTTTTGCATTTCCCTAGCACTAATTACTTCACTAGACATTATAATAAACAGCGTTATTGAACCATGACATTTGTAACATATATATACAGTATATATATGACATTTATCGAACCCTTAAATACCCTATATTGAACCCTTAAAGCATTATTTATATATTTAAATTTTTACTCCAGGATGGGCTTATCCTTTAATTATATAGTTCTATGTTTGGCTCAAAAATACTCACCGTGTGATCAACTGCTTTCATCATTGTATCCCTCATCATATGGCTCTACATACAGTACATGTATTGATTGAATCCATTTTACAGAATGCAGGTTGTACTGACATAGCTGGCTCCCTCCTTTCTGCTTTCTGCAATACTAACAGAATTGCCTTCTTTTCTCACTTTGTTACTCTTATTTCCTTTTTTCCGTGCTGCATTTGTAACGGTAGTATGATCCGAGCATTGTCAACATCCTTGATTGTCCCCTAACCGTAAGTGCATTTAGACTGAGATTTAAAATGCGTTTCTCCAATCCTACTGTTTTATTTAGCATCTTAACTGTAATTTCTGTGTCCGTGTGTTTGTTTGCAGGAGATGGCTCACATCCTGGCACAGAAGGAGTTGCGCAAAATTATCCTTTCTGTGAGTGCCTTCTTTGTACCTTTGGCTCTCTTTTTTTTTCTTCTCTCTTACAAACACACACACACACTTTGAAGCAACTTCAGGTCAGCATAAATAATAGAGGGCTCACTAGCAGAACACATATTAACTGATGCTTGAGTGAGAGTCGCTGTTAGAGCTTCTGTTGTAAATAGATCTTTTTAAGGTCTCCCTCATTTCCTGTAACAGGTTTTAATCTTAACACATAATAGCAGAGGCCTGGTTTCAGGTAGGAAGATAATTGAATTACTGTTACACTCTCTCTCTCCACAACTGTCCACATTAAAGCTGGTTAAAAGTTTATCTTTATGCTCTCTCCTTATTTCTCTCCCAGAGTGTAATCAGGAGCCCCAAGCCCATTAATGATGAGATGGCTCACCAGCTTTATATGCTGCAAGTGCTGACCTTTAACCTTTTGGAGGATCGCATGATGACCAAGATGGATCCTCAGGACCAGGTGAATCTCTTCTCTTGATAATGTGAGATAATGAGTAGATCTTATTTGGCAGTTTTTTTTGTAAGTAAAAATAATCTGATAACTCAAGTAAAAATCAGATCACGGCAGTAAATTGAATCCAGATGTTTTTATGTACAGTATATATATCTCAGAAGAAAGCTTTGACATGTTGCGTCTGACATGTTAGTAATTAGTGTGATAGAGAAGCATGCTTACTGTTTACATGACCATATGAAAACATATGATGATTATATTGTTAGCGTGCATGTAAAGACTTGTAATCCTCTCTCTTCATGTCTTGTCTTACACACAGTCTCAGCGAGACATCATCTTTGAGCTGCGTCGGACCGCTTTTGACGTAGAGTGCGATTCCAACAGCGGCAGTATTGAAAAGCGCAAGTCCATGTACACCAGAGACTATAAGAAGCTAGGCTTCATCGTAAGTGTATTTCATCCTACACCGATATCTCTTCACATCCATTTCAGATTTAATGCTCACAATGGATGGGATTTATATGTTAAGCCTTTGAGTTAGTTATAGTATCTATTGAGTCAAAATTTGGGTCAAAACTTTAACTTCTTAACATCTTCTAGCATCTGAGATAAGCAGCATTATTAGGCCTGGTGCTATAACTGCATATTTTCTACTTAGAGGAATTTTTTGGTCTTTTCTGTACGTATCACAATTTCCTCATTATGAGTTTGGCATATTTTCATAAAGATAGAGTGCGAACAAGAGAAGGTGAGTAGATAATGGAGATAGAGAGTTTGTGAGGTCTGAGTAAGTGAGAAAAAAACATATTACTAGGGAAGATATAGCTTTCATTTTCTGTGGTTTGTTAAATACCCCACACTCTGCTGTGTGCTGTCCACTGCAGACAAATCCGACACATACCCAGGAACAGAATACTCAGAAATTGTGGGTATGATGACAGATCAGAACCTCTCGCTTGTTCTCCTCATGTGGCAGGGAGTCATACAGGGGTTGATTGGATCAGCAGTGTTAACGAGCCATATGTTCCCATATGTTGTGGCTCTTGGAAGATCCATTTCATGCAGATGACTGTGAAAGTAGCCAGGAGTTTGCCTGTCAAAATTTGACACAGAATTTGAACAATTTGAATTTTCATACATATATTTTTTTAATACATGTATTTTCTTATTCAGTATTTTAAGTTTAAAAATCCACTTTTTGCATGTTTTATATACCATGCTCTCATTTTTCTAAAGTATGCATTTCACCAGCTTTGAAGTAGGAAGTGTACTCTGAATAAATGAATTTATTATTTTCTTTGCCTGAATCTCAAACATTGTTATGTTAGGTATTATGTTAATGCTGAAACACTTTACACACATTACATTATGTAGTGAGCTTATACATTATACAGTAGGATTTGGCTAAGCTATCGTAGACATAAAATGAAAATTTTCTAAACATTCAGCAGGTAAATAAATGAAAACAGTGGTCACTTTCCATGATTTAGCAAATGCATACACATAGTCTACTGTAGCACTGCTGCTATTGTTTTTGCTCTGCTATTTACACTCACTCTCTCTCTCTCTCTCTCTCTCTCTCTCTCTCTCTCTCAAAACACGACTTCTCTTATGACATTTTGCTACCAACTCTTCCAACTCTTTTAATATTTCTTTTCAGCTGTATTGATGCTCAAGTCTGTGTGAGTGTGAGATCTTTCCTTTATCTTTAATCAGCTGGTGTGTTGACTCATCTCTTTTGTTGAGGTCCTGCAATTTATCTAAGCTTCACCACTTTCATAGAGATAAAGAACAAAGCCTGCAAAAGTTCACATCACAAGAACTGCATTTTTAATTTAATGGAAATGTATTCCAGTAACCGTGATCATGTAACCTGCCTGGTGAGAACAACGGAATCACAAATACTGCCCAGTTAGCACAGTCACTGTTCTGTCTAGAACGTTTTTAGAAAACAACCCTGGCCAGTATTTCAAATTCCAAACACATAACACAGAAATTAAATCCATTATGCAAATTGTTGATCATGTTGCTCCACCTTTAAGAAAAGCCATTTGCTGTGGAAGGGATGGGTTTATTAAAGGTGCATTACTGAAAATCTGTGCCTTTGTTTCCAACATGGAAATTTCCATCTCCAAACATCATTTGTTCCTACAAACAACTTTAGGATTTTGTAACTCACTAATAAGGGAAACACAGGGAGGGTTTTTTGTTCAAAAGTCCCAGAAACACTTTGTGTATTGAGGCTACTGTGATTTCTTAAGAACCTCAAGGTCTCAATTTCTCCTTAAGTCTTGTATTTGATTTCTCCAAGTTGTTTTTAGTTGCATTTTTATTGATTTATCATGATCTTGGTTTTAAAATTCTTTAGGATGTAATGTTATTATAATATATAATATGACGTGATGTTATTTTGTTGAATCTAATTTAGGTAGAAACAGCCGAACCATTCCCTTTCCAGCCGAGCCATTTCACATTCTCTATTAATATCAGATTGGATTTGACACACAATGAGAGGAAAAATTAATGTCTTATCTTCCGGGGGCTTAGGGAGCCTTTTTGCGTATCAGTAATATGTGCAATTCATAGAATTATAGTCCTTTGTAATGGGCTGAAGGGAATTTGAACAATGAAAGTAATATGTAAGTCGACAAAATTGCAGTAAAGTCATGCACATAGTATTATTATGTCTGAGAGCAGTGTATAAGTGTTAAACGTGACTTAAATAGTTTAGTGATGGGGAAAATAAGAGTGTGTTCCTAATTTTGTGTGTGTGTGTGTGTGTGTGTGTGTGTGTGTGTTTGTGTCTTTAGAATCATGTGAACCCAGCAGTGGATTTCACACAGATTCCTCCGGGGATGTTGGCTCTGGATAATATGCTGTATTTTGCTAAACAACACCAGGATTCCTACATAAGGGTAAAAACATGAGTCTCTTGTTTTTTCTTGTTTTTTTTTTTTTTAATACTTTCATTCATTCATTCATTCATTCATTCATTCATTCATTCATTCATTCATTTATTTATTTATTTATTTATTTATTTATAATTTATTTTTGTAGATTGTCCTGGAGAACAGCAGCCGTGAAGACAAACATGAATGTCCTTTTGGCCGCAGCAGTATCGAGCTTACCAAAATGCTGTGTGAGATCCTCAAAGTAGGAGAACTGCGTAAGTGTGTGATCTTTCTCTTTCACATCACGTCTGATACTTTCTCATGTCTGGGTTTGGACTGTAGAAATGTGTATTTTAAACAAAATCCAAAACAAAGGATAATTTGCTTTTATTAATGTTTCCATTAATCATTGTCTAAGCAGTGTTTGGACTTTTTTTTACACACACATTTTGTTTTTTAGGGTTTAGGCTGGTTATTGGCCAGATTATATGATCTAGTCTAATGTGATTTAGTTCAGACTATATGCTTTAGTTTAGATTATATGACGAGTTGTCAATCAGGTCACACGTTTAATGAGGAGAGGAGAAATAAATACAAACACGGATAAAATGAAAAGGTTGGAGAAGTGAAGTGTGTTTATTATAAAGAGCTACATGTTTATTTAGGAAGCCAAAGGAGAATTGTATATTTTCTGAGCCCTTTCTGCATTTTTAATAGTACATTTACGGCCCTTATCCAGAGTGACTTACAACTGAGCAATTGAGACTTAAGGGCCTTATGCTGTAGTTTGGTGTTGCATTTAAATAAAAAATAAAAAAAAAGCATTATTTTTCTTGAGGTCTTCCGCATTGATTTTGACTCGCAGTGACAATCTCCGAACACTCACTGGACTGTGTGATTTCCTTTTCCTTGTAGATAAATACAAAAAACAAAGCACAAGCAGAATAAATTCTTTGATAATTTTTATTTATGGCACAGTGAGAGATAGAATAACACTTCTTAAGGCTTCTGTCCCTGACAAAAGCATTTTATCATGTGAACCTTTATTTAGTAAGGCAGGTAAGCGGGGAGGAGGTAGTAACATCTCCGGGTTCTTGGAAAGAACCATGGTTGTTATTTTTAAAGCAGCACTTGTGTGTTTGTAAAAAAAATCTCAGCACTAAACTCCAGACGGTGATCTCGCTACCAGGTGAGGGCTTGGACGTGGTTCTGCGTAACACTACAGTATTTCACCAAAAATAAATCATTTTAATCAAACAGCAGAGGACGCTGAGCTGAATTCTCCATTAATGTGTAATATGTTTCTTTTTAAAGCTTAGTTATACTGTTCAGATAAGTCTCATCTTACTTATGCGCAAATTATTTATGAATGTTTAAAGATAAAGTTAAAGATGGATTATTTAAAGAATATTTAAACATTTTTAGAAGAGGAACAGCATGTGCTCCTACTGTGATCCTGGTGAGTTTAGCTGATGTTTGATAATTAGGTAATATTCAAAATTATTTTATTGACTTGACCAAAACATGATGGGGCTGCTAGTGAAGACAATTTCATCCACACCAAACCAAATGACCATAAATCACAAGTGCATACTTGTAGCCAAAAATTGAGTCATTGGTGTCCCAAACTATATTGAGACCAGTGCCCCAATATCATGTACTTGTGTACATGATATTCTAATTCACAAACTGGGGAGCTAGTGAGCTATTTGAGACACATCCAAAGTTTATATTACAGCCACAGATTCTTCTGTCTCTAATATAATCTTCATTAACTTCGGTTTGAAAATCATTATTATAAAATCATTATAAAATCATAACACATCCAGCTTTTTGGTCTCTTTTTAAGATTATATGCTTTCTATGTTCAATATAACTGACCTGGGGATAAAATAGTATTGGAAAGTTCTATTTGTTTTCTAGTTCAAAAGACAAGAACTCTTCTATACAGTTATGGCATTTTGCTTGTGTGTATGTTTTGATCATGTAATGGCATGTGGGATTCTGCTGGGCAGAGACTCCTGTGAGCATATGCATCATTTATGAGCTGTCCTGGTGTCCCCACCTCACCTCATCTCATCTCTGAGAGCCTTTTCACCCTGAAAGATTTATAGTCCTCCGGGTTTCTTGAGCGAACGCCTTAATGGAATCCAGAGTGGTCTGCACCACACTATGACTTTTTACTCCTTGGTTTAAAAAGCAGATGTAATATTAATCAAGAATTTTGAAAATGAATAATAATGGAATACGTCTGCTTATTGATTCATGGTGTTGCCAGCACTTTTTATTTATTTATTTTTTACATCGGAAAGGGTACTAAAAAGTTTTCTTCTGTTGTTGGGGATGTGGCTTATGAGTGAGAAATGAGGTCAGACTTTGGAGGCACGTTTGAGCCTTTCCTCTCCCTGCTGGTAGCGAGCATGTTCAGACAGTATTAGGAAGACTAATGTCAACAACTGTTATCGTCACCTAACTTCTTTAGGATGAGGGTCCTGAGAATATTTCCCACTGAGACATCGCACACTTTTCAGATTGCCATCATGCCTGGACAAGACTGTGAAAATGCCTCTGGGGCCAAGCTTCCAGGCAGGAAGTCGAGCAAGAGCACAGCTCCATCATCTTTAATTGTTGTCCACATGTCAAGCAAGACGATGTAGTGAGGATGTTTCTTGACACTTTCCTCCCTAAGGCCTTGTTAAGTACAGAGGTATATTTGGTTCAGAGTCTATATTCCTGCATCCTCAGGATGTTTCCACTGAACCACACTTTTCATTAATATATTGTCAAACTGTACTGTTTACACTTAGCCATGACTTCTCCACTTTTGTTGTGCTCAATAATAAGAGCATCCACACCTTCAGCTGCTGGAGTAGAGTGGAGACGGTTCAGGCTGATTTATCTCTCTGCTGCAATGCATTTAAACATAGCTGCATCACAACATCAGGAACAGACTCCGGGCCAGATCTCCAAGGTGCTCAAAATTTTAAATATGATTTAAAATTTTAAGAAAGTTGCCAACTATATTAGCAACTTACACATAGACTTGTGCATAAACTCTGTGCATAAGCTAATTAAAATGCATAAAATATTGAACTGATGAAACTGTCTGTACGGAGACATTTATTCAACATTTAAACATGGAAGGATGAATCATCCTCAGGATAGCCTGATTGATTTACTTGTTTCATGAACTTTCCACAATATTAGTCATAAGAAAACATTTTCCTTTTCCTTTTACAAAACGAGTTCGTATCTCATACGTAAGCACTTCTGCATCAGAACTGTGTTAAGGTCTGTGCACGACTCTGGCAAATGTTCTCAGAGTCACACACAGAAGTGCAAATAAACCGTTGTGTGTACTCAGGAGATTTAAGTCAGGTTGGTCAAAAAGAAGACACTGAATCCGGTAGTCCGGCTTACAGGAAGGTGAAGTGATGTAGCATAATAACATAAAGAGGTAAATTAACTAAATAGAAATTAGGACCACTAAGTCGTGAATCAGCTTTTATGCATTCATGTGCATAATTGAATTTAACTACTTAGCTGTTTAATTTTACAAATGCACATGCTGAAATAATTTGTCATTTACATGATTTAAACATAAATGCACAGTGTTTCCTACAGGTGTGAAGAACATCTAGCGGGTGTACCAGCTGTGAAGGAGTTTTGTTTTTTTTCTTACCTTTAGCTTTGTATTGTAAACCTACTAGATTGCATGCAAATAATTATTAGAGCAGAAGAAGCTTTGCCACATCTGTCAGGTTTTTCTTTTCTTACTGGTTTCTTCTACTATGAGACAACACACCAGCAATACATATACTTGGGTGGTTTACAAGTAATTTGATGCTCTTGGGTCAAGTAGATAGGATAGGTGTGATGGGAAAGAGCTGCATGAACAGATTGGCCTCTCCAAGCTCTCCCCAGCTGGATAAAAAATTGCCCCTGAAAAGAAAATGACCCTCACATTTGGCCGTGCATTTATCAACCTGTCTTGTAGCGCTATATTATAAGATGCCCCTTGCATGTTGTGTTAAGGCCATTGTTCATGCTGCAATCCAAGGCTAATGGATAAAAATAAAGAACATAACCCTCTTGGCCTCCAATTTACTAAAGGTTTCTGTATGTAAAAAGGCATGCAATGGATATTTTCATATATCAACAGGCAATTTGGTGAAAATAGGTTACAATAGTAGCTAGAATGTTGATTTCCTAAACCTGCATGGTTGAAATGAATAGAGATTGTGTGTGTAAATGGATAAAAGCAACAAAAACCGTTTACTTTCTATTTGAATAGTAATCATATTTAGACAATTAGTTATGTAGTTGTGGTTTAAATCATCTGAAAGTTACTTGGAGATCTTTCATTGTGGCTATCATTGAAATGGGGAAAACATGCATACCCACGTATTGTTCCCTACAATGTGACATATTCCTAGTCAGGGCCTAGGAATTGTAGGCTCCAAGTGCGACACTTGAACAGTATTTGATGGACACTGGATTAACTGTTGACTAGTTTAAGGATGTAGCTCAGACGACTGACAGGCACAGGTGATTTTTCTTTTCTGGCATGTCAGTGGATGACTGACAGACCTGTAGAGTTTTTCATTAAGTTCAGGACAGCATCTATCACTACACATTTATCATTCCATCTCATCCCTTGTCTTCAAGGTGACTTGCAGACTTAGTCTAGAGTATTCCCTCCTTGCTTTTGTGAAGCGAAATAGTTTGCTGTATTACTATAAATGTAGTTATTATGCATCATGTCTGTGTGAAAACACAGATGGGGATTATCTGATGATAGAGTTCATAAGACATTTACTTAGCTCCTCGTTTTTAAAAATGTGAAGGGGCCGTGACGAGCATGTGGAAGCTTGTACTCGGATGGTCAGACAGTTCTGACGGTTAAGACCAATTATTCAAGGCTGTATGCTACTCTATAGTAGGCTTTTTCAATCATACCCTGACAGTTTTATATGAGGTTTTGTTCAGATGCTTAAAAAGTGCATGGTTGGTTTTTTTGTCGTTGTTTTTTTTGAAGTTATATTTTGAATTCACCAAAAAAACATGCTTCATTTTTCTAAATAACAATCAAATCAACATTTAACAGTTTCATATATATATATATATATATGTGCGTGTGTGTGTATGTATGTATGTATGTATGTATGTGTGTGTATATGTGTATATATATATATATATATATGTATGTATGTATGTATATATATATATATATATATATATATATATATATATATATTGTGTGTGTGTGTGTGTGTATATATATACTGTATGCCTACTGAGCATGCATTTGCCGGATATGTTCTTCTTATGACGTTGACAGTAACGTTAGCAGTTATCCTAAGTAATCTGTTGCCTAGGCACTTGTTCAAGAAATAAAAAGGCATATTGGACATACGTTCTACCAGAAACAAATTGATGACTGTATTTTGCACAAAATGAGTGTTAATGAGTTGCTAATTTGGTAACATGACCGCTATTTTAATAATAGTTACGTATGTAGTAGGGTTTTGCCGTTACACATTGGGTTTAAATGTTAAGCTCTGGTGCCCTACAAAAACATGATCCATTTGAAAGCTCTGAACATTTTTCAATAAAATTTTTGTAGACAATTATAAGAGGCTTATTATTTTGACATCCTATATAAACATATGTAGGTGTTAATGAGCTCAGATGCTTCAGATTAGACTGAATATTTAAGTGTGGACTGGACCTGAACTGAATTCTGCTCAACCTCCACAAACAATACCAGCCTGATTTTTTTATTTTTTTATTTTTATTTTTATTTTTTTTTTTCTTCAGAACATGCTGATGTTTAAGGTTGTTTATAATGGAAAATGTTCTCCCCATATTGTGACCTTATATGGTTCTGTCAGTGTTCAGCATCGTATGGTTCTGTCAGTGTTCAGCATCGTATGGTTCTGTCAGTGTTCAGCATCGTATGGTTCTGTCAGTGTTCAGCATTGTATGGTTCGGTCAGTGTTCAGCATTGTATGGTTCGGTCAGTGTTCAGCATTGTATGGTTCGGTCAGTGTTCAGCATTGTATGGTTCGGTCAGTGTTCAGCATTGTATGGTTCAGTCAGTGTTCAGCATTGTATGGTTCAGTCA
Organism: Tachysurus fulvidraco; assembly: GCF_022655615.1. Lineage (NCBI taxonomy): Eukaryota > Metazoa > Chordata > Actinopteri > Siluriformes > Bagridae > Tachysurus > Tachysurus fulvidraco. The sequence goes on along the minus strand of NC_062541.1, from coordinate 9,113,064 downwards.
GTGTTCAGCATTGTATGGTTCTGTCAGTGTTCAGATTGAACAGCAGATAAAACTTTATAAAACTAAAGTCACAATATGTTATAGTGATGTGAGGAGAGATCTTCCAATTCTTCAGTTCTGCTGTTGAGTCATTTATCCATTATAAGCTTCCTCTCTTCCCTTCAGAAATTCTTTTGAAATTTCACACCATTACTGCTATAGCATGACGTAACCAACAGGTCATACATTGCTCAAAAAACCCCTCTGGATTACCTCTTTTTTTTGCTTTTAGAAATCGGACAGTTGAAATGTTATCTTGAATGGTATCAAAAATATGTTTCTGACACTCAGCATTTAGCAAAGCTTGCAAGGAGACATCCGAAGAATCACAAATGTGTCAAGTGTTTTTTTTTTTCTGTAGCTTTTCAGTCTGTCATGGATGGAGTGTCCCTGATACGGTATTCAGTGGGTTTATGATGGTTTATGTTGGGTCAGAAGGGTTACTGAGCTGCCAGATTAATGTCACACTTTGCTTGATGAAATGTGAAGAAGATAGTAATAGTTTTGGTCTCTTTGAGCTGAGGGGTTTCACTTATTTACATTGGGGTTTTGCCTTCCACTTCATAGAGTCTAAGTGTATTGTATTTCCTGACAGCCACTACTAACATCACCAGCTTGATTTGTCACCAGTATGTGCTGATGTTCGAGGCCATGTCTGATTTATAGGCATCCTTATTTATTTGTTTCCATTGGGAAATGATGTTATGATGAAATATTGGGGGTTTTAAATTGTAGAACTTCTCTTCAGGGAGACGTTGCCCCAGATAAAGGCATTATAACAACACTAGATCATTCAGCATCGATAATAGCATCTGGAACAAATCCAGATGATTTTTGCATTTTTCAGTTTCCCAGTTTATATATTTAAATCTGATTCATTTTGTTGATTCCATGCTGTGCTTTCTGTTTTCTGTTTACCACAGTAGTAAAAAGTCTTGTCTGGCCAGTGTTGTCTCATGAACAATGTTTCTGTTTTTTGCCAGAATTCTGTGTAAATTCAAATACAGAATTCAAAGACAGTTGTACAATAGAATTTCAGAAGATCAGCAGCTTTAGAAATGCACAGCCATGACATCTTGGATCACTTGGATCACATTGTTCCCCATTTGTATGTTTGATATGAACAGTAACTGAAGCCCATATCTGCATGACTGTATGCAATGTGTTGCTGCCACCTGATAGGATATTTGCATGAATGTTTGGGTGTATAGGTGTTCCTATTAAATTGGCAGGTGAGTGTATTGACCGTTATAAAGCAGGTTACTATTAGAAAAAAAGGAGTAACGCACTTTTGGTAGTGCTGTTATTACACAATCAATTATTCTTTTTTGTGTGGAGCCCAGCATTCTCCTTGCCGTATCTCAAGATACTCTTGAATTTGTCTTTTGGAAGTAGAAACTCCTAGATGGAATCAGCTGCTCTGATTATACTTTTTTTTAAAAAGCTAGAAGGCTTGTTTATAAGGCTGCTTTCTAGCACACTGATGGCACTACTGCATGCTGTTGGCTGGAGCAGCCACATCTCTTCGAATAAGAGATTCTAGTCACCCTAAAGGCATCATTCATTATGCCGTGAAGTTTCAATTTCTGCAGGGCCAATGCAATTACCTGTCTTCTCTGAGATGCCAATGCCTGCTGAGGAGCCTCCAGGGCCACTCTTCAAATGGGACATCGGATTCAAGTTGGTATCATGCCGTGGCATACCAGCAGTGGTCTAGGTTCTGTATTAAACACTAGTGCATTCTCTGCAGGGGCTCTGACCCATCACAGACTCCATTTATCTTTCACCTTCAATAATACTGCTTATGACCACACACACACAATAACTGTGTCTCTGGCTTTTATCACTTTGGCACAAAAGTCTCCCCTCTCCCTCTTCATTTTTAATTTCAAAAGAAGATTTATTCTGTGGTCCAGCTATTCAAGCTCTTCTCTGTAGGAAAAGATGGAAGAAAGAATACTTGTGTTTGTTTTAACTAATTTATATAAGATAAGTAAACATCTCATGCTAATAGGTTGCTGTAGGTCCCTATTATGCTGAGTCAGACTACAAAATGTGAGATCCTTACCCATACAAGGCAAAGCTGGGTTTTGAATAAAGAGTGATCACTGCTGGAATGGAATTGCCTGGAATACTCTTTGCCAATCAGAGTGGCATTATAGCTAGGCATGTGCATTGTCAACGAGTGTGTAGGTGTCGTGAAAGCTGAGCACTAAATCCTCTGGTTTGATCTAGTTTCAGGATGTTTCAGTAAGCTTGCTGCATCTGCTTCCTCTCCAGTCTCAGCTGTGGTGTGGGAAATCATGCATTTCTAAATTCAGCTTAACTGGTCACCTTGTACAGTTTTTCCTCTGTTCTGGTCCTGGTGTGCTACTGCCATGTACATTGTGGTCCTCTTAAATCACCTGACAGCTTTCTGAAATTTGATTCCAGTTAGAGGAGCGAAGACACTAAAACATATGTAGGTGGTACTAGAGGAAAATCGGTTGGGATGCCACAGGACCCAACAGAGATGTTGAAGGGGAATGCAGGCAGATGTTGACAGTTCAGATTGTGTGGGACTGGTCAGACCATATGCAGAAGGGAATGGGATTGATTTGGATTAGTCAGACAGTCTGCAGGCATACATGGGATTGGTTGGGATTGCTCAGACTGTATGCAGAAGTGAAAGGGATTGGTCATTGTCTGCAGGAGTGGATGGAATTGGTTGGGATTGGTCAGACCATGAAGGAATTAATGGGATTGGTCACTGTCGACTAGAGTGAATGGGATTGGTCCATCTGTCTGTGGGACTGCTCAAGAGTGTTCACAGGCATAGGTGAGATTAGGCAAGATTGTTTGAATAATTATGACCATTGCTTATTGGCCTATTAAAGTTTTGTTGTTTTTTTTTCCGTCCCATTTTACTTTACAATTAACACTCATTTACTTTCTCCACAGCCAGTGAGAATTGCCATGACTTTCACCCCATGTTCTTCACTCATGACCGCTCTTTTGAGGAGTTCTTCTGCATCTGCATCCAGCTGCTTAACAAAACCTGGAAGGAGATGAGAGCCACATCAGAAGACTTTAACAAGGTAAGGACAGCATTGTGAATAAAGATCTCTCTGGCTGCATAGACAAAGGGCATAATTTCTATTCTCACATTCTGGCTCTCTATCACTAATCCAATTATTTTTGAGTGATTGAATATTCATGTGGCATTAGTAAGTTGTAACTTGTAATTAGCTGGGGATTTCATTTAGGTCGGTGTGGAGCAGAGCCCAGCCTCTCCCTGGAAGTGTGCATGTATGCTACAATGTTATTTGTGTAATTATAGTAATCACTGTGCAAACTTGTCCCTGCAATTGCAAAGCAGTAATATCCATAGTGTTCCAAGCTTTAATATCAGAGCTTAGTGCATATGAATAGGCTTGAAAAGTACTTCTCTGGATCACATCTCTCTGTGATCTATCTTCTTTTGGGTTAAACTGTAGCTTAGGAACTTTCAGCCTTGGTGTTATTTCCCCACTGTGGGGTTTTGTTAAAAAATAAATTTGATTCTGATAGACATGACTCATGACAAGGTTCCTGAATAATACGACAGTGCTGACATGACAGTGTTTCTAAAGGGGTAGAGGAATAACTTAGTCTTGGATCACAGCAGCTCATGTAGGCAAAATCATTAGCCTGAAGTACGCGGTATAGAATTTTTACACTCCGTCACAAAGGGGGTTGTTGGACCTGCACTCATTAAGAAACACGGCTTGAAGGTGACACTCTAATTGTGAATCAATGCTAATTCAGCAGCCGGTCCCTCTGTTCAACTAGCAGCAAGAAAAAAAAATGCTGGCTTTCTATATTTTGGCGTTCATTAAAATCTGCAGCTCCATTGCAGTGATCTGGCAAAAATGAGGGAGGATTTTAACTGTTTTTTTCTAAAGAGAAACATAGCATAAGTTGTATAAGCATATGTTAAAAACAAAATGCATATTTGTAAGATTACTTATCACCTCACATCAGAACTTAAACACTGATATTTTTCCTGCAGGTATTTGATTACATGCTGAATTGATGACGTTTACATCACTTTTGCTGTGGCACATAGGTCTCTTGCATTCAGTATGTGATGAAATCACACCCTAGCAAGGTTTTTTATATCTGTAGACAGAGTGACTGTTTTTAACATCACATTTGTTAAACTGACCCCTTAACCGTGAAAACCACAGGACGTCAAGACAAGGCAAGATCAAAAAGTCATTAAAAATACTTCTGCATAGTTTCAGGAAAATATATTTATGGCTTATTTAAATATGAGGTGCCAAAGTATATTCAAGACAGAAAAGGAAATTATATTTTAGCCACATTTCAGCCACAGTGACATCCAATGGGTTTTTCCCTTTAATCAAAATGAAACTCCAACATATCATTATGAACTTGAGCAGAGATATACAAAATACACCGGACTGTTTGAGGTTGGCATTGCTGCATGAAAAGGGTGCACAGTCATAACCACACAGCTTCATCACTCATGTGTTGAATACAAAGATGAGCCATATCTCAGTGTGTCAAGAAATGTTTTATTAATGACTCCCCTTTCACGATTGCTCTGTAATTAAACTTGCTTTCGGTGTCATTTCTTCTGAGGATGATGTGGGAGAATGATGCCAGGTCAAACGTGATGCTGTCCCACTGCACAATTTATTTATGAGTGCAGATGTGGGGTTGTGGTTAGACTAGAGTTTGGGCTGTATTTCTCCCCCTATGTCTCCTGTTTTATTCTAGAGTGCAGCTGATGATAATTGCATTGAGGTCACCTGGGATGTTTTCTCACTAAAATTGCTTTTGTTAACTGATGAGAAGGAAAAATGACGCAAAAAGAAAGGGATGCATCAATCCCACCTTTTATTTTTTGCATTGGCAAATACACTATATGGCCAAAGGTATATGGACACTTGAGCGTAATGCCTATATGGACTGCTGGACATATCTTCAAAGCCATGTTTCAAAATCTAGTGGAAAGCCCTCACAGCAGAGTAGAGGATGATATTATTATTATTATTATATTATTATTATTATTATTATTATTATTATTATTATTATTATTATTATTATTATTATTGCAAAGGCAGACTAACACTATATTAATGACCATTTCAGAAAGGGATGTTTAAAAGACACATTTGGTTGTGTTGGTCAGGTGTCCATTTGGCCATATAGTGTACTTGATACTTATCCAGTACTTTGTCATGACCCAGCTGACTCATTGCAAGCTTTTTTATCCAGAAGCTTTAAGGTGTGATGGTGGTATGCTGTGGGGCAGTCCTGGGTTTATTGTGTAGTGTTCACTTAATTGATGGGTCAGGTCATCACATAAACATCACATATGCTCATTGTGTAAAAAAGATGCTAATAGTTTAATCTTTACTAATTAATCATTTATAATTATCACAGAGTGAACAAACCATTCATTGCAATTGTTTGACAATAAAGCCTCATAATTTAACCCTGAAATAAAATGAACTAAAATGCGTTTACATTATTAAATGTAATACTGTCCATTTCAGATTGTTATTGCATGACCTCCATTTTGTGTCGAGAACTGACTGGCTGGTCAGACGTACCTTAAAATGATGATCATGAGATGTGTTTATGGATGGCTGCACACGCCCAATCTGATGAACCCTTACATGCATGCACATCTTGTATTTATATGCACACCATACACCTTCTGTTACCCCTCCCCCAGACTATCTCTCTCGCTCCATGGGTTTGCCTGTCACATTGAGTAAAGTGTGTGTGTGTGTGTGTGTGTGTGTGTGTGTGTGTGTGTGTGTGTGTGTGTGTGTGTGTGTGTGTGTGTGTGTGTGTGTGTGTGTGTGTGTGTTGCTGAAGAAAGAGAAGCCAGACTGATGCTCCTGGGGCAAAAATCTGACGGGCAACATTCTGCCTGTTTCCATAGCAACCGTATTCTAATTACTCTTACTCCAGCTCCTCTAGGATGAGATGGAATGCCTATTGTGTGTGAAAAGGAGCTGGGGCAGTAGACACAGGAGACAGAGTGTTTGCTCACGTACAGTTCCCTTTTTCCTCCTCCCTCCTTTCAGTGACGTAAGCATCTACGGCACCTGAGTGGAATCTGCCGCCTGGGTGCATCAGAGCATAGTAGTGATGTAGCAGCACTGTTTAAGCTAGCAGCTTTGCTTTTATTCCCCCTCCCACTGGGAAAGCCATGTGACTCCTCGCCTGGACAGCCATTGGTCCAATCCATGCCACGTCTGTCCAATTGGGTTGAAAGGCTGGGACAGACATAAACGAAGCTGCTGGGTGATGCTCTCGCTCTTTAGAGAGCTGATGCTTTGGAGAGGAACGAACAGGTTTCTGCATGCGCATGTCTCCAGCTAACTCAGAGGTTCCATCAGCAGCACGCCCACCCAGTGCCATCCAACAGGCACATCAGAGATCATCCAAAGTGCTTGCTTCTCTGTTCGACTGCTTGCGAGCTGTGCCAGCGTGGAACCGGCTCCCAAATATGGAGGTGACGCCGACATGTGAGTATAACGCTCACTCAAGCCGATTACAGATACAGCACTCACGGTTGACTCACGGCTATTAGACGTGACTGCTGGAGAACAAGACTGAAAGAGAATAATGGGAATAAGAGGGCTCAGGGTCGGAAGCATGTACGTATCATCTCCTGGACATGGACAGATGGGACAGGCTGAGGCTGTGGCTCTTGTACAGGTCGGCTGCAGGCTTTGTAAAAGGTTGCCAGAGTAATCGGGTTAGAGGCAGATTTCAGCTTGTGATTAAATATCCCTCAATCTAGAGCGTCTCTCTGATCCGTACCCTCTCACCCTTACCATGCTGACATTATGAATGAACTCATTACTTGTGCCTGTGTGCCTCCTATTCGCAAACATTCCACTCACAGGGAATTCATCTATCTGCTTTTTATTTTAAGAGTAAGAGTTGTTGTAACCTGCATCTATTATACATTAGTATTTTCAGGTTTTAAGATGATAACACTATTGTTATTGTTGATATTTTTCTTTGGTGTAGTTTCAGCTTAGAAATAGCTCTTGATATAGATTTTAATCCTCTTTTGTATTTACTCGATGTTTTGGCTGAGCTGCACATTCAGTCTGTTTCAGTGTTCAGACAATTGGCTTCTGTGTATAATCTGAAAAGAAAAACCGAACAGCATTTCTAAAGACTGGTTGTCAGCACATGGATTTGGTACATGATTTCTTGCAGCGGATTTTGTCTGTCACCTTCTGAATGTGATTGATTGTGATGCAGAGTTTATCAAAGACAGAAATTAGTGCAATCATGAAATTCTATGTCTGTAGTCATACTGCAGGCCTGAGAAAGCAGGTTTTGCACAATTTCTGCATTTCTAAATGGCTTTCATTTTACATTTTTCTTTTTCCCTCCTTTTTCTCCTCCCTTCCTTTCCCTCCTTCCTTTCCTCCCTTCCTTCCTACAGTACCTTCCTTTCCTTACTGTATTTTGTTCCCTTCCTTTCTTTTATTTCTTCCCTTCCTTTCCTTAATTTTTTCCATTTCTTCCCTCCATTCCTTCTTTTTATTCCCTTTCTTTCCTTTCTAAATCTCTTGTTTTTTTTAATTTTGTCTCTGTCCTTGCTTCCTCCCTTCATACCTTCCTTTCTTCCTTCCTTTCTTTTTATTTACTACCCTCCTCGCTAGGCTATTTATACACTTGTGTTTTCTTCACTGTGATGAGGTTTGTGAAGTTGCATTTCCATCCGTGTGTGTGTGTGTGTGTGTGTGTGTGTGTGTGTGTGTGTGTGTGTGTGTGTGTGTGTGTGTGTGTGTGTGTGTGTGTGTGTGTGTGTGTGTGTGTGTGTGTGACACGATCAGTGCTGTAGCTCCAGCATCATAACAGACCTCAAGCCAATGAAACAGCCTTGGCCATAGATATAAAGCTTCTATATTTATTCAAAAGGCATGTGTGGCCTCGGCTTTTTTTCTTTGGCTATATGAGCATAAGTGATGTTGAATTACTCATCTCTGGGACAGAAATGCATTTTAAAGTTCAGTGCTGAGGCTTTCAGGTGCCATTGCATAAATCCATATTTGTGTGTGACAATGCTGGATCAATTTGCATTACTAAACCCTCAGCAGCTTTTCCTAAAAAGCCTAGATAAATTCATAAGCAGGGTTGTCAGAACAAAACAACCACGGCAATGCAAAAAAGAAAAACAATCATGCTTTTTTTTTACTTCCTTCATCTGTAATGTGTGCATGCTTTTGTATGCGACAAATGCAATATTTCATACCCATGTATCAAATATAAAGGTGCTCGGTCACCTGGGGAATTGGGGGTTTTGGTACTACTGAACGGCCTTCCTAATATTGCAGTGTATTGTGAAATAATGACCATCCTATTATATTAAACTTTTGACTACTTAACAAAAATTAAAAAAAATAATTCCAGATTTGAACATTCCTTTGCAGTTAAAGGTGTGTGTGTGAGAGAGAGAGAGAGAGCGAGAGAGAGACACAGCCAGAGAGAGAGAGAGAGAGAGAGAGACACACACACACACAGCCAGAGAGAGAGACACACACACAGCCAGAGAGAGAGAGACACACACACAGCCAGAGAGAGAGAGACACACACACAGCCAGAGAGAGAGAGACACACACAGCCAGAGAGAGAGAGACACACACACAGCCAGAGAGAGAGACACACACACAGCCAGAGAGAGAGATACACACACACACAGCCAGAGAGAGAGATACACACACACACAGCCAGAGAGAGAGAGAGAGACACACACACAGCCAGAGAGAGAGAGAGACACACACACAGCCAGAGAGAGAGATACACACACACACAGCCAGAGAGAGAGAGATACACACACACAGCCGGAGAGAGAGAGATACACACACACAGCCAGAGAGAGAGAGATATACACAGCCAGAGAGAGACACACAGCCAGAGAGTGAGAGAGAGAGTTCCAAAGAGAGTATCTTGACCAGACACAGTAGCTGTATCACATCGTCCCTATTAATAATCTGGCTCAATGGGAAGTCTGTAGGATTTCACATTCTTCCCCAATGCACGTTGGTGGTAGTAGTAATTTTTACAAAAAACAGTGATCTGGAGAAAGAAAAAAACAATATAGTAAAAGACCATCATACCTTGGGTATCAGTTAAGAGCAGGGGAGCTGTGCATGATAGAGCCCTAGCTCCCAGTCCTTCCATGGTCTTCATAAATCATCCTAGCACATAATGTAAAGCATGGTTACCCTATTTATTGTACTATGTAGCCAAATGTGCACTTTTTGCTGTTAGTTTGTGAAGTTGTAGTAAGAGTTTTGGAGGTCATAGATGTGCAGGGAAGCCTGCTGAGCAGGCAAATGTGTTTTCTGCTTCACCTGCTCCCCTCACTACTAATAGCCTGCCACTACACAGTGCACACACAGCAGGCTTTTCAACCCACCTATGGAGACTTTTAGAACATACATGCTCAAGTGTTTCAAATCCACATAAATTATACAGGTTCTGTTGAATTCTTGAATCCCACTGTTTCTAGGTTGGGTGTTTTTTTTGTTTGTTTGTTTGTTTTTTGTTTTTACTTGTTTGTTTGTTTTGTTTTGTTTTAATAACAGCAACTCTGAGAGTAGTAGACTTTAGAGTTTAATGAGCACACAAATATAAATTATTGTTTATATAGTAACAGCTAATGATGGTGTTGGTGCTGAAAAATGTATAAGCACAGATTTTGTGAAGCTTTTATGGAAGTAGCCAAGACATTAGGAGTTTAACAATGAGAAAGTCTTTCTGGGGTCTTGGTAACAAGAAAACAGAGGCCGGTGAGGGAACAACTCTTTATAGCTTTTAATAATAACATGGGCTAGCTTGCTTAGCAAACATTCTGTCAATAAATGTGACACATCCTGTAATTAATAAAAATAATTTAATTGGTGATGTGCTGTATTATAAAAGGAATAAAGACTGTTCTATTCCTCTAGGGAACATGCTGTTATAGAAAAATTATCAACTTCTGAGAGCATCATACCACCACATTGTTTTTGTTCAGGAGTGTTTCAACGGTAAGGACCTGTCAAATGTGGCAGTTCCCTGCATCTGATCAATCATTAAGAGCTTTTCTTAAAGTAGTTCACGCTTGATAGTCTCCCACCACCTCACCAACACCCCCCCCCCACACACACACACACACACACACACACAAATAATCACGTCTGATTGTGCCTCACAATAGTGCATCGTGCTTTGATGTGGAGTGTTATTAAGCAGCACAATCGAATCTAGGATAATAATAATGCAATTACCATGTCAATAGTAAAATGGATAATGTTCCCGTTTCCCCCCGGTTGTCCTACAGTATTCTCAGATTTGCACCAGGTGAATACTTTTCTGAATGAAAAGGAAAGGAAAAATAGGATGCATTCATGATTCATGTATTGCCAGCTCGCTTGGCAAACGTGTCACACCACTGACTGGATTGATTCTTTTGTGTGTTTATAGACATGTACCCTGTGAATGTTTGACTCGACTGGATTGAATGTTAGGCTGAGGTCAATGTCACGGTCCAGTAGAAAGCAAGCAAGCTGAAGCACTGTTGATGACTAGATGTGCAGATTTCAGTTTCAATCAAGTGCACAGCAGTCATTGTAATCATTCCCTTGTTGTGGTAATAAATAGTAAATCATCATTCGATTTAGGCTTTGACTATATTGCATAGAGAGAATTTATTTTGTATGGGAAAATTGTTTTGTTTCTCACCAAAGGCAGGAGACCCTTGGCTGTAAATATGATGGATAACCAGGCAAAGCTGTAAATAAAAATAGAGACAGGAGTGATGAATCTCACAAGCCTTGATTACCAACAAATGAGCATTCTGCTGTCAGGGAAAATCTGACTGGATTACAGAAGCTAGAAAAAGCAAAAGGTCTGCCTATATACATGCAACAGTGCCTGTGGAAATGTGACTTTAAGGCAATATATGGGAATGTGTACATGCCTTTGATTACATATATGAAAGTCTTTAAATAGGAAGAAAGACCTGAAAATTACTGATAAGTTCTGTTTATAGATGTTTATAATTTTTACAATACATGGTGCTGTGTGTTATCTGTTAACCTAATCAAGCTAGCTTACATGGGTTTACCTGGCTGTGTTACTGAGATCTAACTTGTAGTACTCATAATCTTCACTACTAAGTAACCCAAGTAAAACTTACTAACATTACCCAGTTAGCAATCATGAGCTAACAGGGTTTCTGAGAGTAGGTTTTTTTTTTTCAGTTGTATTCATAAATATGAATAAAGCTTAAAATGAAAAATAACTTGAAGCTATAAATGTTTGTCAGGCTTGACATTTAAAAGCATCTGTGGATAAAAAAAATGGACTAAAAGCATCCTTAAAGCCCACCAGCCTTTAAAATAATCTTGGCTTTTTTGTGTTTTATGTACCATGAATTCCACATATATATATTTTTTTTTTTCGTCTGGGTTTGTGTAGGAGCATGACTCACTAAGTTTTTAATCGCACATAGTGAATATAATGGTGTCTGCAGTTTCAAATGAATAAAAATAGCATTGCAGAATATACTATTGCAAATTGTATTCTTGAACTATATTGCTATGTAATGAACCTGTATTGGTACATCTTTATTTAGAAATATTAGCTAAACTAGCTAGTTACATGAACACGTTGCACTAATGTCTGTGGTAAGAGCTGTATGATTGTAGAAGGCTGTTAATGTCTGGATATGTATTGTGTAAACCAGTAGCCTAGGTTGCTAACAAGTGTAATTAGCCAGGTGGGATGATCGTTTCATGCAATACATTTTCAATAGGCATAAACAAATTAATTATTTGGTTGCTACAAGTCTGCTATTAGATTAATCTGGACACTGTTGGGTTTCTGTGTGTAGAGTATTGTGACAGTATTTAGCTAAAATAAACAATTATACACAATATGACTAGTACATTTATAAAACAGACAGCAAACCAAACAAAAGTTTCTTTTCTTTATATAGAAAAACACAGTATTCAGCTGGCACAGTACAATAATAACATTCAAATCTAGAAGGATAGGCGAAAAAAGGAATAGAAATAAAAATCTTCAAATGCTTAAAGCCCAGAGTGTCTATTTTCATGAGTGAAGTAACCTTTATCCATAAAAATGCAGATTTATTTTGCCATTTAAATCATTTTTGTTTCTCTTATAAGACTGAACATTTATCTGGCAGTTTGTTTTGTGCTTGACTTCTTTATATTGAAGCTTTTAATAGCATGATATAATTCCTTGGTTTGAGTTTCCGTTTAAGTTTTTGTTGGTAGTCTTTCAATATCACAAATGTGTCATAGATGTATAAATATAAAAATATAAATCTGTGTCTCTTAGAAAGTGATAGTGTTTGTTTAAGATTTGGGAATGGCATTGTGATACTGAACACATTCAGTGACGCCGTTATGTTGGAACAAGTGGACTGTAAAAATATCAAGAAATGATTTCATGAATTAAGGAAACCATTAAAGGAAATGAATTAAAGTGTTTGTCTCTAGCAGCACATTTTCTTTGCACAAGTGACGATGCATCCTCTCCTCCCCCTTCATGTTGCTCTGCATTATCTGGGAGTTGAGGCACTGTGGTTGAACGTGTTTCCTTCATATCAATACTGGACGTAGTCGAGAAAGAGCAGAAAAGGGCGGTCAGTAGATGAACACTGCAGTAGTCTTAGCGAAGCAAAAATTGTTAGTACTCACCCGATAAATAAAGAAAGAAGCAAAAAGAAAAATAGTTTTTTTTTAATACATAAATACCACCACCCACCCTTTCACCAATAACAGCCCTGTCCTCCTCCACCTCTCTGTCTCTCCACAGGAAATCACACTTCCATTTCTAAGGAAACCTACTGCTAGATCCAATGTTTTTTTTTTACAGGCTTTGAAGAAAACAAATTTAAAGAAATACACTTTTTTTTATTAACCAGTCCTCATCCACCGTAGTGGTAGATATGTGTTAGTACTATGGACAATAATTGACACCTTTTCCATTACTGTGAAGAAAAATTTACTAAAACTATTCTTGTGTTTTTTTCTAATTCATTTCTTTCGAACACCGGTTGCAAGTCATTATCAAAATCCATTTTGGTTAATTTCTATATATCCATACACACAAATACAAAATCCCTCTCCTTAAAAAGGTTCCAGTCCTCTAAAGAAATAATTATAGCTTTTATGAAGAATTTTCTAATGTCTTATAAGATAAGATAAACTTTATTGATCCCACAGTGGGGAAATTCACTTATTTTATGAAATTGTTTCTCCAATACAATATTTATTGATGTCTCAGCAAGTGCCCTTAGACTTTCATTACAGTGTACATATGTAGTGAAATGCTTTGTACGGCTCTCTTAAAAAAAAGCCAATATTAGTGAATATAAAATTAAAATCAGAAATATTATAATCCGTGAAAGACAATCTAGTGTAATCAAACATGTAGTGTGGTGCAGTGATGTGCATGAGTATGGACATAAAGGGAACAGTATATGGACATATACAAATGTTAAAATGCAGATTTGTGTGTGTAGTAATAACACATACTCTGCAGATGGGGTAGAATGCTAATATGTTGAACAGCACTGTATTCCTTTAACCCTTTAAAACGGCATTTGAGAAACTTTCATCAATCTTAAAGTGTACTGTTGGAGGATTATCTCCATTTAACTGTTACTCAGCCTCTTTCAAAGCACAGTGACAGATCAGGGCAGTGCTTTGAGAGGAAACTCTTACACTACGCTCGTTTTATCACTAATTAAAAACTCATCTAATCCCAGTGCTGTTTAAGCTTCAGTACGTGGAAACAGCAGCTGGACTCGAATCCAGAGCAGCTGTTCAGCGAGTCGGGACACTGTGTTCCTGGTCCAGTCTCTCTTTGCTCTGCACTATAATTGATCAAAATGTACCAGTAACAGTCTGAAAGTAAAGGCCAGACATTATGTATGCTGAGTCAGTGCTGTGATTGCTGTGATAGATAGGCCAGTATTGTATGTGATAATAGTAGCACTAATATTAAAGGACTATAATAACAGTAATAATAGTTGCTAATCTTTTTCTGTTGTTCTTTAGAGAATTGTGTAAGCGATATTAACAAGAGTAAACAGAACTAGCTTGCACTTCACTTTTATGCATTCAAAGCATTTCATTTGATTTTATTTCATATTGAGACGAGGTGGCTCTACAATCATTGGAGTGATTATTCTGTTCGAACTCGTGTTGACGTTGTCAGGAAAGAAATTGTAGCACCAGTCGCTACTCAATTTATCTTTACTTGAAATGAATACAGACATAGCCTCTGATGTTGTAGTCTATTTATCTTAATGGTTGTGGTGATCACCACTTCTACTTAATCACTGCACTAGGAATGTCTAATTAATCATTAATCACTGAAAAGCACAAAGTGTCTATCTGAGACAATGTCTGGGATTAATCTGTGCGTGCGCGTGTGTGTGTGTGTGTGTGTTATAGGTGATGCAGGTGGTGAGGGAACAGATCACTCGTGCTCTGACGAACAAGCCTAACTCTCTGGATCAATTTAAGACCCGCCTGCAAAACCTGAGCTACACTGAAATCCTCAAGATCAGACAGTCAGAGAGAATGAACCAGGAGGACTTCCAGTCTCGGCCCATTCTGTGAGTCACACACGCATACGTGCACACATTTACATGGTCTACTCTCACATATATGGAGGAAATTGCAGATTCATATGAAATATAAAAATGAACAAAGAAGTATGTATCTATTTTTTATTTTTTTAAATTAGAAATTTTGTTTTATTTGGTCTTGTCTGGTACATCATAGCTTGCAAGCACACATTAAAAGGACATTTCCACACAAATGGCACATTGTGTTGTGGGGCAGTGTAGATCTCATTAGACTAAGAGGACGCTCAATTAAAGATTTTTTGTAGCTGACGGCACATCATTTGTGCTGCAGTGTTCGGTTTCAGAGAACATGCCGTCAGGACTTCACGCACCATTTAAACTCTTACAGTTCTGCTCTTTACATTTTTTTGCTCTATAAATTGTGCTCTTTAAAACTTTTCAGTTCTATTTGAGCAACTTTTTTTTTTTTTTTTTTACCGTTAGCCTTTTTAAATTCTATACACTTGCTGGTGCCTTTATGTTTTTGCTCCACCTTGTAGGTGTAGTCTATAGCTCAAGCTTGTGTTAATCATTCCCTAACTATAGATCAGTTTCATTTCACAGCAGCATATTTCAGCAGACTGTCTCAACCTTGCTAACAGAAACACTTTTGTCATCAAATTTTCCTTTTGACTTATGAAACAACTAATTTCGACAGGTCCTCAATTTGACAGGTCTTTTACAATTTGAAAGCAGATAAAAGAGTGATGCTACTGGAGAGTCAGCGAGCTTCTTCTATTCTTCAGTGCAAACACACTACCACTCTCCTCTCCAAGCCATGCATAATTTAGTTTAATAGCTGCTTTATGCATGCCAGGCAGAATGCACACCTCCTTCAGGGGAACATGAAGAGAATGAATGAGTGTGCTTTATGCAGCTCTCACCTTTAGATCTGCATATTGAAAGATTTCTTTTAGAAAAGCAGATGGCAACATTTGGCTGTCTGTTGCCTTTTTTGATATACACTACTGTTTGTTGAATGCGCATGTGTGTGTGTGTGTGTGTTCGCTCTTTACAGGGAGCTGAGGGAGAAGATCCAGCCTGAAATCATGGAGTTGATCAAACAGCAGCGTCTTAACCGCTTGTGTGAAGGCACCTGCTTCAGGAAGATCAGCAGCCGCAGGAGGCAGGGTAAAGCTCTAACACACACTTGCGCACGTGCTTTGATGTATGCGCTACATGTACATATTATCAGGTGGTAATTTTCCACATGAGTCTTTCCCTGCCATTGACCAGAAGTACAGGAATTGATTGCAGTAATGCAGGAATTGGTTAACTCAATTTAACACAATGGAATAGCTTAATTTAATTCTTCTGCTTCTAAAGGAGGTCTAGCTGACCACCAAGCCTCCGACTGATTATAGAGTTAACGGGAAATCCACTGGCCAATTACAGAGGAGGCTGAAATATTCTTCTTAACTTAACAAGGTCCTCTCACCTAACCTTCGCTCAGGACACGAAAGGTGTACAGTGGGATTCTGACCCAATATCTGTAGGCTTTTCATGATCAGTGTTGTAAAATCCTTATGATTCGTATGTATGTTTGTATGTTTGTTTGTTTGTTTAGTTATATATTCTTTGTGCAGGAACAATTGTAATTAATTTAAGCTTAATCATCCGTTTAAATTGATGAAAATGATTTATTTTAACGATGTCTGGGTTGAGAGGCGTGACTCATTTTAAGATGACCACCTTTGAGTGAGGGTTGTCGTGTATTTGTCTTGGAAAAAGTTCTGGAAGTTGCTGGAAATAATTTCTTAAGAAGACCGATAAACCTAAAAAACTGGCTCTGTTGTCAATAAACGGTTGCTGTTAGTGCAGAGGTGAATTGTTGCAGATGTCAGAGTAAGCAAAAAGAGAATAAACGATAACAGCTAGCTCCTGTTTTATTAGAAGTGTTGTAGCTTTTACAGTGTTGAGAGGAGAGCAGTTAATACTGGCTTTCACATACTGTAGGCTTGCACACGATCGGGGCTGTCTGCTCAGACAGAGGGTGGCTTTATCGGTAGGCCTGGATAATTTAACACTTTTCACACTACATGAATAGATCACTGTGAGAGTAGACACCTTGTTTCTGTCCTCTTGTTCTCCATTTCACACTTTCCTACATGTTGTCTGTCAGCTTTAGCCCTTTTAATTAATTCTGATCTTTACTCTGACCTTCACTCTGATTGGAATGAGATTTTAGAAGAAAGCCATATTTTACTTCATCCACTTTTAAATAGAACAGCTACATTTGCTCACTGTTATGTGGCGGAGAAGGATCATTCCTCCCTGCAAATTCAGATAAATCTTAGGATAATCCTCAGGATTTTTTACCTCCTCAGGTGATGTTAGTGTAAATAATGCCATGTGTCTTACACAATAAACCATAAAAGTCTTACATTTCTGTTCAAGTTGCTGGACTTATTCAGATATCAGAAATTTTGTGTAATCTGTAATGAATGTGATCGATTTACAAAGGATAAGATTTTTCTGTATAAATGAAGGTGGAGGTTTTTGCACTATTTAGTTATTGTTTTCGTACATTTTGTATCTTCTGAATTTTTCATATAATAACTGCCTGTATACAGACTCGTGTCTGCTCAGGCTGAAATCAATTACACTACATTTCTATAATGTGCATGGAGTCTGAGCTAGGAAAGCAAAGGTGCTGTAAAATTTATTACAGTTATATTCATGACACTTGGATGAAGTTGTTGAATTTAATAAACAATTTGTTTAAGGGAATTTTAATATGTTCTCTATAAATTAAAAGTAACTGCATTGGAATGGGGCCCATAATAAATTTTCTACATGTTCATATAAGAAGTATAAACATCAGATGTTATTATAATACTTTATTTAAGACCTCCAAAACCTCCAATATATCATCTTACATGTTTTGACCTAAACCTTTCATAAATCCATTTATAAAAATCTTTCTGAAATGCTTTTCCATGTATCTAAACAGCTCTGTGTAGTTACCAGTTTATTCTAAAAGAAAATCTATTGCCTCTAGAGGCGGCAACTACAAAGGATCTTTCATTAGTCATGTGAAGTTTTTATTCACAGAGAAATTGACTATTTTTACAGGTACTTTTAGTAGATAAAAGATGGCATAATCTTTTCTGTCATTCCAGACATTTCCTCTGTGAATTTTATTTATCAGACCAATTTGGACATAATGAAATGATGAGAGAGATCCTTATGATAATTACTTTGCCCCAGATCCCTATATTATATTATACTTGCCCTGTCTGACTAGGTCTCACTTTTAAAATCTGGAACATTAGCACTGGATTTCAGACTTTGTTTCTGTAAATTTGATTGGAACTGTTTGTGTTTCCTTGTTGACTTGATCAGAGTAATTTCATGGCATGTGCACCCACACATTACTTTATTTTCACTGTCTGTTCTTTCCTCATGTCTTTGTGTGTAATGGATGTTGAATAGAAGATCATATACAAAAATTGCTTTTACTTGCATAGGAGTGCTATTATACCTAAATGTCTGGTTACTCTTAAGCTTTTCCATGCCACTGCTGCCTCATTAGCGATCCCAGTTAGCATATAAATTTTCTATAAAGCTCCTTTATGATTGTGATATGGGTAAAAGCACCATACAAATTAAATTGAATTTTAAGACTTTGCGCTGTGCACAAAATGTCTCTCCACCCGTCTATGCATACAGAAGTCTCCTTTTCTCATTCTGACTTCTCCTGTTCATTTTTTGTCCTTAAAATCCCTCTGCCAACATTTTTACTTGAAGAGCTCCACTCGAACCTCATCTGCCCATCAAATATTCATCAAGCTGCTCTTAAATGTAAATGACTTTGCTCGCTCTCACTTTGTCTTTCTGTTCTCTCTCAGTTAGCAAAGAAATCTCTTAAATTGCAGCCAGGGTCCCTACATAGGAAGCCTCAGCTGTAAAGCCTTGTTTTATTTGTTTACACCTCGAAAATGATCAGCACACTTGATTTCTTCTGACATCTTGTATGCACGCACAGATGGTTGACAGTTCTGCCGTCTGGCTCCGCACAGCCACTCAGTTTGTGTCTATAGATAAGCTTAAGTCGGGTGGGTATGTTTGTTAGGCAGGCAATGTTAGAGAAAGAGAGTAATGAGCAGTCTGTTTGTATTCAATCCTGTCCTCGTCTCATGCCATGTGAGAGCCTGAGCGGGCTGCAAAGTGCCACTGTGCACAATTCTGCACAGCACGGCAAATCCCAGACTCTCCACTCTTTGCCACATTGCCAGGATGCTATTCTCAGCAATTAGGCTTTGGAAAGAGGCACCAGAACAAGTGCCAGCCGTCAGCCTATGTGTAAGCAGCACTGACAATTTGTGCCAGCCTTCTGTCCGGTGCAGGAAGTGCCAGCCAGGGGTTGGAGCGCCTTCATGCAAGTTTAGTCAGTCAGCAGGCCAATAGCACCTCCTGAAGTCTTGTGTGTACATGGACATGTACTATAGCTTAAACCTAATGTTTTTTATTGTTAATTAAATTTTTTAATGAGCTAGATAACTATGGTAATATGGTACTTTTATGGTAAAACATTTGTGATGATATCGTGGGAAACCCATCTGCCTCAGTAATGCTGACTACACAGTCACAATTTCAGTGTCAATAATTGTTTATTTCTTTGTAAATATCATAGAATTATAAAAAGTATGTCTGAAATTATAATCATTTACAATTACAAACACTATTTAAACCTAAAAATTGAGCTCATTTGTTCAGTGTTAATGAACTTTAGAAACCATATTTTTATAACAGCTGTTTTTCTAATTTGTCAGAAAAACGATCCTATTTATTTTTACAAATTTTCTATTGCTTTTAAGTTGGGGGATTAAAAACTACACATTAAGGGCAGCTGTTTGTCTATGATTCATTAAAATGATCTCTCTCTCTCTCTTTCTCTCTCTCTCTCAGATAAGTTCTGGTATTGTCGATTGTCACCCAATCATAAAGTACTCCACTATGGGGATCTGGAGGAGAGTCCTCAGGGAGAGGTGCCTCATGATTCTCTACAGGACAAATGTAAGTACAGCTGAAGATTGCTCCTGGAGCAGACTGGATCCATAGCTCACTGCTCCTCTTCCTTCTCGATAGTGCCCGTGGCCGATATTAAAGCTGTTGTCACCGGTAAGGACTGCCCACATATGAAGGAGAAGGGAGCCCTGAAGCAGAACAAGGTGTGTGTGTGTGTGTGTGTGTACGTGTGTGTGTGTGTACGTGTGTGTGTGTGTACGTGTGTACGTGTGTGTGTGTACGTGTGTGCTGAAGGAGACTTGGTCACTGGGTTGTTTAGTGGTTGTGGTTACTGTGCAACATTTATGACTTTGCTCTTAACAAACATTTGTTGGGGTATCAACAACTCGCAGCTTCAGGGTCCTTGGTTTGACCCCAGAGCTTTGGTTCTCTCCCAGATTGCTAGACTGGCTTAACTGTATTACAGTTAACTGGGTGTGTATCATTGTATAGACATATGTGTGCATGATAATAGTCTCATCTCATGGCTAGAGTCTCTCGAGGATGGACTTCAGATCCACCACGACTCTGACCAGGACAAACTGGTTACTGTAGACCCTGAGACTCCAAATCCGCCTTGCTTTCTAATATTAGACCTCGCAAACGGTGTTATTTTGCTTTAAAATGGAGAGAACTCTGTGTACTCAGGTGAATTTAGCTGCCTCAGGCTCCTCAAACCCCCCACCCCCCAGTCCTGCATGCTGACTCATAAAAGACAAATTTAGCATGAAAAACAAAGCCGCATTGTGCCACACTGTCAACTATGTTTATGGTTTTTATCACTGAGAATGCAGCAGGATGAATGGCTGAGGGGCACAAAGAGCACCATGGTGCACTACTGCCTCTTCTCAGTAAAACATAACCCAAACCCATCTCAGATAGTATCGCTCATTCTGAGCAATAAAATAGTCCAGTCTGTGGCAGGTCTTATACACAGTAAGACTGCATCCTAGGGAATTTGTAAGGAATAACATTTAACATACAATGCTGTTATTTAAATAAAATGTATGACATATGGGGTGCAATGTGGTACAACACGCAAGCTGTGTGTAATGTGAGAAGCGTTACTGAAACTGTCCAAAATCTGAGCAGACACGTTAATAGAATATTTATATTTACTTTCAGAAAGATAATACTGATGTTTTCATTTTCATGAGTTGTCATTCATTCATTCATTCATTCATTCATTTTCAGGAACCTCTTAGCCGCTAACGTTTGCTACCCATTTTAGTCATTTTCCTACCATTAATATCGGATCATACACTTTTAAGCCATTTAACATCTAGACTCTATGAGAAACAGCAAACACAGAAAATCAATTCATATTCCATCTCATGCAGTCTCAAATCCTGCAACTGCTGAACCCATTGAATATTTGTGACATAAATTGTTTGACATGAGAACAGTTTTGTGTTCTGTAATATTTGCCTGGTGATAGCAGGTTTCCCTGACAGCGATCCCGAAAAACATTTGTCTTGTGCAATCTGTCAGGAGCTTAGGAGAATCTCGCTACAGTAAAGCACTGAAACACTCCCTGTGCTTGCTGCTCACTTGTTCCCAGCAGAAGTTGAGGCATGCACACTCGCACTGTGACAGGATAAGCCATCTGCTGTAGTATATGAGGAGGAGACGTGTAAACGGCTCAGAAACATCAACTGATGCTTTTCTTTTTCTTTTTTTCTGATTTTTTTTCTTCTCATTCTTAGGAATTGTTGGAGCTGGCCTTTTCTATCCTCTATGAGTCTGATGAGTATTTAAACTTCATTGCGCCTGACAGGCATGAGGTAATCAGTGTCACAGGGTGAAAATAAATCACTGTTTTATCTCCTGTTCTTTTTAAAAGCTTCACGGATTCAATAACAATGTCGATGCGTAAAGCTTAGTGTTTTATAATAGCAGATATAAAGATAAATTCATTACAATTCAAATTCAATTCTAATCATTTACCAGTTTCTATTATATATGATTATGTCCTTATATTGATCAAACCTGCACATGTGCACACTAAACATAAAGTGCAAAAGTTTGCATCCCTCATGGTTTTTAAATAGAGAAATGGACAATTGAATGCCTTTTTTATCATTTGTCTGCCAAAAATAGAATTCCATAATGACAGGCTACAACACACAGCAGTCTTGTCTAAAAAAAGACAGTCATAAAGTACATCTGGCAAAGTAATAACACGGGTGTGTAGTGTGGCCTATATGGGGCTGATTATGACTAAGTGACTCCAAAAGCTACTTAAATGATTATAAAGGCAACTGGTAGACATGATTTTATTAGAGATTATTTATACTCAGTCAAAGTCTTAAAGGGATTTTTTTCACCATTCTTGTTACAAGAAAGATTAGTAAAAACAACACACAAAATGTCTAGTTGCTAAAAGAATTGTAATTTTGTAACTATTGCTTTTTATTTTGGCTTAATTTCTAATGTGTGTTTGTGTTGCAGTACTGCGTGTGGACAGATGGGCTCAACGCTCTTTTGGGGAAGGAGATGACCAGTGAATTCACTCGCTCTGACTTAGACACACTTCTGAACATGGAGATGAAGCTCCGCCTCTTGGACCTGGAGAACATCCAGATCCCTGAGGCCCCGCCTCCTATCCCGAAAGAACCCAGTAATTATGACTTTGTCTATGACTGCAACTAAATCCCTCCACTGGACCAAGTTATTTTTTTTACATGCAGACTGGAAGAAAAAAACTTTTAGGAAACAAACAATGGATCAATTTTTATTTCTTCCTTTTGCTTAATTCTCTCTTTTTTTATTATTATTGCATAAATTCCCCGTGAGTTTATTAAACTCCCAGCTTGCTTTTTTCGGGTGTATGAACACGTCCCATATGGTTGGATCCTCAGGTTCAGAACCAACACCTCATAAAAATTACAGCTAAGTTTGTAGTAACCACACACACGCACACACCTTGAACCTGGTTTTTCTCTGGCTAACACTCTGTCACAATTCTTGTCCTTTACGTTTTTATTTCCATCCATCTTGTTTGAGGTGAGTGCCCCGGTGCTGAGTGTGTGCAGAGCCTGGGGACTTTGGCTTTTAGCACTTCCTGCAGCAGACATCTGACTCACACAGGCGGCAGCTAACAGCACAGAAAATACAGTGTAAGTGACAATAGCTAAGAGCCAGAGTCCATCGCCATCAGCGCACCCTGCTACATAAACGATAGACTGTTATCTCCTGTCTCATATTAGCCCTGATCTGAGTCTGTCCTTCCCTCAGTGGTGTAGCCAGCCTGTGGGACTGTAACCTGAAAATACAAATACAAAATCCAACGCTTGCTTCTAATTTATACCCACCAGACTTGTGGTAGACTGCTGTAACATTCCAAAGCAATATATTGAGCTTCTGTTTTTGTAACATGGTGTAAACTTTAGTGATATTTGTGCTGCCAAGTAGTCAGTATTCTGTTTGATTTGTGTCAGTTAAGAGATTTTTTTTTTTTTGGAACATTTTTGATCACTGTTAATTTAAGCTGAATGATATAAATCATCTCACTGTTTTATCCTCATGAATTATTTTTTAATCCCTTCAAATGTTGTGTTTTAGAGCCCTACACCATGCTGTTTACATTAAAGATCAATTCCAATTCAGCTTTCTGATTGCATTTCTTTTCCATAACACTTGAAGTTTTTATGCAGCTCTATCGAAACAACAAGCTGCCATGTGTAATTGCAATTTCTAACACTTTAGCTTTGCATTAGTCACCTTGTTCAAGTTCAGCAGTCGGTTGTTATTAGCTGGGATCGAACCCCTAACACTCTTTACAGATGACTCCACTGTACTTCTGTTAACAATAGGACATATTACTAGTGTTTGGAAAGTAAGATCATTCAAGAAAGTATACTTGCAAGTAAAAGTTTGCATCCCCCTCATGGTTTCTGATAAGGGTAGAACATAATGCCATCTGTATCTGTTTAGTGCTTCATAGATTCTTATCTGTATTCAGATTTAAACCAGAAGTGAGTGTGACCTAAGCCCACAGGATGTGTGAGGGTGCGCGTGTGTGAGTGGCACCTGTGTGAGGGTGCACGTGTGTGCGAGTGTGTACATGTCACTGAACTGTGCAGCGACTAACGCTGTTCATCGCGTTAATCATGTGATCTGTGTGGAATCTCCATTTTACAGTGTATGTGAAAAACCAAAATTCGTGATATCCACTATGTTTTCTGATCGAAAACTGGCTACAATTTAGCATTAATCTTGCTGCAGGTGTCGATCAGCAATTATCTTCTCTAAAAGATCATTTTTTATTTTCAATTTCTTTCATTCCTATTTGCTCCATTTCATGTTTTATTAATGTTATTATTTATTTTATGTTATTAATTCTTAAAAAGGTCAGCTTTGTTGTTAACTATGTTAAGTCTGATTTAAGGCATGAAAAGTACAACCCAGATCAAAAGTTCAGTGGAAACAGGAACACAGACATCACCTATAGTATCTTCAGACAGAAACCTGACATTTCACAGAAGTGGAGAAGGACAAGAAAAATATCAGAAAACTCGTATCAGAACGAGCACAATTCAGTAACAGAAAAGCATGAACATAAAAACATCCCCAGTGTGTCTAGATTCATAATCGCAAAGACAACCTGGATGAGACATGAAAAGGTGATTAGTACTGTTTTTTATATCCCTACTGGACATAATTGTTAAAAAAAAATTGCTAAGAATTTTTTTGTTAGTGCTAAGGTACAAGTGTGATTCTGACATGTAAAGCATATCTCTATTCTGGGTTTTTTTTTTTTTTGGTAATTACCTGAACAGAAGAAAGAATGACATTTTGCTAAATAACCAAACCTTTTCATTTGGTTAATTAAATTCAATTTGGTTTGAAATCAAAACATAATGAATTCTTTGTACAACAGCAAGAAGAGAATCATTACTAAATATGAATTTTATCTTCCGCTAAAGAAAATGTCACTGATTCTGTTCACAGTGAAACAGGAACACAGCACTGAGGAACTGACTAAATTATTTGATTAATCAAAAACTGATTGTTTTGCAGTTCCTTAATAATAATAATAATAATAATAATAATAATAATAATAATAATAATAATAATAATAGTATAATGACCTTGCTTGAAGGAAAACCATGGAGAAAGATGGCTGCTAACCACTTCCCTGCATCATGAGCATGGATATTGTAGATTTCCCCAGTGCTTTTGAAGCCTAGCTTTTGCTGCAGCCTCCTTGATCTTTTTTAGCTGTCAGTCTTACCGAGAATATTTTACCTTACAAATGTCAAAAATAACATTCTGTGCTGGCATAAAAAATTGCCTCTAGTCCTATGTTCCCATTTCCTGTGAGAAAGAAAGTGCTTTTTCCTCTCACATTTTCCTGCATTAAAGGATCGCTTCACTATATTAAACTTCATACCAATTTGTTGTTTCGTATTCATTATAATCCCAAAGAAATCAATTATAACTTCCGGTATCTTTGGTGCTGTGCAATTTAACTATTCGTCTGAAATTTCACATGCCACACATCGATGGAATAACGTAATTACAAGTCATGCTTTCTAAAAGGTTCTTTTAGTACTGTACACTGCAGTATTAATGGTGCATGGGGTGAAAATACTGAATCCTTGACTACAGAATTAAATGTGTTTTTTTTTGCACTTCCCAAAAACAATTTATTGGGTGTTTAAGGGTTAAGGGTTTATACATCATCTTTAACTCCATCAGTACTACAAACTCCATCATGTGTCTGTTGTATGCTCCAAATATTTTCTGTCCTAATAATATAATGAACAGTCTATGTATATCACACATACAGTTGTTCTGTTTATTAAACTCTGTGCTATACTGTACACCCACTACCTAAACGTGAACAATACTAATTATATATTATTATTATTATTATTATTATTATTATTATTATTATTATATTAATTAATACAATTATTTTCTAGAACACTTTCCAGTATTTGAAATATAAGTTACGGGACTTTTACTGCAGGAGGTTTGGCAGTTTGTCACCTTTTGATCAGTAATCAGTGATCTGTGAGCTGAACAATTATTATTTCTGTGCAAAAGTTGCCTATAGAAACTACCATCTAAAAAAAGAAAGAAAACAAGCCCTTGCCATTCCTAAAGCACAGCATGCATCTGATATTTTTATGAGTCCATAATTCCATGTGATGGAGCTAGAATTAAAGTCTTTATGATCATTTATTGACTGTTTTTTTTTCCTCGCAGCTTAAATAGAATCATGAGGCTTATCCCAAATGAACACATTTTTGACCTTGTCTTTTGCTTTACTTTTTTAAATCATTTGAAAGACAAGTTTGTCCCTCTATAGGTAAAACCTTTTAGCCATGTTAAAATCTAAGAGTCTTAAAAATAGAAATACACTGCAAATTAAATATATCAGGTAAAACCTTTTCACTGGCAAATCAGAATGAAGCTAGCCAGGCAGCTCAGAGCGTGACTTTTAAAAGGCTCAGTCTCATATAAAATGTCTTTCTTGCTCTCAGAAGACATTTCAAGCTGTTAGTAAAGTGAGAGTTATAGCATAGCAGGGCACAGGTTTAGACATGCCCTTACAAAGAAAGAGCATCAATTACAGACTCCGTAGCCAGTACACAATACATCCTTCATCAATTATTACAGGAATATTCCAGTTTGTTCAATTTAATAATTATCTACTCCAACAGATTTGTGATCCCAATTTTGAAATACCATTAAAATGGAAGTGAAAGGACAAATGTTGCAATGTCAAGACGTTTATATATATAACACATTTTGGAGAGGGCCTTCATGAATACCTCAAAGATGAAATGGAAAATGAATCTCCACTTCTGTATGAATTTATCCTTGGGGATGATGTTTTGCATTTCTGCAGCAGATTGAATAAGTAGGCAGAAAATTATATTCACAACCCAGATTTTTAGGAAAGCCTGTACAGATGCTCATCAATCAAACATGTGGAAGTAACAAAAAATCATGATGATGCACAAGCTTCAGTTAACGTTGACGTCATTCATCAGTGACTGACTGGGATTTTAACGGGGATTTTCACTAACACCAGGCAGTCACTATTGAGTTTGGCACACACCGAATGGTAAAAAAAAAAAAAAAAACATCCAGCGAGTGAAAGCTCTGTAGGAGAAATTATATATCTACAATTTTATCCATTGTGCTGCTGTCGTGATGGGATAAGTTACATTTACAGGTTTATATTAAAATGGCTACTGTGTGTACATAAGACAGATTACATCCATTCATTTGTGTCTCAGTCTAAACCCTATCGTTATACTGTAGCTGTTATTGTTGACAATTTGCCTTAGAAACTATGTAAATATATTTTACATTTACATTTGACAGATGCCCTTATCCAAATTGGTACACATTTATCTAATTTAAACAACTGAGCAGTTAAGGATTAAGGCCCTTATTATATCATGGGGGGAAAATAATCTATATATTTTAAATGTGATTCACATCAAATAGAGACTACACTGAAAAAAACCCTAATTGAATAACAGAAGCTTGTAGACATATTTGTTTAGTTGTTTGAATAATGCTGTTTTTTTTTGGGGGGGGGGGTTAAAGGGAATTTTATTATGTACTTTCTGATTTTCTCCTTTACTTTCTCTTTGAATTTCATTTGCAAAAATCAGTCATGTTGAACCAGATAACATTACTGAGAAAACAGGCCACATGCCAAAAAGTGTTTTTCTTTTCAGTAGTAAATGCCAGGTGAAGGTTGAACTCTGTGTTTAGATCTAGTGAACATCAGAGACCAATTATTTATCACAGCTGTAGACAGATTTAGTGAGGGAAAGCCTGGAATAAATAATTCACAGTACGTCAGTCCCCCTGAGTCTCTTTTCCAGCTTGCCTCGGAGTGAAGTTATGATGCTAACTCTGAGTACTGTGAAGCTCAACACATTGGGGAGCAGCTGCTCCTCTCTGCCAGCCAGCCAGACATGCTAATCTGATCTGATTACAGATGGCAGTGATTGGATGGCTTGTACCCAAGCTTCATGTCAACAGCCAGCCTTCACTCTGTGTTTTTATTTCTGAACAGCACAGTAAGAGATAAATGACGAAATGCCTTTCATCATAAATACATGATCCTCCCAGCATTGAGCCATCTATTAGCATGACTTGTGCAGGTCAACAAGCATCTGTCTCTTTGTTGTTCAAAAAACCCAGCAGTCTTCCCCATGGAGATTGAGGACAGTTGGACAAAAGTAACAAGTGAGTTTTTGAAAGCAAAATCATTTCACAAGGGTGTTCGATAGTTGTTTAAATGTCTGTCAGGAGGATCTGTAGTTTTGTCACAATGGTTTTTAAGTGAAAATACCCAAACACTTCACACCCTGAAAAGAGATAATGAGTAGTTCCAGAGAGACATGAAAAGTGGGGAAATAAATACAGTTATGTGATGTTAACTGAGTGATATGCAGTTCTCGTCTACAGTTTTTCTAAGCTCGAACACATTTATAGGTTTTATTTCAGAACAACAAACTAAAAACGTTCTCCATTCACTTTTAAGGCAGTAAATCAATTCAAGAAGAGAGCACCAGCCAAAACATGACTAATAGTAGATGGGGGAGGGGCAAAGCTTCCAGGGATTGTCACATAACATCAGAGAATTTACGCTACACTGTCATTCCAGATTCAAACGATGATTGGCACATTTGTTGTTTTTAATGGAAAGGAAGAAAAAATATTTTGAGCGATAACTCATACCAGTATGCACTCCAGTGCAATAAAAGAAGTAATAAGCCCTTTCTCCAGCTAAAGAAGAAGCAATCTTTATTCATCCCATATACATTACAGTACAATGAAATTCTTTTCTGTGCAAATCCCAGCTTGAGAAGTTGGGGTTAGAGCACAGGGTCCGCCATGATGCTGTGTCCCTGGAGCAGAGGGGGTTAAGGACCTTGCTCATGAGCTCAGCAGTGGCAGCTTGACCGTGCTGGTGCTCTAACCCAGACCTTCCGGTCCACGACCATTTGATTCGCTACAGCCACAATGTTCATATCAATGAATGACATTTTCTTCAATGACCATTTCTTCAGTTTTCCCACTTGCATGGATCATTAAAGTGTTTTTGAAGGATGTTTTATCTACTTCAGCTCCACTTTTTCTTTTAATGTGTGCATTGCTCCCACTCATGATGATGCATTAAATAAATAAATGTGTTGACTCATTTAACAATATAATTCATAATATATATAACTTTATGTGTAAATAAAGTTTACAATATAATACTTTCTGTGATTAGTGAGTGTGCAGATGGCAGATCAGGGGTTTTGTTTGTGTGTGTGTGTGTGTGTGTGTGTGTGTGTGTGTGTGTGTGTGTGTGTGTGTGTGTGTGTGTGTGTGTGTGTGTGTGTGTGTGTGGTGTGTGTGTGTGTGTGTGTGTGTGTGGTGTGGTGTGGTGTGTGGTGTGTGGTGTGTGTGTGTCTTGCCTAAGAGTAAAATTAACAGGGCAAAATGATTTCATTATGTAAGATCCAGCTCAGACTGACTGAAACGTCATCTTAATCATGAACGGTAGATAACAGATGACACTTGAATTCTCTACAGCAACAATTAATTTCTTTCTTTTCGAAGCATATTGCGACTATATTGAATAAACCAATTTCTAAACAAAAAACTCAGTTCCACCTTACAGGCTCTATGTTGACTCCAGTCTTGGATTTTTTTTTAATATGCCTTGTACTTTAGATTTCTTTGTGCATGATCTTGTTTCAGCAACTAACACATCTCAGTCAGATTACAGGTCAGACCACCATCTGTGCTCAAAATCTGTTCTCAGATCTTTGTACCAGAGAATGCTTTATCTATAGTAGATTGTGTTCTCTGGTGTCTGATTTGATTTGTCACACAGACATGCCTTTACTTGTCAGAGGATATGCTTCATCTGTTAAACTACCTGTCATGATGGTGGAAACGGCAGAGGCACAGCTCTCATTGTATGTGTCTTGGCAACGCAGTAAATTTCATCTTAAAGTGAAATGCGAGTGGACATAAGGGTCAGTGTTACTTTTGGAAGCAAGTAGACAGAAAACTAGGGTGCCAAAACATTTGGAGGTAAGTGGAGACGAGCATGTGACGTCATCCAAATACTCTTGAGGAAGTTCCCCACATTGGGCTGAGTGTTTTGATATGTCACATGTCCATGTTGTGCTAATTATTTTTTTTTCATGTGACGTCATCAGAATACCCGTAAGGAAGTTCACTTCATTGTTCTGAGTGTTTTGATATGTCACATTTGACATGTCCATGTTGTAAAAATTTTTTGATGTTGCATATTTTGGGGCTGTGGGACAACCGAAAGGCCAGTCGATACACCAATTTAAAACTTTGTTCAGAGTATCACCCTAAAGGAGCTGGCTGAGTTTGGTGTAGATAGTTTGAAAGCTTGATGAGTTATAAACCTCCAAAGTTTATAATGGGATTCTATGGGAAAAAAGGCCAATTTGAGACCCGGTACCGGAAGTACCGGTATTCAGATCGCTTAGAAAAGTAACAGCAACAAACTTCAGACCAGGGTCTACAACATATCCGAATTTGGTTCATGTGGCTCGAAAGCCCTAGGAGGAGTTACTCTTGATAAAATTTTGTCTAAACTTAAAAAGGAAAACAGAATGTTGGCTTCTACAAAGCCAACATATTTAAACGGGTAAAAGGGGCGGGGCTTCCAGGAGTTGCCTGTTTATTGTGGGTCCAAACACTGGCATTAGTATTGGCATTAATAACAGGCCACTCACACAGAAGAGAAATCCAATTGTCTTACAAATAAATACAGTAACTGCTTAAAAAAAAACCCTGATGTTCGGTAGATGGTACACAAAACCATGAATACATTTCCCCAACTCTGAATAGGTCTGGAACATACATTGATTATCAGGGCTTAGTACCTCATCTCTGAACTGACTGCATGCTGCAGAAAGAATTGTTCCATAGTAGCTGCTTGAGCAGACTGAATTCCCAGTGGCTTCTTGCGTAAAAGTTTTCCAGTTCTCATATAACAACCTAATGTGTTCCTCTCCCTGTGCAGGTGCACTCCTGCAAATCAATAAAACTTACCGTAGCTTGTTCTTGCTATGCTTTGACAAAAAGCCCATAATGGTACACGGCCTGTGTTCCTTGGATCACTGACTGTGTCGAAGAATACTATGATAGCCTAACACTTTGTTCACTAAATATAAATGTACATTCACTAGAAATGTTTTGCACTGAGGCAATTTTTTTTATATCGATTATGTTTTAGTTATAGCTATATTTGCAGGCAGAAATCAATTTTAGGTTAAACGTGTATATTATAAGTTACAGTACTACTATTGTGTGTTAAACTGAGGGTCACATGATTGATTTCTCCTTCAGCGTTTAAAACCCTGGTGTAGGAGTATCCAGCTTCACCCAGCAGCAGGTTCCTTTTGGGCCTGGTTTCATTTCCAGCTTTCTTACACTGTAGATGTTCTTGACACTCAGTAGATTGTTCATTTTTCATTTTTCTGTGAAACTGCTTTGTGAAAATTGAAAGGCACAACATTGTTGGCAGCAGCATTGCTTCCCAGCTCCACAGTTTGAGTTTGAGCTCAGGTTACTGTGTGTTGAGGTTGAATGTTTGTGATTTTCTTTTAGGTTCTCAAAAACATGCGAGTAGGTGTACCGGCTACTCGAAAGTGAGTGTGTGTGTGTGTGTGTTTGTGTGTGTGCATGGCCCACTGGTGTCCCATCCAAGATTTATTTTTCCAGATTCATCAAATGACCCAGATAAAGAGGCTACTGAAGACCAAGTGAATGAATGAATGAATCCTGAACAAATGCCTCACCCAGGCTGTCTGAAACTCAAAAGTTCAGCATGCACCTCATTATGCATTGGGTGCATGTTTTCCATCAACACATAATTTTAATTGAAATCAATGACATCAGATGTTTTTCTGAAAGATAAGAATACATGCTCCTCACACACAACAGCAACACCTTTATCACCAAGTAACCTTTTTAAACTTAGCTCGAAGATGTGCAGTCGGTTTAGATGAGAATTTCAAAACACAAAGAAAGCTCTAGAAGGATTTTCAGGACTGCATAAGGCTGACTAAAGTAAAAATAAGACTGACTAAAGTAAAAAGCCTAAAAATAAGAGATCAGATCTTGTGGGGTATTTTTTTAATGAACTTGGAAAATTATGTACTGGATGAAAGTGTTCAATTCTATCAACAAAAGCCCTGAATGTTGCCAGATAGACTTCCTCCTCCTTATCCATCTCCTCCTGAACGGTTAAGTCTAACCTTTACCCCTAAGCAATAGGGGGCTTCTTAACACACTTCTCCAACCTGAAACATACAAAGCTGTCTTCAGCTTTAGCATTGGGTACTTGGGTGTGACTACTTAGGTAAGACGGACCACCCCTGCTTTAAACTGCTCTGTTTGTTGCATGATGTTGCCATCTACTGGGCTTCATAAATATAAAGTGCACAAATATTAGCACATTCATTTGGGAAGGTGAACAAATCCTGGTTTATTTAGCAAATGATTTTGCTTAAGTAAGCAGACAGAGGACAATTCTGTAAACAACATGCCAAGATTTGATTGATGTTTTTCCTTAGGCAGATTACTGTGTGTAAAAATAGATCATTATCAAAAAAAAAACAAAACAGTAAATCAATATTAATTTAATTAAGGTAGAGGATTTTTTTTTACACACCAGTTCTGTGAATATATACTTGTGAAACCCCTTAAGCATTTCTGAAATATATTACAATAATTAAAATCTATAGTTATCTTAAATCAAAGACCTATAAAAAGTATTTACATGTAATTTAGATGTTAATACCTTATCTAAGCAAAAATTAGGTGACTTTGTCACTTATTTGAAGTCAAACATTCACCATCTTTAGTTAACAAGTAGTAAATATGCTGTGTGTGGTCTGTGCTGTGTCCAGTCCTCATTAAGCCAGCGTCACTCGCTGACCTGGTGTAAACAACACAGCGTTCTGAGACTTGCCTTCTCTCAAAGCCCCAAATGACTCATAGCTGCAGTGACACAGACATGAGAAATGTAAGTGTCAGATTTCTAATATTTTTGGATATACAAACAAACCAACCAAATACTGGTATTACAAAGTTACTTACAGATCAGTATACCTCCTCCAGTCCTGTCTACTGATAGAGGCTCTAGTGTTAGCCAGTGCTGACATGAGGTGAGACTGACATATCAGGACTGCAGGTTTAACAGGTCCTGTCTGTCCCAAACTGGAGTCCTCCTATATACAAACATACACACAACAATCATAGCTTCATATGATAACAAAGAAGGATTTTATCATTATGGAATGTGGGTAGGTCTTTTACTGACTGGGCTCCTGTGATAGCTGCTTTTGATGGTGTTGAGATCAGCTCGGAGACGCTCAGATTGCTCAGAGTTCAGCTCCTGGAAGCCTTGCTGCACAGAGGACATGAGCACTGGGCCCCGGAGGAAAGTCAGGTCTCTCACTGATGCACCGGTCAGCTCGTGTGTGGTGGAGTTGGGGACAGACATGCACTGGGAATTCTGGGGAAGGGAAAATATAAACTGTAACCTAATGCAGACCATATTAGAACCCACATTTTCTTGCCTTAAGCCGGTTTTAGATTGTGTTCTTACAGTCGTCTTTTAAGATTATTATTGGTCACACTGTATGAGATTTGAAACCACTGTATGAATGAAATCTTGGCTGAATTTTATAACAGACTGCATGAGGGAATGTGACTGTGGGTTCTTCATGTCAGGTCCTCTAATGACAACTTCTCCATTGTTCTGCTTTTGTTATCCATCAGCATGATCTGGACTGCTTTAGAAAATAGCGTCTCATAAACAGACATGATCCTTCATAGTTGTAAGATGATAATACTGAAAGCCCATTCTTGGTGAGGGTGAGTTAAGGGTAATAAGGAATCAGATTTTTATTGGTACAGAATTTCTTCTTATTAGTCATAAGCAAATAACTGCCCAACCCTTTTTATAACCACAATTTCAAATACTATTCAAAATATATTCAATATTCCAGTGCCCTAGATTCATAGATTGCAGTTGGTTAGATCGCAGTTCTTTCTAATGCAGACTAAAATGAAAGAATCTGAAGTGTTTTTTTACCAGCTCAGAAGGTGAATGGTGACCGAGCTCCAATTCAAATGAGCTGCCAAAGTAGAGGCGCCATATATTGTGGTTTAAGTCTTCAGTGGGAATCTCACTGTGCTCTAGTGCCATTGCAGAAGTCTCTATACCAGCCTCAGTCTCTCCTGCAGAGTCATCAGAGCCACTGCTTTGGTTCAGGAAGATCAGCGATGATACGCTTACTTCACTGTCTGATCCTGAGCCCAACTCCTGCACCATAATGGAGAAAATAATAATAATATTCTCAACCAGAGGAGTGGTTTAATTATTTCGTGAGTGAAACATATAGGGGGAAATGGGTTCTGAGTCAAGCTTAGATATGCATTGTGCTCATGGACAGTTCCGACTGTGTAAATGCTTTAAAAATGTGTACACACCTCCTGTGTTCACACATTTTTTGAATTAAAAAGTGTATAAATGTCCAACATTACTATGTGAACTAAAGAGATTTTTCGGAATCAATCATACTCTATAATCTTACACATTTTATAGTTTATAGTCACTCTTTAAAGTATAAATAAGTATAAACAAGCCTATGCCATAATGGAGCCAGCATGAAGTTCTGAATGTGTGTGTGTGTGTGTGTGTGTGTGTGTGTGTGACTCACAGCCAACATGCTAGGTCCCAGACTGCTGTGAATGGCCTCCAGCTGAGCATTGTATAACAGGCCTTTCAGGTCAGCTCCTGTGTACAGCTCAGTGGCTACAGCGATCTGCTCCAAGTCCACATCTGCAGCCAGTGGCACATTGTGAGTCAGCGCCTTTAGGATCTCCAGTCTGGCTTCCTAAATTCAGTAACACTCATTCACACATCTGACCACTTCCACAAACACTGACAGCATTACAATCAGTGAGAAAAGTGCAAATGCCAGGCCACATGTTACTCATATTTATGCCCTCAAATAATTTAATGCATTCAGAATAATAGATTTTAAAAAAGGAGCCTGTTCTGTCTGGAGAACACTTAAATGTTACCGGACTACTTGATGAAAGCTTGTGTCTTATGTAGAAAAATGTTTGCACAACTACAGTATATCCCATATCAATAAATAATGAATGTCTCTAGTGGCTAGAGCGTGTAGTAAAATGAGAAGCTTATTCACTCATTTATGCTTTGTGGTTTAATATACCATAGAGTATAATTCCTTTAAGTGGTGTAAGACTGACCCGGTCTGGAGGAGGGCAGTACAGGGTCTTGTCCAGCCGTCCAGGCCTCAGCAGCGCTGGGTCGATCAGGTCCGGGCGACTGGTGGCTGCCAACACGTACACGCCTGAGGATAAGAAAAAATATAGATACAGTGGATACTTACTAGCATTAATAAATATTTCAAGAGGATAAATAGGGTTAGAAAGTCTGCTCATAGCTGAACAATAGTAAAATCATCACTGCTGTTATACACCTCCCTATTATACAACATTTATGCTTTGAATAGTTTAATTGCCTAACTAATCAGAATCTGTCAGTCAGAAACAGGTTTTCCTCCTGATACAATACATATAGAAAAGCTAGAACTCTTTTAATAATTGGCATAATGTGCTGACAGAATGTAAACGTAAGCTCATGTATCCAATAAGACCAGGTCGTACTGATCGTAATGTGTTTCTTTCTGAATCTTCATTTTCATTGCACATGAGAGATGCATCACAAGCTACAAATACACTTGCATGATGTGAATTCATTGTAACAGAAAATCAAGATATGTTGCTCTCCTATTCACCCTGCAGCCCCTCTACTCCATCCAGCTGTGTGAGCAGTTGGTTTACCACTCGGTCAGTGACCCCTGTGCTGTCGTGTCCTCTGCGTGGTGCAAGGGAGTCAAACTCATCAAAAAAAAGAATACAGGGCTTAGCTGCTTGTGCTCTGCAATAAACCAAAAGAAGCAAAACAAAAGAACTTAAGAGAATTTATAGCACTGCATGATCGATGGTGTGCTTCATTTTCTTGTAACAACACGGCTCGGATATTAGTTCAGGCTATCACATGAACGGTAGTTCAAAATCAACGCACTCATTCTAAGACATTGTTTCTATAGTTACAGGTCATACACAGGGCAGGAATCTCACATAATCAAAAAACAATGTTACAAATCCTGTCGATGTTTAACAAAGTAAAACTTAAAATCATTGATGTGAAGTTTTTAGGTTTAACTTTTAAGTAAGGAGACTATTGTTAGCGTTTTCTATGCGATTATGACACAGACCTCTGAAACACATCCCTCACAGCCTGCTCACTGGCACCAATGTACTTGCTGAGCAGCTCCGGTCCCTGGAAAAAGACAAAAAACAGTTTAATCAATCTGTTTTTTAACATCTATTACACACTGAACATCAGAGACCTCCTCACCAAGAAATGAGCTCATACTTCTGTTTTGTAAGAAATTACAGATTGTATGCACCCAGATTCCACTCCATGATACATGTCGGACAGAGCTCATCATTTTATTTTCTTACATTTTATTTCTTACAGTTCTCTGACACTATTTAAAATGGTTTTTACCTTTATACACAATTGCTAGAATATTAGTCATGCATTTCTGTCATTCTTCAATATCCTGTAACATATATGAGGCTTGAGTCACCTTAGTGGATGCTGGGAGTGTAAATAAAAGTGTACATTATCACCTTAATGCTGATGAAGTTCATGCCACTCTCCTTGGCAACAGCTCCAGCCAGTAGGGTTTTCCCTGTGCCAGGCGCTCCATAGAGCAGCACCCCAGAGCGATGGCGAATTGGCAGACTGGAGAAGAGCAGCGGGTACTGCAACATACCACATTAGCACTGAGAGCTAGAAGGTCCAATAATAGAAACTCTGTGAACATGTATCTTTAGATCGATGGCAAAATGTCCAGCCACCTACACAAACTGACTCTTAAAATGCTACAGAAAATGACTCACTGCTTCACCTCCAGCTCAGCTTTACCTTGGCAGGCAGTAGGATGGTGTCCATAAGAAGCTGGCGTGCTTGATGAAGCCCACCCACCTGCTTCATCCCTGCAACGCTGGGCACCTGCAGCTGTACCCCCCACAGGGACGGAGGTGTGAAATCCTGCAGAGCGTGATGCAAGTCTGCACTGCTCAAACACAACCCTGTGGGACATCACAGACCTTCACATAAACATGTCTCTAACATTCACAGTAAAGTGAAACTTGACTCAAGTGCTTGCCTTGAGTGTTGCTGTTGTCTCTATGGTGTACAGCACTGGCGTGGATGGCTCGGTCAAGTAAAAGGTTCAGATCGCGTGGAAGATAGCCCTCGGTTTTCATGGCAACGTCAGTCAGATCAAGAATGTCTGAGTCTCCGGATATGATGTTTTTACAGGACATTAGTGACCTCAAGATGTCCATTCTCTGCATCTGTACAGACAAAGTTCTAATTTATTGCATGTACAAAAAGCAAATAATTCATAAATAAGCCATGTATGTAAGGCTTTGAGGTGTCTATCAGATAATATCGTTCAAATAATATATATCAGATAATATCTATCAGGTAACTCTCTGTAGTTTGGTTGATTCCAACAAATTCTTCCAACATCTGAAAGGAGGACAGCTTCTGATTTTGATTCCTAATCAGTTTAATCACCTTCTGTGGCATTTAAACACAAGCCTCATTGTGATCACTCCACCGATCACACTAACATCGGCAGGGAAATACTTCCTGATTAACTGTATGCCTTTTGTACTATAGATATTGCTATTTTATTGCTACTGTTAACAAAGAAATATTATCTAAAATGAAATACATGCACTCTCACCATAAGTAAATTCTAGCGATAATAAACTATTAAGATCAAAAGCCTATAGTAGGCAAGTGTTTTGTTTTTTCTAACCTGAGTTGGTGTCTCGATCTTACAAAAGCTCTGAAAGAAGTGTGAACCCTGTACTTCAGTCAGCACTGGATGAAGACGGTGTTCATTTTGTGCTGTGACCAGCAGAATC
This sequence comes from Tachysurus fulvidraco, assembly GCF_022655615.1. Taxonomy (NCBI): domain Eukaryota; kingdom Metazoa; phylum Chordata; class Actinopteri; order Siluriformes; family Bagridae; genus Tachysurus; species Tachysurus fulvidraco. The sequence goes on along the minus strand of NC_062541.1, from coordinate 9,075,257 downwards.
ACCAAACTGGAGCGTCCCACCACTTCATCTACTAAATCCTTAAGGCCTGAGCAAAACACAAAGACACACACAGAGTGTCTCCATCAGACCAAACTTTCAAACACATCCCCAAATTCTGTTTAGCTTTATTCTTCAGGTGAAGTATACTCTGTGCGATGTGGTGATGCAGCACTGCCTCCGTGCCCTGCTCCTGCTCAGGTGTGGTGGCTGCTCCGGCCATGTGATCGAGGTCATCCAACAGGATCACTGACGGCTGTCTCCACACAGCCTGCTCAAAAACCTCTTCCAGTCTCTGCCTCACAGTGTCTGCTCTTTTACCTGAGAGATGTATAACAATAGCATGAAGTATTAAACCCATTTTCAATAATAACAGATCTAACAGTATTTCCAGTTCAAAGTCTCCTTATAATATATTATTGTTTCTGTAGTAAGACAACACATGAGAATGTTTAAGGCAGGTTCTCCACAAAACCTGGTGTACCTGCTAACACTGAGATGATTTTTATCTCTAGTATCAGTAATGTGTTCTGTGATGCAGAATGTTGTCTCAGTAAAGTGACAAGCTGCATTTTTGCCTCATAAACAGCTGCTGTTTCTCAAATGTTCCACAAAATTAATTGTGACTATAGTGGATAAAACAGGTAACATGGCACATTTTAAGAAATAAAAAACTCATCACTGGTGATTTGCTGTGGCATTAGAGGAATAAAACTCTTCAGGTAGCGTTAGAGGAAACACAGAAAACATGCTTTACTCCTTAAAGAAATGTTGTATCACTAGCAAATTTCTCACACAGATACACAAACACCTCTGCGTACCTTTAAGTTTCTTGGAGTCCACTACCTCAATGTGGGCATCCAGCTCTTCCACAGCTTTCATGCAGAGAGCCTTAGCTAGAGAAGTCTTACCACTGCCCTTTACAGATGCAGAGAAATATTATAAGTTAATGGACTAAATGGTAAATTAGTAATGATTTGCTGCTCAAACTTCTAAAACTACCTTTTCTCATTTTACATGTATGAAATGGTCACCTTGGCTCCCGTGATGAGCAGAGCTCCACTCTGCAGGCCACAGCCACTGGATACTAGCTCACGTGATAGTGGACCTCCCATCAGACTGTGCGAGATGTGCTCAAAAGCACATATACTGATGTCCCCCATGCCACTGAACAAGCAGGGATCAGATAAGTAGTCAGAGATCACCAAATTTACACTGATCATTAATGAACACATTCAGGTTAAATAAGTTTGTTTTTGCAAAAAAAAAAAAAAAAAGAAGTAAATAAAAAAATTTAATTAAGAAAGAAAGAAAGAAAGAAAGAAAGAAAGAAAGAAATGTTATTTCCAGGAATTACCCAAGTGTGCTGAGGGAAGGAAAGCCAGCGAAAGGTGACCTGTCTGCAGTGTGTGCCACTGTATGGTTCGACACATGAGGCTCCTTGATAATCTAAACAAAAACATGAAATGCCTCATTTAAGATCTCAACAAAAAGCTGAGAATGAAAACTATCCAATTGTAGCTGCAAAGTTAATAATCAATGAATCACACTTTATTCCATTATTTCAGTATTGTTCTGTGATTTAAATAAACATAGACTGTGATATCGGTATGATTAGCATCCAATAGTGTGATTCACAGATGTTCTTGTTCTCTATGTTATTATTATTATTGTTGTTTACTTAATTACTTAATGTGGTGGCAATATTAAAAATGCTTGGTTTATATTTAGAATAAAATCATCTGTGCTTTGTGATTCTTTAAGTGCAGTCTGTAAAGAATAGTCAGGGGGTCTTCTTAGGTTTCAGTGTTGGAAATCAAAACCCATCATTATCAACAATATATTTATTTCAAAGCTCCACAATAGTATTGGATGTGATTGTTCACTTGAATTGAACTGTATCTTGAATAATTATGTTAGCATTTAAGCCACAATTCTTCTGCCCTATATCCATCAATTCCTGCAACAAACTACCTGAATGTCTGCTTTGTATAAAGCTCCAGGAGATAAGAGAAAAATCTCATCCACTTGCTTTGGCTCAGCTTCAGGTTTCAGTACAGTCAAGAGAAACTCAGACTTTCCTTAGAAAACAGCAGGAACCAAATGAGTGTCAATGACAAACCGTTATATAATAGTACAAACCATATGTGTCTTGTGTATACCTTCAGTGCATTGCAGGACGATGAGGTCGGCCCTTGCCGTGAGACAAGCTAAAGGCTGATGGCTCAGAGCATGAAGCCAGCTAAGGAAAGCTGACTGAACATCTTCCTCACTCTCAATCTCACCATCAGCCTGCAAAAACAGAGTTCTCTTCATAACAGAAGCACCATGTTCCGCTGTGTGACTTAGATAAAGTTCAAAGCTAATATTTGAATGATAAACGGTCAGTCAAAACATGGTGGTTAGTAGTGATAAAAAGTAGAGGAGAGACACACACTCACCAATGTACGTACAGGCTGGAGTGAAACGGCTAGTGCTACTTTAGGGGTACATGTCATAGGACAGACTTTCACAGCAGAGTGTGTGTCGATGCTCAACCTGTCTCGTAATCTGCTTGGGATCTGGAGAAAGAACAGGATAACTCTTGAGTATAATATGTTCATCATAAACCTAGCATAAACCTACTGATGTTTTTCTCTTTTCCATTCAATAACATCAGTGTTTCTCAGCCTGCACGCCCTGACACATGGACGTGCAGTGAAAACTGCAATTATTTCTTTTAGTGTTATTTAAATACAAATTTTATACTTTTTTAATACCTTTCAGTTGCAGACTTTGTCTAAAGAAATTAAGACTGCTGTAGTTCATGTTATAAATTATAATATAAACAATATAAATTTTGACCAAAGGGTACACACATTTTTACGGTCAACACTTTTTTCTACAAAACAGTTTCTTTATTTTCTAGAAATTAGTAACTAATAACTACTAAGTTACTACTGTCAGTAAAAGCAAAAATGTGGTGCTGAATAATACCCACCCAAATCCTCCCACTGTAAAGGTCTCCCAGTTTACAGGATCTCTGGTTCAACTGCAGATTCTCTCTATTGTGGCAAATCATCCTAACCACCATAGACTCTTCTGCTTGTTCCTGTGTATCTGTATCTGTCTGAGATCCACTGCTCTTTTTCTTGTCCATCGCTTGTTTGGCTTGCTCCTTCACTTCTTTAGGAGAGGGAATCTTTGAAAGTCTGCCATAGGTTAATACAGGCTGTGCTGTACTCAAACAGTCTGACTGGTGCCATGGGAAAACATGAACACCTCCATGACTTGAACTGAGATGACTGATCACTGCTGGCGGCGATCCACACACCCGAAGAACACAACCTTGGAAGACAGCAGGGATTATAGGAACTTCAGGAATATCCTTGGCAGGCTCATATTTTCCCAAAAACAAGTACTTTAACAGACTCCTCAGATCAGCCATTCCACCCCGATGACTCTGACTGCAAGCTGGCTGATCTGTAAGGGATTGGGGAAGAGAGTCAGCTCCAAGAGAGGAGGATGTGAGGTCAGTGTTCTGCTGCCTTTGCAGAAGTTGGTTCTTTGGTTCCATGTCTGGGGGAACATGAGGAAATTGTGTGCCTCCAGGTCGAAGTTTGGGGGAGACCACCAACTCAGTGAACTGCTCCAATCGGCCAAATGAGACAGAAGGAGAGAAGGATACTATAAAGACAAGAGGAGAAGTGGTTTACAAGGAGCCACTAGTACTACAGAATTATAAAAGCATTGAGATTACCAACCTATCCTAATGTAGATGACAGTGTATTGGTCCACCCACACAGGGAACACTGCATCCCTGAAAACCACTCGGATTTGGTCTAAAAGTTGCTGTTCGAGAGCCAAGCAGTGAAGTTCCTGGAAGCATTCAAATATGTGCTTAGTCATAATTGTTAACTTGAGTTCATGTGGTTAATATCTGTGTATCCTGCAGAAAACATTTTAGGAAAGTGGGTCTCATTTTCTAACTTTGTAAATTTCTTTTTTTTCCATGCAGTGTGTGTGATGGTGACATTATGCTTCAACTACAGTCTAATTCCATAATGAACTACAGTTTGCAGTGAGTGCTGACTTCTCCTCAAAGCGCCAGGGTTTCCGCTTTGATCCTGACTTTGGGTTACTGTCAATGTGAGTTTCTTCTGTATTCTAGGTTTCACTATTTACTACCAAAAACATAGCAGTAGATGCAAATATTGGTAAATGAGTGAGTGAATGTGCGTGCATGGTGTACTGTAACGGGTTGGCATCCTGTCAAAAGGTGCGTTGCACCCAGTATTCCCAGGATTGTCTCTAGATCTACCATGAGCCTTAATAGTATAAAGTGTTCACTTCAGATGAATAAATTAACATATATTAATGGTATTTGGATGGGTTAATATACATCAGTGAATATATATATAGATTTTGGATAATAGCACCAAATATGATTTGAAGGACAGCCAAAAGCTATCTATGTATAAAACTTTCAGTTGTTATATAATGTATTAAGTTAAGTTTAAATCAGGATCGAATACACTCACCAAGATTTCCCAGTCATCAGAAGAGAGAGGCTCAACAAACACCTGCTGCACTGAATGCACCTGAACACATGGCCTAAGGAAGCCCTGAAAAAATGGCAGACTGGACTTTACTCTTACCCTAGACCTTACACTTCTCACAAAACAGGCAGCATGAACATGGTATTAAACTAAGTTACCTGTGTTCCTTCAAGTAATCCGAGCTTCTCTCCCAGCTGTCTGCTGAGCTCCACCCTGTCCTCCTGCCCTGAACATAATGTGTTAGCACCTCTGATCCAGCTTAAGAACAGAGGTTTATCACCATCAGCCCAGGACAACTCCAACACCTGACTCTGTAGGAACAGGCACAACGTTTAAGCACATGCTTACAAAGAAAGAAAGCACAAATTAGAACAGTGTTATTCTTCATACACACCTCTCTGAGGCAGAGTTGAGAGACTAAGTTAGGTGACAGGTGGAGAAAGCAGTTTTTGGAGTTGTTAAATACCAGCGTAACTGGTTGAATCCCATAGCTGAATAACATTGCACGGTAAACTATTTATTCTGGACGACTGTGTCAACTATTCGAAGTCATTTAGCTAACTAGCTAACGTGAAGAGACAAGCTGCCATGCTAACCGTATCAACAGTACAAGGCAGGCATGAATAGTAGAGTTGTCGATAAACTGATTTTTCATTAGACGTCATAAAATGGAGATAACCCAAATGTGTATTTTTTTAGACGAATAGAAATGATTTTAGATGATTTTTTTTAGAAAAATAAATCCACTTTAAAGATCAAGGCAAACCTGCATACCGGTGTTGAGTACATATATGTTTCTATATTTAAAAAAACGTTCCTGTTTCAGAAAATTATATATATGTGATACTTTGTGTTTATATATATATATATATATATATATATATATATATATATATATATATATATATATATATATATATATATATATATATATATAAACACAAAGTATCACAGATTTCATATATATATGAAATCTGTCATACTTTGCGTTTTGTTTTTGTAAATACCAGACGATCAGATCGATAGATTAGTTTGGTCTTGTGCGGTGGGATGTGGATGTGTTGTTTTTTATAGTCCTCCTGAGATAGATGCTAGATAGATAATCTTTATTGCCATCGTATAAGGACAACAAATTGATTAGCTCCCAGTACTATAGAAATGTCCTAGAATATAACAAACTACCACTAAATTATAACATTTAGAATATAAATATGTAGATACACTGGCACAGCAACTTAGGTTTAATTTTGGTCACTTGGAAACTCAGGTAGTCATTTCTGATGCTCTCGCGTGTACTGTATCAGTTTTATATCGAGAACTCGAATTGATAATAATTACAGGAGCTCGTGAAGGTAACATCTTTACGGCTTTTTCGTCGTGCGCATGCGCTGAGCAGTCCGTGAGAAAACATGGCGTCGTCCTGCGGTAGCTCTGTTTGGGACGCACCACGAGTATACAAACATCATGAGCAACAGAAAGTCTGTGACACAAGACCAAAGTACAGGGAGGGAAGAAGACTGAAAGCCGTCAAGGTCAGCTCGGTTTTATTCTTGTACTTTAGAACAGAAGTCGGTTTAATTTATCAGGAGTAACTCAGGGCTTTCGAGCCACATGCAGATATGTCGTAGAATCTGGGCTCGAGTTTGTTGCTATTACTTTTATAAGCGATCCGGGTACCAGTGCTCACGGTGCCGGGTCTCAAGTGGCCGTTTTTTGGCCATAGACGCAACTTCCTCGTAGTATTCGGTATTCAGATGGCGTCACGTGACGTCACATACAGCCCCGACAAGCCAACATTAAAGTTTGCTACTACAGAGTTGAATCTAGTTATTATTACTGTTACTAAACGATATACGACATTGTCATGTCACAACCTACCCGACATTCGGAATCAGTCATGGACACAGCTGCTTCAGTGGGATTCATGATGAGTCTGTGTAATGACACAAGTATAACCAGCTAAATTACTGTTCTGTGTAGAGCAGTGATTTTCAAATGTTTTGTAGCCAGGGACCCCTTTAACTGCAAAACATTTCACACTGCCCTTCAATGCATAATTATTTTCCAATATAATCTATACTAAATAAAACTATATAAAATCTTAGACTCATAATCCAATTGTGTAGTTTAAGTTATATTGTAAAGATTTTTTGAAGAACTAGAGAACTAGTTTTATGTCAAATGGCCTTACCGATGCATTACTGGGGCAAGTCGTGGCCTAATGGTTAGAGAGTCTGACTCGTAATCCTAAGGTTGTGGGTTCGAGTCTCAGGCCGGCCACGACTGAGGTGCCCTTGAGCAAGGCACCGAACCCCCCAACTGCTCCCTGGGCGCCGCAGCATAAATGGCAGCCCACTGTTCCAGGTGTGTGTTCATGATATGTGTGTGTTCACTGCTGTGTGTGTACACTTTGGATGGGTCAAATGCAGAGAACGAATTCTGAGTATGGGTCACCATACTTAGCTGTATGTCACGTCACTTTCACTTCACTTTCACTTCCTATTTTATCCTGGTTTGGGACAAGAACTGAGAGCACACTGACTCATGCACTGGCTTGGTCGGTTCCTTGCCCGCAAATCTCCAGCTAGGGAACTTCAGACACTGAGTGCTCTTTTGTATTATTTATGTTATTTTCTGTTTTTTTAGGTGTACACTATCAATTTGGAGTCTCGGTTTCTCCTGGTTCAAGGAGTACCTGCTATCGGCGTGATGACAGAACTGGTTCAACTTTTTGCACTTTATGGAGCGATAGAGGAATATAGAGTTCTTGATGAATATCCAGCTGAACAATTCACTGAAGTATATCTCATAAAATTTCAAAAACTTACAAGTGCAAGGTGGGAGTTGGTTTGTGGAACCTACTCATGAATACCGGTTCCGTGGGATAGTTTTATTTAAGGGAAATTATATTGTTTCTTTTTTTTTTCAGGGCTGCTAAGCGGAACACTGATGAAAAAAGTTTTTATGGAGGGATACTTCATGTCTGTTATGCTCCTGAATACGAGTCTGTAGAAGACGTGAGAAAGAAGCTGCAAGACAGGAGGTGGTACATAAACAGAGCATGTAATAAATCAGGTAGCATGATGCAATACACACAGACAGCACACGTTCTACATTTCTGGCAAAATGCTAGGCATTATTCTAAATTTATCAATAGTTCATGCATAATATATTGTTACAGAAACAGAATGTAAAAAGAAACACACAGGGTCCAAAAAACCTGCGGACTCGTCAGCACCGGCACCGGCAAACGCACAGGGAGATGGAGACAGTGCTCAAACAGAGACTTCAAATCCCAACACTTATTCAGGGTTTCCACTGTTGCCCTTACCATCACAGGAAGAAGCCCCTCAGCAGTGTTTATCTTCATGGGGATTTAAATCACACAGTCTACAAACAAGTGAATCTACAGAGGATAAGATGGGATCTCTACATCATTTCATCCCAGCTAATGCAGAACTTTCTAAACAGACCTCAAATTTTCCAAACTCAGCATCTGCTAAAAAGGACGAAAGAGACAGGACTCAAAAATCCAAAAATCCTCCATCCATTGTACCAAGGTTTATACCAAGGACAACACATTTGGAAAACAGAAAGAGGAAAATGGAGGATAGTATGGATTTGTTGGGAATGTCAGACAAAAATACTCCCATGTTTGGACCAAAACTACCAGAACAAGAGATAATGGACATGAAAGATGCTTCATTAAACACAACAGCCAACTTAATCAGACAAACAATGACAAAGGTAAGCTGAAAAATAGTGTTGATAAAGTTGCAGTTAGTTGCAGGGTGTGTGATTGACCGTTTTCTCATGGCCGACGTTTTCTAAATATTGACTAAACTGCATTTCTTTGTATTTCGTTTGGGAAAGTGTAGTGATGGTAAATCCAAACAATCTCTGTGATTTTAGTCACATCTGAACTGAATCAGTCATGTGATAAGCATGACAGATTCACACAGATCATGTGCTTTCATGATCTGTGTGTATTGTCTTGACATATTTTATAATTCTATATAATAACCAGTTTTTGAAATGATACGTTCCCAAAGATTTTAATTGGATATATATTTTTAATATAGGTGTGTATAGAAATGTCCCAACCATTTTATTACTGTGTTGCTGTAACCAAGATAATACTCCTTTAAAAATATATACAAGACTTTTAAAATAAAATATGCTTAACTTGCATGGCTACACGTATAACAATCACTTATAATAAAAAAACAGATATGATACTAGCATGCGATGTATGTAGTACACGCAGAATTTTAGTATTATTTGTATGTAAGAGTCATATTGTGTCATTTTTAGCACATTCAGGGATGTGACAGAAGGAAGGTGTGCTATTTATTTCACATCTTTGAAAATATATTTTTTTCTTTTTAGGTTTCTACAGTTCCCACAGAAACAAAAACCACCAGTACCACCTCAAAGCCACGAAGAAGAATTTAACCGCATTCAAACAATTCCTACAGAGTAACACGTGTTACAGGAGCTGCACAACCTTGTTGTGACGTTGTTATTTAAGCAATTCAGGTCCTCGTTGTTTCCTGGAATGCGTGCTGCTCGAAAGCCTGTATACACTGCAAAAAAAAGGATATTTACTAAATAACATTTTGTATATTACTAACAAAATGATGGACACCTTTTAAGTGTGTGTTTTTGTTACTTTTACCTTTGTGTCAGGAAGACAAGATCCAAAAGCCTCTAATAACAGATTTTCATCCCTCACAGCCTTTTCAAAGTCTGAATAGGAAAGTCTGCTGTCGTGGTCATAATCCTGGACATGTACAGAATAAATATTAATTAAACTGTGTTATTACAGATATCTCTCTCTCGTGCGCTCTCTCTCTCTCTCTCTGTGTCTCTCTCTGTCTTTCTTTACCATTTTCTTTAGTATTATTTCCACGAGGTCCTTTATTCCTTCATCGGGGTCTTCCTCAGTCAGCTGTCTGATCAGGCTATTCTTCAGCATATGGAACATTTCCTCTCGGGATATGTAGCCGTCCCCATTCAAGTCGTATACGTCAAAACAGACTGTAGGCAAAAAGAGGACAGTAGGATAATAAGCACTGTAATTATAATTACTTTTACTGAAGAAACCACTGATTTATCTTACATTTTATTTTCTCATTTAGTGTCCCTCGGAGGAAGACCGCTAGTCCTTCTATCCACTCTTTAACAGTGATGTAGCTATCATTGTCCTTGTCAAAGGCACGGAAAACTGGGACAGATGGGGGTATAAGAACAATTTTGGTTTGTTTTCAAAAAAAACTCTTAGATCTCAGAGGCTTAGTTTCCTTGCACAAACTTGACCTTACCTCGGTCCATAATCATATCATCAGTCAGTCCGAAGGTGTTGTGCAGGATGTTGCGGAATGTTCCCCGGTCCAGTCCATGAGGCACTTTCCTCTCTGTTGTCTGTTCTCCCAGCAGTGTGTTAAACAGCCGGATCAGGCACTCTGCTTCAGTTTTATTAACTGCACAGCAAGATGACTGTTTCAGTCCAGTTTGTATAACATTAGTTAACCCTGATCATTCAATATCTCAGATTAATATACTATATGTAGGATAAGATTTATCTATAAAAGGAGTATCTAAGTAACATTATAGATTTTCAAGTCCGACAACCAAAATTTGTCATAATTGTAATACATTATGAGACTACTTTCAAGTGTTACTTGGAAAATTGGGTGAATTACCACACTGTATAACTTATTGTTCATCGTGTAGCTAAGGTATTAAATTTCTGCAGCTGAGACTGTTCATGATATTTACTAAATAAATTTATATATATATATATATATATATGGATATATATATATATATATATATATACACATATATATATATATATATATACACATATATATATATATATATATACATATATATATATATATATATATATATGGATATATATAAACTGGACTGTGATATACACACACTATATATGCTGTGTGTATATGAATATATTCATGTATATGTATATGCATATATTCATGCTTGCTGTATGTTTATCACAAATGTACATGATTATTTTTGTTTTGAAAAAAAAAAAAAAAGCAGTTTAAAATTCAATTGTATTTCACTACATTCAGTAATGGGTTTTTCTCAGACTGGACTGATTGTATAATATGTAAACATGTACACTATAAGGCCCAATGTCTGTGGACCTGTGACCATCACACCCATACTCTGTGTGTGCGATACTAGATACTGCTACTCTTTGTTATTGGGTTCTTGTGATCATAGCAGGACGTTTGTGAATCTAGTGCATGGACGCTTTTCTCCTGGGACTTCTACAGAATGTTGAAGATGGCTGCCTTGGTTTCGTTGTTCCATGGACATAAGAATCCTTAACAGCCAAAACTGTACAATTGTTTTTTCAGGTATCTTCAAACTGTTTTAGAAGCATACAATGGGTTGGAAGGGATGAACTCAAGTGTCCTGATCTCAACCCCACGGCAGGAATTGGACTTCTGACTGCACCCCAGGCCTCCTCACACAACACTTGACCTCACTAAAGTTTTTGTGGTTGAATGGTTACATTTTCACAGTGAAATCCTTCCCAGAAGAATGGAGATTATTATAACACCAAAAGGACCTGGATATTCATATCAGGTGTCCACAAACCTCTAATGCTGATACTCGTGGTGTACCAGAGTCTGTCATATCACGGGCAAACATGCAGTTATCAACATTATTTAGTTGATGAATAATGTAAATAGCTAACTAAGCCAATAATGGCTAAATATTAATTTACGTAGTGCTCACGTGCAGCTTTCGTCTTCGCTGAGTAACCCACGGATAGATATGATACACATTTCTGCCATACTTACAGTGTTTAACTTGTTTAGATAGAGTTTCAGCCAAGTTTTGAATTAACTTCCTACTCAGCGCGGACATCTCGGACATCTCGGCTAACACACACGTTCACCAACTCGAAATGTTGACACTGGGTTACCATGGACACATCAATTCGCCCACTAGGGGGCGATAAACACTTCTAACTACTTTATTTGTCCCCAACAGACCTGCTCCTCGGTGTATTTACCCTAATAATCTGGAAACACAGGGTATATACTGTTTGTGAATATACACTGAATCACAAGTTATTTATTCTGATGTAGTGTAGTTAATAACATGAACAACAAGAATACACATGATAGAAGATAATAATTATATTATTATTTTGATATTATTATTAGATTATTATATATAATTATATATAATTCATCGTATTATTATCTAATTATATACTACTAATAATAATTATTGTTATTATGATTATGTAATTATACAATAATAATTAGTAGTAGTACTGGTGATGGTTTATGTAATGTTATTCTACAGTGTCCTTATATTATTTATGGATTTATTTAATAATTTATGCTTTCATCTATTCAGTTGCTTTATTTGCTTATTTACTAAATTTAAAGCAAGATGTTACAGGTGAATAGAACGATAAAAACTAGATACGCCAATCAATATTTGCCTTCAATAGTGGATTGCTGATATAAATATTTGTGTATAGGAAAATTTTAATTAAAACTGTAATTAGAATAATGTATAACACATCAAGGGGAAAAAATACCATTTTGATTAGTTCTTTTCTTACAATTTCTTAGTTGTTGTTTTTTGTTTGTTTGTTTGTTTGTTTGTTTTTTCAATTTCCAGCATAACATTTATCATAAATCTCATAAACAAAATGAGAAATATTTCTTTAAAAACATAATGAACAGGAAGAATATTTATAAAGATCATTTAGGAAATTAAATTTGTTGCCAAAATTGCAGAAGGAATCAACTGACAGTTACATGTCTTAGGCAATTCAATCTTACAGACCAATATATTCTTGTGACTTGGAGGTGTGTTGGAGGAAAAGAGAACTTGCATCATGTGAGTACAATGCTACGAATAAATCTGGGTCCATATTCATGAAATATCTTACTTCAAAGAGTTCCTCCTATTGACTAAATTCTAAAAAAAATTCTGAGAAATGTGGGTGTTCCTTCTTAAAATGAAAGAGACGATCCTAGAAAAGAAAAGGGGTATTCATAAAGGATCTTAACCCTTAAAAGGGCTCATAAGGTCCAAAAGACTTAGGAGTAGTGAGGAGGACATTTAAGAGGACAATTTTTTAACCAGAGGATAAATTGGCCAAAAAGTGAAGAGGGAGTAGCAATGTATTATATAGAATATTTATTAATAATAGTGAGCTAATAAAATGCTACAGATTAGATCATGTAGGGATTCATTTTGTGACAAATCATATGAGATAACATCTCCGAATCAGACATATAGCTTCAAATATCTTAACACAAAGACACAGTGAAGGCTGTGTAGTCCATATTTTAAAAGCACTCTTTTTTTTTTATTGGACAACTTATCGCAATCTTTAAAAGAATGTTTCATACCTAGTAACAGGGTCAACCCCGACTCTATAAGACAGAAGTTGCTCTGAGATTGGTCCTGAATCACTCCAATGGTAAGATTCCTATTTAGAAATTTTTTTAAGCTAAACTAGGAGCACTTTGACATTATTCTTAGACTCTTTATGCACTGACTACTGATTTATATTTCCATAAACCATTTGTGACCAATAAAGAAATTTAGATTCAACAGTTCATTTAATTAGAGGTTTATGTAAAACCACAGTAAGTCTATTTGCTTTTTGATTATTGATAATTACAACAATAAATATTAATCTTCCACAACTCCAAAATATTTCATTATCCAGACACAGGAGCCTCGGGGATAATCATGAAAAATGTCTTCATTTTAACAGCAGGAATAAATAGAGAAATAAAATATCAAAAATAAAATAAAACTAAACAAAGTACTTTATAAGTAATTAGGAATGCAACCTACAATAAAGAATCATAAACTAAAAATAATGCACGTACATTTTTTGGATTTAAATGATTTTTTTAATATGGTTGGGGATTGATCTGTTTATATTTGTAACATTTCTTATTTCTTCAAAATCAAAAATTATTAATGTGCTGTGTAACTGCTCCTGTTGATTGTGGCTTTACAAAAGTCTAATCATGGACCTGAAGAAAGTTCCCTTGTTGATCAAATACATTTGTAGACTTTTTATTGCCTTTTCCTCTGAATAACCTTCTGCTCAAAGACCAATGTCACTCATGCAGGTTTTGCTCTCTTCATCACACTGAAAGCCGATGGGACAGCAGCCTGTCTCGCTCTGACAGCATGAATCCTGCAAAGATTAAATATGGTTAGTCATGCTACATGCATTATTTGGTTATTACGACCCCCCCCCCCCTTCTTTTCCCACAATATTCCATATTCTCAAAACTACATAATAAGAATTTAACTTTATGTTTTCTTAATAAATTGATATGCAAGATATGTAGCAACAAGAGCTAGGAATTGCAAAACACTACATTATAAAATGTGTTGTAATATTGGACTTCACAATATTGGCGATCACATTTAATTGTCACATGTAAGTCATAAGATTTGATGCAATAACCGATGACTGACCAAAAGCTAGTATAACTAGAAATTTATATGGATTAATTGGTTATTTTATGTTGAAATACTTTGCATCTCTGTGGTGTTCTTGTAAAAAGAGAATGAAATGTACCCATATTTTTTTCTGCAAGAAAATCTATAATTCCAAAATATTACAAATGAAATCGTATTGTATCCTGCAACGAGAAAACAATCTAACAAGCGTAACCTACCTAAGGTCATGAGTCATCTACATTCTACTCATAAGCTCTTTTTATAGCATGTAGTTTGCTAATGTTTATCACCTAGTGTGAAAATATGACCTTTTTATTTGCGTAATACTTTATTGACAAAAGAGCAAAGGTTATTGCTCAGACTTGTACCTGAATGGTGATGCTCTGCATGGCAGCAATCTGTTGGGAAGCAGGAAATCTCAGTGCTCCTCTTAAACACTGGGTGGATGTGCTGTCACAGTGATAACCAAAGGGACAGCAGTGGATGCCATCAAAGCAGCACTGACCCTAAAGGAGCAGACAAAATATTATGATCATACTCATAAACCTATAACAATCATGAATTGCTGAAAAAATACCAACCAAACTGTATGGGCAGCATGACCACTGTCCATAAGGTGTTCTGCAGCACGTAGTACCATCAGGGCAGGTGTGGACATTGTCACAGTAAACCACAGCGACAGAAGGATTGTCAGAGTTCACTGGGGTTACAGGAGCTATTTTCTTTCCCCCTCTGTGGATATCTGATGAGAATGAGGGATTTTATACCATGGAAGCCCCTTGTTTACACACAACTGTGACTGTAAGTCACATTGGTAGCCTTGTGGACAGCAGTGGGTCTTATCAGGACAACACACAGCCTTAAAAAAAAACAGAGTTTATTTTAGAGAATACTTAGAAGGTTTAGATAGATAGATATATGGATATATAAGATTCAGTCTTGATGCAACATTATTTTATCTTTATTATATAAGCTGCTATTTTCATCAGCACTTTTTGATACTAATTAAATTAATCAGCTTGAACAGAAGTTAATAGCTTTGGATTCTACATACAGTTGGATATTGGCAGCATGCATATCCCATTTTAATTTGGCAGCAGGTGTTTTTGTCTTGACATTCTGTCCCGCCTGGACAGACAATATTGGTAGAAACCAGCCCCACCATAAGCAACACTAACACAGCAATCATCTATATGAGGAGGAGAAAACAAAGCATTTTTATTTACCCATTGCCTGAAGAATATACCAAAGTCCACCAAAAAAATACACAAAAAAACAATGCACAGTTCTACTTCTTATTATTCTTATAGCTGAATAATAATGAATAATACTATTTATCTAATATCATTTAAATTAACAGCTATGTCTTAAATAATATTTTTTTAATATGTACATTAACATAAAAAGTAGAACTTCTGCACTCTCACTATACATTTAAATCTAGACTAAGATTGTTAGGTATTGTCTAATCACATCAATCTAAACCCATACTGTGTGTGTGCAATACTAGATACTGCTACTCTTTGTTATTGGGTTCTTGTGATCATAGCAGGACGTTTGTGAATCTAGTGCATGGACGCTTTTCTCCTGGGACTTCTACAGAATGTTGAAGATGGCTGCCTTGGTTTCGTTGTTCCATGGACATAAGAATCCTTAACAGCCAAAACTGTACAATTGTTTTTTCAGGTATCTTCAAACTGTTTTAGAAGCATACAATGGGTTGGAAGGGATGAACTCAAGTGTCCTGACCTCAACCCCACGGCATGAATTGGACTTCTGACTGCACCCCAGGCCTCCTCACACAACACTTGACCTCACTAAAGTTTTTGTGGTTGAATGGTTACATTTTCACAGTGAAATCCTTCCTACTCAGTGCAGACATCTCGGACATCTCGGCCAACGCACACGTTCACCAACTCGAAATGTTGACACTGGATTACCATGGACACATCAATCCGCCCACTAGGGGCCTATAAACACTTCCAACTGCTTTACTTGTCCCCCAGAAGAATGGAGATTATTATAACACCAAAAGGACCTGAATATTCATATCAGGTGTCCACAAACCTCTAATGCTGATACTCGTGGTGTACCAGAGTCTGTCATATCACGGGCAAACATGCAGTTATCAACATTATTTAGTTGATGAATAATGTAAATAGCTAACTAAGCCAATAATGGCTAAATATTAATTTACGTAGTGCTCACGTGCAGCTTTCGTCTTCGCTGAGTAACCCACGGATAGATATGATACACATTTCTGCCATACTTACAGTGTTTAACTTGTTTAGATAGAGTTTCAGCCAAGTTTTGAATTAACTTCCTACTCAGCGCGGACATCTCGGACATCTCGGCTAACACACACGTTCACCAACTCGAAATGTTGACACTGGGTTACCATGGACACATCAATTCGCCCACTAGGGGGCGATAAACACTTCTAACTACTTTATTTGTCCCCAACAGACCTGCTCCTCGGTGTATTTACCCTAATAATCTGGAAACACAGGGTATATACTGTTTGTGAATATACACTGAATCACAAGTTATTTATTCTGATGTAGTGTAGTTAATAACATGAACAACAAGAATACACATGATAGAAGATAATAATTATATTATTATTATTATGATATTATATATAAGTATATAATAATAATAATAACAATAATAATAATAATAATAATTATTATTATTATTGTTATTATTATTATTATTATTGTTGTTGTTATTATTATAATTCATCGTATAATTGTCTACTTATATACTACTACTAATAATTATTGTTATTATGATTATGTAATTATACAATAATAATTAGTAGTAGTACTGGTGATGGTTTATGTAATGTTATTCTACAGTGTCCTTATATTATTTATGGATTAATTTAATAATTTATGCATTCATCTATTCAGTTGCTTTATTTGCTTATTTACTAAATTTAACCCTCTGGGGTCCAAAGGCGCGCCGGCTCGTCTTTGGTGCATTTTTTCCTCTTCAACGTGAAATCCACTTAAAATACTCCGTCATTCATAATCATACACATACATGTAATACATCATTCGAAACTATGAAGTGTCTACTTTTATTTGACTGCCTTCATGATAACAACAAAACGCTGTGATTTTGGCAAATAAAGAAAATAACCAGGGTGTGCATTCAGACATCTGTGTCTGCTTGACCATCTTTCTGAAACACGTTACAAACATGAACTGATAACTCCGCCAATACTTATCACACGAACATGATACATATGTCTAATGAAAGCCTGAAATGTCTACTTTTAAATGAGGTAATTGAAATCGAAAGCAAATATTGTCTTTTTGTGTAATCTGTATGTAAGTAAGAGAGGTACAGTTTTTCTGGCTCGACCTCATTAGCGCTAATGTGATCCCACCTACCGCGTAGGCGCCATTCATATGGAAATTACCTGACGCGGGCTATGCAAACAAGATCAACGCCCCCAAACAATGCTATAAGAAGCACCAACTTTTAACAGATTCCATTAAAGATTATATTGTTACTTTATTATTTATTTTAAGCATCTGTCTTGTAGTATAGTGTCTGTTTGCTCGGTCTCTTGTCTGGCACACAGGACTTTATGTGGATTTTAGGATTTTTTTAGTACTTATATCTTGTCTGGCACTGTTTGCACTAGTTAAATATTCTAAATAAACTACAAACACAAAATATACACAGTTATTTTTTGTCTTCACATTCTTTCTTGTAACTCCTCTCTCAGTCACACACTTACCTGAAAGGCTCATTATGCAGCTCATTATGCGGGCCTTTGTCTTCTAAGGTGTGAATTACATTAATATGCATGATAGTTGACGCCTACTTGTATATGCCCTTTTCAAACAAAAAGTGTCTTAGAAAATTTAAATCAATATATTGTTTTCTGTGAGCGAGTAAACAAGATGATTTTCACATAATTGTGAAGCAAAAACACTAGGATACAAGATCCACTTTTCAAAAGTCCTGTGAACCAATATAATGTTTCATTTTTCACTAACAATGCATAAACATTGTTTTCTCAAAAACACAATCATGTACATACATGCTGCACATATTATTGTAGTCCAGTTTGTGCTGATTACAGTGATGTTAGACTTTAGCCATTTATATCTTCATAAGCAACTGAAAGAAGCACAAATGTCAGGGTATGACAAAACTTCTCCAGGCCCAAAAATACCCTTAGACCCCAGAGGGTGAATAGAACAATAAAAACTAGATTCGCCAATCAATATTTGCCTTCAATAATGGATTGCTGATATAAATATTTGTATATAGGAAAATCTTAATTAAAACTGTAATTAGAATAATGTATAACATCAAGGGGAAAAAAATACCATTTTGATTAGTTCTTTTCTTACCATTTCTTAGTTGTTGTTGTTGTTGTTGTTGTTGTTGTTTCAATTTCCAGCATAACATTTATCATAAATCTCATAAACAAAAATGAGAAATATTTCTTTAAAAACCTTATAAACAGGAAGAATATTTATAAAGATCATTTAGGAAATTAAATTTGTTGCCAAAATTGCAGAAGGAATCAACACGGACAGTTACATGTCTGTCAGTTCAATCATACAGACCAGTATATTCTTGTAACTTGGAGGTTTGTTGGAGGAAAAGAGGACTTGCATCATGTGAGTACAATGCTAAGAATAAATCTGGGTCCATATTCATGAAATATCTTACTTCAAAGAGTTCCTCCGATTGACTAAATTCTAAAAAAATTCTGAGAAATGTGGGTGTTCCCTCTTAAAATGAAAGTGAAGATCAAAAAGGTATTCATAAAGGATCTTAAAAGGGCTCATAAGGTCCAAAAAGCTTAGGAATAGTGAGGAGGACATTTAAGAGGACAATTTTTCCTATTTAGAAATTTTTTAAGCTAAACTAGGAGCTCTTTGACATCATTCTTAGACTCTTTATGCACTGACTACTGAGTTATATTTCCATAAACCATTTGTGACCAATAAAGAAATTTAGATTCAGCAGTTCATTTAATTAGAGGTTTCTGTAAAACCACAGTAAGTCTATTTTCTTTTTGATTATTGATAATTACAACAATAAATATTAATCTTCCACAACTCCAAAATATTTCATTATCCAGATACAGGAGCCTCGGGGATAATCATAAAAAATGTCTTCATTTTAACAGCAGGAATAAACAGAGAAATAAAATAGGAATAAAATAAAACTAAACAAAGAACTTGTTAAGTAATTAGGAACGCAACAATCATAAACTAAAAATAATGCACATACATTTTTTGGATTTAAATGATTTTTTAATAGGGTTGGGGATTGATCTGTTTATATTTGTAACATTTCTTATTTCTTCAAAATCAAAAATTATTAATGTGCTGTGTAACTGTTGATTGTGGCTTTACAAAAATCTAATCATGGACCTGAAGAAAGTTGTTGATCAAATACATTTGTGGACGTTTTATTGCCTTTTCCAATGAATAACCTTCTGCTCAAAGACCAATGTCACTCATGCAGGTTTTGCTCTCTTCATCACACTGAAAGCCGATGGGACAGCAGCCTGTCTCGCTCTGACAGCATGAATCCTGCAAAGATTAAATATGGTTAGTCATGCTACATGCATTATTTGGTTATTACGACACCCCCCCTCCTTTTCCCACAATATTCCATATTCTCAAAACTACATAATAAGAATTTAACTTTATGTTTTCTTAATAAATAGATATGCAAGATATGTAGCAACAAGAGCTAGGAATTGCAAAACACTAAATTATAAAATGTGTTGTAATATTGGACTGGTACCTGAATGGTGATGCTCTGCATGGCAGCAATCTGTTGGGAAGCAGGAAATCTCAGTGCTCCTCTTAAACACTGGGTGGATGTGCTGTCACAGTGATAACCAAAGGGACAGCAGTGGATGCCATCAAAGCAGCACTGACCCTAAAGGAGCAGACAAAATATTATGATCATACTCATAAACCTATCACATTCATGATTTGCTGAAAAAATACCAACCAAACTGTATGGGCAGCATGACCACTGTCCATAAGGTGTTCTGCAGCACGTAGTACCATCAGGGCAGGTGTAGACATTGTCACAGTAAACCACAGCGACAGAAGGATTGTCAGAGTTCACTGGGGTTACAGGAGCTATTTTCTTTTCTCCCTCTGTGGATATCTGATGGGAATGAGGGATTTTATACCATGGAAGCCCCTTGTTTACACACAACTGGGACTGTAAGTCACATTGGTAGCCTTGTGGACAGCAGTGGGTCTTGTCAGGACAACACACAGCCTTAAAAAAAAACAGAGTTTATTTTAGAGAATACTTAGAAGGTTTAGATAGATAGATATATTCATATATAAGATTCAGTCATGATGCAACATTATTTTATCTTAATTATATAAGCTGCTATTTTCATAAGCACTTTTTAATACTAATTAAATTAATCAGCTTGAACAGAAGTTAATAGCTTTGGATTCTACATACATTTGGATATTGGCAGCATGCATATCCCATTTTAATTTGGCAGCAGGTATTTTTGTCTTGACATTCTGTCCCGTCCGGACAGACAATATTGGTAGAAACCAGCCCCACCATAAGCAACACTAACACAGCAATCATCTATATGAGGAGGAGAAAACAAAGCATTTTTATTTACCCATTGCCTGAAGCATATGCAATAAAGTCCACCAAAAAAACACAAAAAAAAAACACAAAATAAATAATGCACAGTTCTACTTCTTATTATTCTTATAGCTGAATAATAATGAATAATACTATTTATCTAATAGCATTTAAATTAACAGCTATGTCTTAAATAATATTTTTTAATATGTACATTAACATAAAAAGTAGAACTTCTGCACTCTCACTATACATATAAATCTAGACTAAGATTGTTAGGTATTGTCTAATCACATCAATCTAAATGCAATTGATTATGAAAAGATTTATAAGTTTCATTTCAACACTTGCCTTGATTTTGCAGTTTTTTTAGTATGTTCAGTCCCAGCTTCTAGAATGACTTTATTGATCTGCAAACACGTTCATTAGTCAGATGTGAACTTTGTTAAAAAGGAACTGACCCTTTTATATTCCTCTTGTGACTGTTGAGAGAGATGGTGTAATGTAGGGAACTTCAAAAAAATGCGAGGAAACTTCTCATGCATGTATTGTACTCAAGTAACAATGAAAGGTTTTGAAGGCAGCTCCGAAAATCATCAGATGTAAAAAATACTTCTGCAACTGTAGTATTTGGGTTAATACAACTTTATTTGATTACCACTGTAACTGAGTAGTTGTACTGTACTCTTACTACAGTAAATAAAGTCAAACATACTTTTTAGGAGTACTTTTTTTTTTTTTTAGGAGTACTCATTTTAAATTACTAAGATCTCTTATTCTCTCATCCAGCCATTTACTGTAGGCTATGTAATCAATCAAACACACTCCCACACATCCAACATCTAGTAACATCTGTGGTCACAATGTAGTTAATGTTATACCTATCCATATTAATTTAAAGATGAATAATCTACTGGAATAATAACTTCATACTTTTATCCTGTTAGTTCATCACATGACCCATTCCGGTGCTTTGACTTTGACTTACATTTTGGTTCCCACTTCCTTTGTCATTGTTAAAACATTAGAGCTGCACCACTCTGTGTGTAGTTTGTGATGCTACACAGGAAGTTCTAGATATTGGTATTGGCTTTGTTTGTTTGCTTGTTTATTTATATGCATCAAAATGAGAAAAAAGGCAAAAACACTGTGAAGATGTCCCCACTGATAAATGCCTCCTGAAGCAATTATATTGCCAGATAAGGTGAATTTGCAGAGAAATGATTTTATTAATTTTATTAATAATTGTATTAATTATTCTACAGTAAAATTGGTTGATCTTTATTTCCTTCACAGAACATGTCATGATTAAGTGATCTTAGATGGTTTTATCAACTAACATTTTAAAACATCCATCTTATAAGGGATTAAATAGCCTCCAGATTAAATAGCACAGTTATATTGCCAGAAATGATGACTTTGTAGAGGAATTTTTTTTTTTTTTTAGAAATCCACAAAATTAATGAATATCTTTGTAATTAACTGTAAAATCAATTTATCCTTTTTTATGGCTTAATAATCTTATTTTCTCTCATTCTTAAATTAAGAAGGGCTATAAAAAATGTAGCCTTATATTGTACTATTGTGTGAATAGTCATGAGCTTTAGGTGCGTGTCCACGAGACGCACACCTGACAAACGTGACCGTCACGTGCAATACTGCAAAGCCATCAGAACTTTTATCATCACTACTTTTATTTGACTGCCTTCATGATAACAACAAAACGCTGTGATTTTGGCAAATAAAGAAAATAACCAGGGTGTGCATTCAGACATCTGTGTCTGCTTGACCATCTTTCTGAAACACGTTACAAACATGAACTGATAACTCCGCCAATACTTATCACACGAACATGATACATATGTCTAATGAAAGCCTGAAATGTCTACTTTTAAATGAGGTAATTGAAATCGAAAGCAAATATTGTCTTTTTGTGTAATCTGTATGTAAGTAAGAGAGGTACAGTTTTTCTGGCTCGACCTCATTAGCGCTAATGTGATCCCACCTACCGCGTACGCGCCATTCATATGGAAATTACCTGACGCGGGCTATGCAAACAAGATCAACGCCCCCAAACAATGCTATAAGAAGCACCAACTTTTAACAGATTCCATTAAAGATTATATTGTTACTTTATTATTTATTTTAAGCATCTGTCTTGTAGTATAGTGTCTGTTTGCTCGGTCTCTTGTCTGGCACACAGGACTTTATGTGGATTTTAGGATTTTTTTAGTACTTATATCTTGTCTGGCACTGTTTGCACTAGTTAAATATTCTAAATAAACTACAAACACAAAATATACACAGTTATTTTGTCTTCACATTCTTTCTTGTAACTCCTCTCTCAGTCACACACTTACCTGAAAGGCTCATTATGCAGCTCATTATGCGGGCCTTTGTCTTCTAAGGTGTGAATTACATTAATATGCATGATAGTTGACGCCTACTTGTATATGCCCTTTTCAAACAAAAAGTGTCTTAGAAAATTTAAATCAATATATTGTTTTCTGTGAGCGAGTAAACAAGATGATTTTCACATAATTGTGAAGCAAAAACACTAGGATACAAGATCCACTTTTCAAAAGTCCTGTGAACCAATATAATGTTTCATTTTTCACTAACAATGCATAAACATTGTTTTCTCAAAAACACAATCATGTACATACATGCTGCACATATTATTGTAGTCCAGTTTGTGCTGATTACAGTGATGTTAGACTTTAGCCATTTATATCTTCATAAGCAACTGAAAGAAGCACAAATGTCAGGGTATGACAAAACTTCTCCAGGCCCAAAAATACCCTTAGACCCCAGAGGGTGAATAGAACAATAAAAACTAGATTCGCCAATCAATATTTCCTTCAATAATGGATTGCTGATATAAATATTTGTGTATAGGAAAATTTTAATTAAAACTGTAATTAGAATAATGTATAACATCAAGGGGAAAAAAATACCATTTTGATTAGTTCTTTTCTTACCATTTCTTAGTTGTTGTTGTTGTTGTTGTTGTTGTTGTTTCAATTTCCAGCATAACATTTATCATAAATCTCATAAACAAAAATGAGAAATATTTCTTTAAAAACCTTATAAACAGGAAGAATATTTATAAAGATCATTTAGGAAATTAAATTTTTTTGCCAAAATTGCAGAAGGAATCAACATGGACAGTTACATGTCTGGTCAGTTCAATCATACAGACCAGTATATTCTTGTGAC
The DNA here is from genome assembly GCF_022655615.1 of Tachysurus fulvidraco. Classification (NCBI taxonomy): domain Eukaryota; kingdom Metazoa; phylum Chordata; class Actinopteri; order Siluriformes; family Bagridae; genus Tachysurus; species Tachysurus fulvidraco. The sequence continues at coordinate 9,051,387 of NC_062541.1, read as the reverse complement.
TTGGAGGTTTGTTGGAGGAAAAGAGGACTTGCATCATGTGAGTACAATGCTAAGAATAAATCTGGGTCCATATTCATGAAATATCTTACTTCAAAGAGTTCCTCCGATTGACTAAATTCTAAAAAAATTCTGAGAAATGTGGGTGTTCCCTCTTAAAATGAAAGTGAAGATCAAAAAGGTATTCATAAAGGATCTTAAAAGGGCTCATAAGGTCCAAAAAGCTTAGGAGTAGCGAGGAAGACATTTAAGAGGACAATTTTTCCTATTTAGAATTTTTTTAAGCTAAACTAGGAGCTCTTTGACATCATTCTTAGACTCTTTATGCACTGACTACTGAGTTATATTTCCATAAACCATTTGTGACCAATAAAGAAATTTAGATTCAGCAGTTCATTTAATTAGAGGTTTCTGTAAAACCACAGTAAGTCTATTTTCTTTTTGATTATTGATAATTACAACAATAAATATTAATCTTCCACAACTCCAAAATATTTCATTATCCAGATACAGGAGCCTCGGGGATAATCATAAAAAATGTCTTCATTTTAACAGCAGGAATAAACAGAGAAATAAAATAGGAATAAAATAAAACTAAACAAAGAACTTGTTAAGTAATTAGGAACGCAACAATCATAAACTAAAAATAATGCACATACATTTTTTGGATTTAAATGATTTTTTAATAGGGTTGGGGATTGATCTGTTTATATTTGTAACATTTCTTATTTCTTCAAAATCAAAAATTATTAATGTGCTGTGTAACTGTTGATTGTGGCTTTACAAAAATCTAATCATGGACCTGAAGAAAGTTGTTGATCAAATACATTTGTGGACGTTTTATTGCCTTTTCCAATGAATAACCTTCTGCTCAAAGACCAATGTCACTCATGCAGGTTTTGCTCTCTTCATCACACTGAAAGCCGATGGGACAGCAGCCTGTCTCGCTCTGACAGCATGAATCCTGCAAAGATTAAATATGGTTAGTCATGCTACATGCATTATTTGGTTATTACGACACCCCCCTCCTTTTCCCACAATATTCCATATTCTCAAAACTACATAATAAGAATTTAACTTTATGTTTTCTTAATAAATAGATATGCAAGATATGTAGCAACAAGAGCTAGGAATTGCAAAACACTAAATTATAAAATGTGTTGTAATATTGGACTGGTACCTGAATGGTGATGCTCTGCATGGCAGCAATCTGTTGGGAAGCAGGAAATCTCAGTGCTCCTCTTAAACACTGGGTGGATGTGCTGTCACAGTGATAACCAAAGGGACAGCAGTGGATGCCATCAAAGCAGCACTGACCCTAAAGGAGCAGACAAAATATTATGATCATACTCATAAACCTATCACATTCATGATTTGCTGAAAAAATACCAACCAAACTGTATAGGCAGCATGACCACTGTCCATAAGGTGTTCTGCAGCACGTAGTACCATCAGGGCAGGTGTGGACATTGTCACAGTAAACCACAGCGACAGAAGGATTGTCAGAGTTCACTGGGGTTACAGGAGCTATTTTCTTTTCCCCCTCTGTGGATATCTGATGAGAATGAGGGATTTTATACCATGGAAGCCCCTTGTTTACACACAACTGGGACTGTAAGTCACATTGGTAGCCTTGTGGACAGCAGTGGGTCTTGTCAGGACAACACACAGCCTTAAAAAAAAACAGAGTTTATTTTAGAGAATACTTAGAAGGTTTAGATAGATAGATATATTCATATATAAGATTCAGTCATGATGCAACATTATTTTATCTTTATTATATAAGCTGCTATTTTCATAAGCACTTTTTAATACTAATTAAATTAATCAGCTTGAACAGAAGTTAATAGCTTTGGATTCTACATACATTTGGATATTGGCAGCATGCATATCCCATTTTAATTTGGCAGCAGGTATTTTTGTCTTGACATTCTGTCCCGTCCGGACAGACAATATTGGTAGAAACCAGCCCCACCATAAGCAACACTAACACAGCAATCATCTATATGAGGAGGAGAAAACAAAGCATTTTTATTTACCCATTGCCTGAAGCATATACAATAAAGTCCACCAAAAAAACACAAAAAAACCCCACAAAATAAATAATGCACAGTTCTACTTCTTATTATTCTTATAGCTGAATAATAATGAATAATACTATTTATCTAATAGCATTTAAATTAACAGCTATATCTTAAATAATATTTTTTAATATGTACATTAACATAAAAAGTAGAACTTCTGCACTCTCACTATACATATAAATCTAGACTAAGATTGTTAGGTATTGTCTAATCACATCAATCTAAATGCAATTGATTATGAAAAGATTTATAAGTTTCATTTCAACACTTGCCTTGATTTTGCAGTTTTTTTAGTATGTTCAGTCCCAGCTTCTAGAATGACTTTATTGACCTGCAAACACGTTCATTAGTCAGATGTGAACTTTGTTAAAAAGGAACTGACCCTTTTATATTCCTCTTGTCAATGTTGTTTGGAGAGATGGTGTAATGTAGGGAACTTCAAAAAAATGGGAGGAAACTTCTCATGCATGTATTGTACTCAAGTAACACTGAATGGTTTTGAAGGCAGCTCCGAAAATCATCAGATGTAAAAAAATACTTTTGCAACTGTAGTATTTGGGTTAATACAACTTTATTTGATTACCAGTGTAACTGAGTAGTTGTACTGTATTCTTACTACAGTAAATAAAGTCAAACATACTTTTTAGGAGTACTTTTTTTTATTTTTATTTTTTTTAGGAGTACTCATTTTAAATGACTAAGATCTCTTATTCTCTCATCCAGCCATTTACTGTAGGCTATGTAATCAATCAAACACACTCCCACACATCCAACATCTAGTAACATCTGTGGTCACAATGTAGTTAATGTTATACCTATCCATATTAATTTAAAGATGAATAATCTACTGGAATAATAACTTCATACTTTTATCCTGTTAGTTCATCACATGACCCATTCCGGTGCTTTGACTTTGACTTACATTTTGGTTCCCACTTCCTTTGTCATTGTTAAAACATTAGAGCTGCACCACTCTGTGTGTAGTTTGTGACGCTACACAGGAAGTTCTAGATATTGGTATTGGCTTTGTTTGTTTGCTTGTTTATTTATATGCATCAAAATGAGAAAAAAGGCAAAAACACTGTGAAGACGTCCCCACTGATAAATGCCTCCTGAAGCAATTATATTGCCAGATAAGGTGAATTTGCAGAGAAATTATTTTATTAATTTTATTAATAATTTTATTAATTATTCTACAGTAAAATTGGTTGATCTTTATTTCCTTCACAGAACATGTCATGATTAAGTGATCTTAGATGGTTTTATCAACTAACATTTTAAAACATCCATCTTATAAGGGATTAAATAGCCTCCAGATTAAATAGCACAGTTATATTGCCAGAAATGATGACTTTGTAGAGTAAATTTTTTTTTTTTTTTTAGAAATCCACAAAATTAATGAATATCTTTGTAATTAACTGTAAAATCAATTTATCGTTTTTTATGGCTTAATAATCTTATTTTCTCTCATTCTTAAATTAAGAAGGGCTATAAAAAATGTAGCCTTATATTGTACTATTGTGTGAATAGTCATGAGCTTTAGGTGCGTGTCCACGAGACGCACACCTGACAAACTTTGTCAGAACTTTGTCAAAATGGCTCAGATCTTTACACTTGCCCATTTTTTCTGCTTCCGACACATCAACTGATTAATTCAATCTATGCAACATTAGCCATACGTATGAAGCAAATTTACAGAAAGAAATAACTGCAGTCTCGCCGTCAAACAGATTTCTTGGTGTCATTATCAGACCCAGAAGTGTACGTGAGTTGGAACTGTGACCATGGATAACGAAAAGGGTCACACATGTTCAAAAGGTGGTTTAAATAAAGTTATGTTGAATAGAATATTTTATGTTTTTGTGCACATGACAAAACAATTATAATGCTCAAATGGAAAGGTAACCAAGGTAAAATTTTACTAGATACTTACAGACTCGACTAAGTAATGTTTTATATATGCACATATCTGTTCCTATTCTTAAACTTGTTCTGTTAATTTTTCATCAATATCCGGGTTATTTCTGGGTGGAATGAATTATGAAATTTTACAAAAAGTTTATAGACAGTGTCATCTGAAATGTATGAGATGCTGCACTGCCATTAGAACAGCTAAATTCATTTCACTTTCATTTCACTGTCCACTTATAACAGCAGACCTTCCATTGTGACTTTGCCCTTAAATCTGCTCCACTTTCAATGTAAACATACAAGAACATCCATCTTAAACTTTGCAAATATATCTAACAAAATTATGTTTTAGTTTCCTGTAAACGATTAACTGGGGTCCACTCCAGGGTGTATTTTACATGCCATAGCAGCCATAAGACAATTATTGAGTGTCTATGCTTTAAAGGTTGATAGTAAAATTGACTCAAATTTTGTAAGGTCACACTCTGAGCGGTCTTTATGTATACACTGGTCTATTAGTTATATGCAATGCATAACCTTAGAGTTAAATTAATAAAAAAAATCTATTACAATGCACATCCACTCATCCATTTGCTTTAGCACTTATCATTCACAGTGTTGCAGGGAGCCTGAAGGCTATCCCTCTCTGGGATTAAGGCTTGGGACATCCAGGATAGGGTGCTGACGCATTACACAGGACACAATCTCTCTCTCTCTCTCTCTCTCTCTCTCTCTCTCTCTCTCTCTCTCTCTCTCTCTCTCTCTCTCTCTCTCTCTCTCTCTCTCTCTCTCTCTCGATGAGAACATGCAAACTCAACCAGCCAAGCAATATTTATTTGTCCCATTTGGCTTTCCATAGTCGGGGTTGCGGCTTATAACAGTTTTATATAAGCAACCAAGTTTATTACTTTCGGTTTCTTTTGATTTTTGTGCTTTGCTAAGCTACGGTGCTAACTTCTTTCTGCTATTTGTTATTTGTTTGTAGTGTTTGCTTGTTATTGTCTGTTTTGTTAGTGTTTGGGTCACATATCACGTGACGCAAACCTAGGTAGGGCCAGTGACTTTAAAGGTTAGACATCTAAACATATGATGCCCTCTACTGACAAGCTGAAATACTACTTTTTGTAAGTGAGCCAAAATAACATTTTACACCACCTCTATAGTCTATATCTCTGTATGCATGCCTTCTCTAAACTATTTCCATAGACTTGGAAGCCCAAACAAGGGGCTTGTTTGGGCCTCCTCACCCCAAATCTAATGGAAAGCCTTATGAGAAGAGTGAAGGATATTATAACTAAAATGGGGTGACTAAATCTGTAATGTAACTCTGCAAATTTTAACTTTGTAAAAATTAATGAAGTTTTTTCATGAAGTATGAAAATCAGGAAATACTAACAAATAGAGAAATTAATATAATAGGAGAAATTAAATATTATTTTAATAATACGGTGTGCATATGGCAGGGTGCCAAGAAAGGAGCTATGATACTGTATGAGGATGTCAGGAGTGGCAGAGAAGTATGTTAGAGTAGTTCAGGATATGTATGAGAGGAGTATGACAGCAGTGAGATGTGCTATAGGTGAGACAAAGGGGTTCATGGTAAGAGGTTTGGCTACATCAAGGATAGGCTTTGAGTCCTTTCTTGTGTGCTATGGTGATGGACAGGTTGAGAGATGAAGTCAGACAGGAAACGCTGGAACAGTGATGTTTGTGGATTAAATCGTGATATGTAGTGAGAGTAGGGAGCAGGTGGAGGAACACCTGGAAGTGTGGAGGTCTGCTTTGGAAAGAGAAATGAGTCGATTTTAGTGAGGTAACAGGGGGCTGAAGTCAAGAATGTGCAGGAGTTTAAATATTTGTGGTCAACCATCCAGTGTGACGTGGAGTGTAAAAAATCGGTGAAGAGGCGAGTGCAGGTGTGTTGGACTGGGTGGAGAAAAGTGTCAGGAGTGTTGTGTGACAGAAGAGTGTCAGCAAGAATTAAAGGAAAGGTGAACAAGTCAGTAGTGACACCAGCTATGCTGTATGGGTTAGAGACTGTAGCGGTGAGGAAAAGACATGAGGCAGAGATGGAGGTAGCAGAAATGAGGATGTTGAGGTTCTCTTTAGGAGTGATGAGGATGGACAGGATTAGGAACAAGCACATCAGAAGGACAGTTGGGGTCAGAGAGGCCAGATTGAGATGGTTTGGACATGTACAAAGGAGGGAAATGGTTATATTGGTAGAAGGATTTTTGGAGATGGAGCTGCAAGGTAAGAGGTCAAGAGGAAGGCCAAAGAGGAGATATATGGATGTGTTAAATGAGGACATGAAGGTAACTGGTGTGAGTAGACAATGCTGAGCATAGAGTTAGGTGGAAAAAGATGATTTGCTGTGGCAACCCCAACTGGAAAAGCTAAAAGTAGTAGAAGAAGATTAATAATATGATTTACAATAAAGAATCAAACTAGAAATAATGAACATAATGCAAATTTGTGATTAAAGTCATTTTTTATTAATTGGCATATACAATTAGTTATTTATGTTTGCAATTGATTTTTGTTCCTTCAAAATAAGAAAAGAATAACATGTAAATGCACCTGCATATTATAGAAAAGCAAAACTTTAAAGTTTAAAAAATGACCATTTTTGACCAAATAAAATGCTCTTTATTATGTTTGCTTTTTTTGGTGAACTTGGTTCAAGGAAGGAAAATTCAGCGAAGCAGGGCTTCCTTTGTGAGAAGAGCCGGAATGCTTGAGACGCCTTTTTTGCATTGAGTAAATGTAGAATTGCAGTCATAGCCATATTCACAACAGTGCTTTCCATCCTTACAACACTGACCCTTTAAAAGAACATACAACATAATAGAAGAATGTGTTAAAATTCCAGGAATATAGTGTGTCTCCCTCTCTCTCTATATATATATACACCAGAGATATAGATAGAGCTATAGATACCAGAGGATATGGACAGCATGCCCACTGGCCGATTAGTGACTTGCAGCAGCTGTGTCCGGCTGGACAATACACTTTGTCACTGCAGTGTATAACGCTGTCCTGATTCTGAAGATTTAACATGGACTTCAGAGGAGACAAGTGTTCAAAGTCTTTCACACAGGTTTTACTCTTCTCATCACAGTGAAACCCGATGGCACAGCAACCTGTCTCACTTTGACAGCACTGATCCTGCAGAGAATAACCATGTTTAGTCGTTTGTACAGACTTTGCTTGGATATGAAACAACACACTGACCACGAATAACCAATATTTTATATTCCTGAAAGTATCTATTTGGTTGGGTGAGAAGTACCTTTCCATTAGTCGCACTGGAGTTCAAGATTACTAACAATAATGAACTAAGACTTAGAAGGGTTATGCACTATTAAGGTCTAAGCATATTAGGGAATATGGTATGTAAGCATACGGCTAAAACACAATTTGATGAAGATGTCTTTAAATGGATAAAAAAGTCAGGGAAATGTGCTTAACTCTAAATACATCTGAATTTTATAATTGATGGGAAGTCCATTAATATATAGAGTAGAGCAACGTCTTGCCAACATCAAAACTGCTTATGGTCACTTACTGTAGCATTATGGGTTGTTGTATAATTAAATGAAACTGTGAAGCAATTATCATATTATTAGACTGACAATACTTCAAACAGTTTGTATTAGAACAAGTACTAGAAGTTGCAAAGCAAGAAAAATTCCAGTGTTTCATAAGATTTGATTTCAAAATTCCAGACAATCATGTCCAACTGTTATTTGGCAGGCATCAGAGTTGCAATGACATCTAGTATAGCTGTGGATATAAATGTTGCATACAGATGGTTTTGCAATTTACCTGAAAGAAAAACTAAAATTGCACAATGCTGCAACAAAAAAAAACAAAAAACGATCTAAAACTTTCAAAATAAGGAAATAATAAACTTTTGGTTGATAACAGAAACTATCACATAATTTTCCATAGCTGCATCTTATGTATTTGTATTTTTTTTCTCAAAACAAACCCTTTCATAGGTCACAGATTTTATTCATCTTCCTTCCCTTATGCATCCTCTCATTTTATAGCTTGCCCTTTGCAAATGTTTGACAATATTTACATAACAAAGAAATATAATAAAGGGATATGGTTATTGCACCTGAATGGTGTTGCTCTGCATCGCAGCAATCTGTGGAGATGCAGGAAAACTCAGTGCTCCAGCGAAGCAGCGGGTGGATGTGAAGTCACAGCGATAAAGAAAGGGACAGCAGTGAATGCCATCAGCACAGCACTGACCCTAAAGCAGAAGACAAAAATATTATGATTGTATTTGTGAGCCTACCTCAGTCATGATTTGCTGAAAAAATACCTACCAAAATATATACGCAGCATGTCCATTGCCTGAAAGAAAACCTACAGCATGTTGTACCACTAGGGCAATAAGAGAAGTTGTCACAGAAAACCACAGAAGGGTTGTTAGATTTCACCAGAGGAGCAGGAGCTGTATTCCCTTCATCCTCTGCAGGTATCTAAGGGGAAAGCCAACATTTACCATCATTTTATAAATTAATATAAAGAGATATCAGTTTTCATTTTAACGTATTAAGTCCCAGTATTCATTAGCTGGTTGGAGACTCAGTTATACATACTGGCAATTATACATCATTACATACATTATACATCATTAAGCAAGTGAAAAAGCATACATCTAAATACATAATTTGCTGAAATGTAGATAGTTTTTGAAAAAAAAAAAAAGCAAGTGGGTAAGGAAAATTACTTGTATCACAACAATGCCACTATTTTTTTTTAACAGTGTTGTGAAAACCATTGAGAAATAGTGGAGAGCAAAGTCTTGCCCATGTCCATATTTCTTATGGTGAACATACAGTTGTGGTGTGGCTTATTTTGTAATGCGATTTGTAATTCTGCTGGAGGTGTTACTTTAACGTTATTAAACAGTATAAAACGTTTTTTGTTTTTTTGTTTTTTTGCCAAGGCAGTTTGATGTTGGTGAAATCTGAAATCTTGACCTTCTGACCTGTAGCTTAGAAACCTTAACCACAGAACAAACACTACCCTCCAGTAGTTTACAGCGATTCAACCAAGTCTCCCAACAAAGTAATTCACACTAAAGAAGAAATCCCAGTGCTTTACTAAACTGAAGTTTTTACCAGCATATACACTTACATCAAACAGGGTTTGCATTCAACTGACTGATACTAAAAAGGCACAAAGGTATACACTAATTTGCAGACATTAACTTAAAATGACTCTTCATATTTCTCATAATATCCCACAATACATAGTGCTTTTATTATTTTACTGTACAGCTTGGCACTGCTCTCATTATACAGTAATTTATGGTACTATGTGAAGTAATTAGCCAGGATTGTGCTGTAAATAAGTTAGGGTAAATGATGACATGGTCTTATTGATAGTCATTGTGTTCAGAGTTTGTCATATTATCTGTACTTTCACAAATTTTTAAGCAGGTTTTTTCATCCCTGGGTAACTGCTAAGTCAAATGGACATTCATAGAGAAATGTCTGTATAGTTTAACAGTTAAAATTGTTATTCAAGTAAATACATGTGTATATTCACTGATATGGTAAAGCTTTTCTAAAGGAACTGTTTATTTTATTGTCCCACCAAAGGAAAGTTGCATTTTTTGTCATATTATTATGTTGAGTAAAAACTTTAAGATATGCTAAAGAACCAGACAAAAATCTATGGAGATTCCTTAAAAGATTTTTGCAATAACAACAAAACAAACAAAAAATCATTAATATAGAAAATTGTCTTGTGTTCATGCAGAAATCTGTTATTTTCACAGGATTTTTTAAAAAAAAAACAAGAATGAATGAAACTGAATATTATTTTGAATGTAAGTGGTTTGTTATTTTCCTATATCACTATGTCCCTATGTGTTTTATTCATTCATTCATTCATTCATTCATTCATTCATTTTCTACCGCTTTATCCGAACTTCTCGGGTCACGGGGAGCCTGTGCCTGCCCCCCTATGTGTTTTATTCCTTTCATAAAACAAACATACACTATCCTTGTGCACATATTTGATTAATGAAACATCTTACTTCCCCAATCCACCAATTTTCATTTCTTGTCGTTTTGCTAACGTTTTATTTGTTTAACACTTTATTGACAAAAGAGCAAAGGTTATTGCTCAGACTTGTACCTGAATGGCGATGCTCTGCATGGCAGCAATCTGTTGGGAAGCAGGAAATCTCAGTGCTCCTCTTAAACACTGGGTGGATGTGCTGTCACAGTGATGACCAAAGGGACAGCAGTGGATGCCATCAAAGCAGCACTGACCCTAAAGGTGCAAGCAAAATATTATGATCATACAAACCTATCACATTCATAATTTGCTGAAAAAATACCAACCACAGTGTATGGGCAGCATGACCACTGTCCATAAGGTGTTCTGCAGCACGTAGTACCATCAGTGCAGAAGGAGAAGTTGTCACAGTAAACCACAGAAGGATTGTTAGATTTCACCAGAGGAGCAGGAGCCTTGTTCTCTTCCCCCACTGCAGGTATCTGCGAGGAAAAAGGTATTTTATACCATGGAAGCCCCCTTTTCTCACAGAGCTGAGTCTCTGCATTACACTGGTAGTCTGGTGGACAGCAGTGAGCCTTATCTGGACAACACACAGCCTTACAAATACACAATGTTTAATTCATAGGATTCTTATACAGTTCCACAGAAAGTTTTATACATGTTATATATACTTTAACTGGATGCAGCATTAAATTAGCATTATAAATAATCATTTGCCACAAACGTCAAATGTTAAAGAAGTAAATAGCATTGATTTCTGCTTACAGTTGGATATTGGCAGCATGCATATCCTGTTTTAATTGGGCAGCAGCTATTTTTGTCTTGACATTCTGTCCCGTCTGGACAGATAATTCTGGCAGAAACCAGCCCCACCATAAGCAACACTAACACAGCAATCATCTATATGAGGAGGAAAAAACAAAGCATTTTTATTTACCCATTGCCTGAAGCATATACAATAAAGTCCCCAAAGAATTCTAAGTAATATATATTAATCTACAATCATTTATCAACATGTAGAAAGCAGCTGAGTTATTTAAAATCGCATCAACATAAATTAAGTAAATTATTTTTTCTATTAATTAAGTTTTCTTTGTGTAAAAAAAAAAGTGTAAAAATTCAATTGCAACACTTGCCTTGCATGGGATGTGGATTGGTTGTTAGCGATATACGTCTGTACGTTTCAGTGCCAGCTTCTCAAATGAATGCGTTAATCCAAAACCACACTCACCAAACAGATGTGAGCTTCCACATGCAAAAGAAAGAGGAACTGACCCTTTCATTTCCCTCTTGTCAGTGTTATACAGACGAACATTTTAATGTATGACAGTTCTGAAATAAGACTCAAAGAACAATTCGCATTTAACATAAACTAAATGATTTCCACAGTCGTTCTGGTACGGAAATGGTTGAGAAATTGTACTAAAGTATTGGTTTTTTGGGGTATTTCCTTGAGTATTATTGAAATTGAATATGTGTACTGTACATCACTTGAACATGAAACCCATCATTTACATTACAGCGATCTGTGTGTGTTTGACACGTATAAGCCTGCAGCGGTGTGCATAAGGATGAACTTGGAGGATCCTGCACTAGGAGGATCTTGCACTACCTCAGTAAAATGTTACAATATGCTGAAGTAAACACTAAAGTACATTTGAAGATCAATTTGTTCTTCCTTGCAAGAATTTACAAGTTTTACAATATGTACACAATTTTTTACAACAGTGTGTAAGTTTTCATAGTTAAACATTTTATTTGATAATGCCATGTCAGTCTAGCTTCAATTCCAGAATCTAATGTATTGTTACTAGCTTGGCAGGAAGTTTTCAGGCAAATTCAATGCAAATAGTTGCACAATGAAATGTGGCATACATTTCTACATTTTATCACTCAAAAACAATGTTTTTAATTCCATTTTATTTCCTAAGTACATTTACAAGGAGAAGGCCTTTGAGTGCATTTACTGACTGGAAACCCCTGTTTTTCATTAAGTACATTTTTGAAATGTTATAGCACTGTATATATCATAGTATCAAATCACATTATTTTCTGCACCACTCCGATGATAGTGTTAGAAACATCACAATACTTCACTCAGTTTTAGGTGATCAAACACAGTACCCATTTTAACATGTCTGTCCATGTTATTCTTACTGTTATTGACATATTATCTACAGTCTCACTATCTTATGACTCATTTCCCTTTTTTATTTTGGTCAATAAAATTAACATACCCTAGTGGTTAAATTGTATATTTAACACTGTGAAGAAAACAACTAAAAACAAAAAGTGCCTGTGCTTTTAGGACCGTTGCATTAGAGAATAATTTTGAACGTTTAAGGCTTTAGACTTAAGGGCAGTAACACTCCATAATACACATATCTGAAAATATTAAAAAATGTTTTATATTGCTCTAAAATTTGACTTGTTTTAAAAGGGGGACTCAGTAACCTCCTTTCTGATTTTGACACTGAGGTATGTTCTGAATTATGTTCTGAGGTATGTTCAGAATATTGATCAATTACACTGTTCATGTTACAAATCTCATGAATTATTTTGTTTGAAGAATTCAAGTTAAGCAAATGTAGTTATATTTACTTAATAATGAGCATATAATACGAAAATTATATGAAGAAAACGTAAAGAATGATATACAAACAGCTCTGATGAACATATAGAAGTAATTTGTTGCTCTGTACATGAAAGTAAAGAAAAGATGCCTCAGCATCGACAAAATTAAACTGAAAGTGTTAAAAAAAAAAGTTGGTTCCTCAAATACTGTGTTGGAGAGAAAATGTTTCAGCAGAGCTAAATTCAGAGCCACTGTGGTTACTTTTTATAATAGGGTGTGGCAACAAATTAATGTAGTCTAATATGAGACTAATAAACATTTCCAGGCCACACACAAGTATCACTTTGTCACAATTTAAAGGTGAATTAAGAAGGACTAGTCAAAGTTTGTCAAAATTAGGTCTTTAATGCTTAAGTAGGTGGATTTATATCCTTTGGATTTAGTATGTGTATTTATACCCTTAAAAAAGAGATAAATACCTGGCTAGCATTGTGCTAATGTTGCTTGTTAGAAAACCCAAATTTAAAAAAAGAGGTATGTGTGGTATGTAATTAATTTTTGTAATTTTTTTACATTGACTGCTGTCTTTCATAGATAAAACAACAATTCATAAGTTCCTATCATCAGTGAATAGTGAGATTGTATGCTTTTGGTACATGGCTTAGATTAGCATCCCCCTCAGCAGGCGATGAAACAGAAAATGGGGGAATTGCATATTCTATAAGGTCTGTTAACATTCTGAAAAGACTGTTTATGTATTTTTTTAGTTTTAGCTCCCCCCCCCCCTGATGGACTACCCCTACCGTTTGTACCTATAGGTGCTAATGGACAGAGGAGAGAGGAGATATTCCAGAGAAATCAACAACTGTCTAGAGTTAGGTGGAAACAGATGGAAACAGATAGGTTCGCTGTGGATACCCTAAAGGGAAAAGCCGAAAGTAGAAGAAGATGAGTTGTGCTCAAAAGTTTGTATACCCTGAAAGGATGAAATTGTTAAACATTGCCATTTATTTGTAAATAATTACTGATAATACAAAATAATTTTTCCTTATTTAAGGATAGTGGTCATGGCCAGTCATCCAGTCTTTCTGCAGGAGAGACTGCATCTACTGTGCCCAGTTTGGGTTTTCAGCACTTATGTCTGCTTAGGTGGCCGTAACAATACACAATCCAGGCCACAAACAGTGCCTTGTGCTGGGTAGTGGTGGCTATCTTCCAGGCCCATGAGGCACGCTGTGTGGCTCACTCCACTAAGGGTATCCCTTAGTCCAGCACTCTGGCTAGGGGTGTTCCTGTTCAGGATATTTGTATTGCAGTGGGTAGGTCCACTCTGCACATCCATATCAGATTCTATAACCTAAACATTTCCATTTCCATTTTACATTTACAGCACTTGGCAGACACCCTTATCCAGAGCGACGTACAAAAGTGCTTTTAAGTCTCTATCATTGAATACATTAACACTGGTTCACTAGGTTACAGACTTCAGATACCATGAGCCTAAAGCACTGTTCAAAGTTTTATTTATTTATTTATTTTAAATATACACACATACAATAAACAGGGGAGAAAGTGCTAGTTCAAGTATTGCATGAAGAAGTGGGTCTTCAACCGTCATTTGAAAGTAGCCAGTAACTCAGTTGTCCGGACCCCTAGGGGAAGTTCATTCCACCACCTCAAAAACCACCAACAGAAAAGAGTGTTGTTGTATACCTACCTCTTACCCTGAGAGATGGTGGGACCAGTTGAGCAATGCTGGTAGCTCTGAGGTTGCAAGGTGTGTTGCGAGGAGTGACGAGGGCTTTGCGGTAAGAGGGAGCTGGTCCGTTTTTGGCTTTGCAGGCAAGCATCAGTGTTTTGAACCTAATGCATGCAGCTACCAGAAGCCAGTGTAGGAGGCCCAGCATCTGGGTGGTATCTGAGAACTTAGGCAGGTTGAAATAAAGTCGTGCAGCTGCATTTTGGATAATTTGCAGAGGACGAATTGTGTTCATAGACTTGCCAGCATTGAGTCGCAATAGCCCAGTCTTGAAATGACAAATAGACTGAACAAGTACCTGAGCAGCCTGTGTGGACAAAAATGGCAGAATCCTAATGTTGTAGAGAAGGAACCGGCATTAGTGTGTCACATTAGCAAGGAATGTTGATTGTTCATGATTACCCCAAGGTTGCAAGCTGTGACTGAAGGGGAGATCAGATTATGTTATGCAGGGATATTGCAAGATCATGACCTGGGTACAAATCACCTGGGATGGTCAGCAGTTCAGTTTTACTAGGATTGAGCTTCAAATTATGAGTCATCATCCATGATGATATGTCCGCCAGACATGCTGATATCCAAACAAAAGATGTATCTGAGGGTGGGAAGGAAGAGATAAGTTGAGTATCATCAGCATAGCAGTGGTAAGAGAACCCATGTAACACATAACTTTACCAAGAGAGGGGGTATACAGAGAGAAAAGGAGAGGACCAGCAGATAGTCTGTGCGGAGCAGATGCCACTCCCCTCAATATTGTCTGATATGAGCGACCTGGACTCCACGTCTGGGTCCTGTGTCTTACAGGGCTAGTGACCTGATTTCACATATAACTTCAGACACCGCTTCCCCAGGGTGAGTTTCCATAACTTTAGCCATGACACAGTGTCTTGTTCACTTCTCAGGGAACCGGGTTGCGAACGTAACTGTGTGTAATGTTGTCATGTTGTTGATGCTGAGTTTGTATGTAGCTCTGTTTGCCATAGTCTAGTTCATACCCTGAATGTTGTTCCTGTTTTGTTTCTGCTCACAGTTTTAGTCTGTAACCTGGTGAACCAGTGTTAATGTATTCAGTGGTAGAGACTTAAGAGCACTTTTGTACGTCACTCTGAATAAGTGTGTCTGGCAAATGCAGTAAATGTAAATGTAAATGTAAATGTAAAGGTAGTTTTTTCACAATAAAGAAAATTTCACTGTTCACAATAAAAGTCTGCACCTGCTTCTGTCTTCTCCTCCTATCCACAATAAGACACAATACTAATCAACAAAAATTGTGACAAGCTGCATGAAGCTAAAATGAAATGATGCACAACTGTATTATCATTTGTATCCTACATAATCTTTTACATTAACTGCGAATGTTTTAAGAAAGAAAGAATACATTTCATTACATTATTATTATTATTATTATTATTATTATTATTATTATTATTATTATTATTATTTACAATAAAGTGAGTTTTGCATTAAAATGTTGAAATTATTATCTATGGTGATTATACAGATCATAAAGATATTCTATATCTAATCTCTACTACATTCACATTTTCTGATTATACAAGTGAATGCTTTATTGAATGCTAAAATGATGAATGCTAAAATTCTTTATTTAAAACTGACATATATTATGCCGTTTATGCTAAACAGATTTCCAGAATAGGTTTAAACATTTTATTGTCAGCCAACAAGCATTTACACTATTATCCTCTAGATGGCAGCATTGTAACATATAAGTAGTGAATGCCTTAAGCAGTGGGGTTCTGTTTGCATTTATAAAAGTGAAGAAACAAAAAAAACTAGGCACAAGATGGACACATACTCGGCATATAATCAAACAATGTTAGCCTTGAATATGCATTAAGTGGAATAAGTAACAAGTCAGAATTTATATTATTCTGCAATGTCAGTGAAACTTGTTACAGGAGTGAAAAATGTACATAATCCACTGAACCCAAAACACTGGGAGTTTGAAGGGTTAATTTAAGGTTGTGGAGTTGGTGAGTTTGACAGGCCAAATGCATTAGGTTTACTCAGGAGTATTTTATTCAGTGGTTTGAACTGCATGACACTCGCTGTGCCATTTGTGTGGAGCTCAGCTCCTCCACACTGACACTGTGCAGGATGGAAAGATGTGGCCTGAGCCAGGAGAGGCTGGAAAGAGGCCACTGTGACTCTGCAACAGTCAGTCTCTGAGGCAGATCTTCAGGCCTGACTACACACACACACACACACACACACACACACACACACACACACACACACACACACACACACACACAGACACACACACACAGACACACAGACACACACACACACACACACACACACACACACACACACACACACACACACACACACACACACACACACACACACACACACACACACACACACACACGTGAAAAATGAAGATGGCATGGAAACTCATATAAATTGTAGACATGGATTTCTGAGTGTCTGAGGGACAAATTAAAAATATTTCCTCATGTCATTTTATTAAAATGTTTAGATTTTTCTAGTTTATGTTCCATTAGTCACTTCCAGTAAATTTGTCAAAACTCTGCACACAGTTAGGCCATCAGTGCTATTTGCAAGCAAAACTATTAATTAATTTTATTATATTTGAACAAAATATGTTCAGCAAAAATAAGAAAATCTTTATTTATGAAATATCCTAAACTTACATGGCCAAAACCATGGTTTCTTTCTCCCTTTGTTTTTGTTTTCTTTCTTTCTTTTTTAACTTTCACTTTTCTTATTAACTATTCCACTATGTCCTTCAGAAACACTGGAAAATCCTTTGGGGAAAAACCTAAAGGTAGAAATGCCAGTATTCTGACAGTTCCACAACCTCAGAATTTGAACTTAATATGTATGGGACCATTTTTAAATCCAATTTCTACAATTATTTTGTTTCTACTTTCCTATGATATTTTTAACCAATTATTTACTACAGTATAAAATCTCTCTCTCTCTCTCTCTCTCTCTCTCTCTCTCTCTCTCTCTCTCTCTCTCTCTCTCTCTCTCTCTCTCTCTCTCTCTCTCTCTCTCTCTCTCTATCTCTCTCTCTCTCTCTTGCCTAATTTAAACAATTGTGACCCTGACAGGGAAGATACTAAGGATAAATTAATATATACTGTTTGTTCATATTAATGAACCTGGTAATTGTTTATCTTTTGAGCTTCATACCTGCTTGCTCACTCTTGCCCAAATGGGAGCCCTAAAACTTTTCTGGCAAGCAAAATCATTCTATTTATTTATTTTTTTATTTTAGTTTATGCTTTACTTTTGCTGCTGCTGTAAAAAAAACAATCACTATCACTTGGCTTGCTGGTGTTTCTTCTGCAGTAGTACCACTTCCTCTATGAACTTTAACTCTTCCTCCTCTAGCTCTAGCTCTGAATCCTCCTCCTGTTGCTCTAGTCCAAATATTTCCTTCACTCTTGCTCTAACTCTTCCTCCTGTCACTCTAGCTCTAGATCTCCCTCCTGTAGACCTAGCTGTAACACTTTGGTCCTGTCACTCTAGGTCGCTCTCTTCCTTCTGTAGCTCTAGCTCTAATATTTCCTCCTGTCACTCAAGCTTTAATTCTGCCTCCTGTAGATTTCCTCTAATTCTTCCTCCTGTAGCTCTAACTCTTCACCTAGTATCTTTAACTCTTCCTCATCTGCTCAATTTTTTCATAAAGTAGCTCTTCCTCTTCCTCTTCCTCTCTCCAGTAACACTTACTGAAAAAGTTGCATTCCCCTTATCATATTGAACTTAGAAATTTGAATATTGGTGAGCCATCTGTGTCTGGGACCCCACAATATCACTAGCTATTCATGGGAGTATGTGAGCTCATGCATGCAGAAGTGGGTGGATAGCACTTTCCTCCGAGGGTGTTAGGTAGCCCCCAGAGAACACATAAGCAGCAGTTTTAAAATTTGCGGTTGGTTGATAGCTGTTGTGAGATAGAGCTGCCTGATGGGTGGGAACTGTCTATAACTAAATTATAGAGAAGACAGAGGAAATAAATATTCTGACACATACCAAGTACTGGTATATATTTTAAAAATATATTTTAAAAAATGAGCTTCTAAAAATTTAAAAACCTCACTCATTTACTTATATATTCTAAATTATGTATGGTTTATTTACATAATTAAAATTGCAAATTCAAATAATATTGTGTTGATCTATACACTGGAAGTATGTTGTCTAAAATTTTCTGAGAAGAACAAGCCTTTTAACCTCTCTGAAAAATTCATTCTGTCGTCAGAGGAATGCCATTTAGTCTGTAAATTCTAAATTAATTTTTTTATGTTGTTGTAATTCTAACAATTATATTTGCCTCATATTGTTCTATTTTTGATTACCTTCTTTTTCCATTTTCTTTTTCTCATTGATGATAAACTATATACAATTGTAGTATCACATTAAATTTAAATATAGGCAGTAATTTGGGAATATTGCAGGATGAAAGATTCTCAATCACAATGTTTTTTGTATATTTTGTGATTTTGGTGTGCTAAGACTCATTGAAGTAACAATTACAATTTTTAAATTAAATTTAGATGAGTAAATGGCAGATAAAAAAAATTCTACCAACTCCAGCTGTTGGGCTGATATAATGATGATGCTGATAATGAGACTATGGAAATGATTTACTTTGCATTCTGGACCAGCTGAAGCTTTCTTAATAAGGCAGCAGGGAGCAACGTGTTACAACAGACACATCTAATGGTTATGATACCATGCACTAGTTTCCCCATTTCTTTAATCATTTTTACTTTATATGTTTCTCAAATACACTTGTGTTGTGGCAGCTCTTGCCTGAACACTGACTGTTGGTCATACATCTACTAGATATGTAGAGCAATAAAAGAATAAAATAAAAAGACAAAAAATCAGATGTGGGCAAAATATTTGAGGGTTAGATTTTATTTAATTTAAATGAACAATACAAGAGCTGAAAAATTTTGCTATGAATAAGCAAAAAAAATCTAATACAGAATATATAATAAAATTAACATTTAAGATTAAAGATATAGGAACACTCTTGTAAGGAAGGACTCTGCTTGTGAGGACTAAAAATCTAATAATGTATAGTAAAGGTAATAAATTAATATATTAATGACCATAATAGGAATTTCTGACATTGTTTTCATAAACTTTTTTTGAAACAAACAACCAAAAAAATAAATAAACAAATACATTTTTTGTTTCAAGGCTATACAAGCTTTGATTTCTCTTTCCCTTAGACCACACAGACACAGGCACAAACACACACACACACACACACACACACACACACACACACACACACACACACACACACACACACACACACACACACACACACACACACACACACACACACACACACACAGACCGAACATAGCTAGGGGTTGCGCATATTATACATATTGATAACAATACTGATATCACGTATCATGTCCCTCATATTTAAACTCAGCGTTCCAATATCATAATCTGATACCATGTGATACTCTGTGACATAAACCTAGTGTACAATCCACACGAATGTACAGACAAGAAGTGAAAGTGATCCAGACATATTTCACAATGAATGTAAAGCAGACTGCAAACTTTGCTTTACAGAACTATCCATATGATGCAATACAGCATCGTCCATACAGCATACAAGTAGCCTGATGGCTTAAGACACCTTATGGCATTTCAAAGTTAATATAGAGCTCCAGTGCGGCCGATTTGAGCGATCCTTTAAAATGCATGGATATGCAGGGAAACTGTTATATGTTAGAGCACTTCAGTTTTGCAAGCACTAAGCACTGAGGGATGCATGCTCTATTTTCCCAGAGTATTAATGACTATGCTTGCTGATACTGCTTGCACACTCAAATTGGCCACCTTGCTGTCTATATTAAATCTGCTGATTAAATGCCACAACAGTTTAAAGATAAAAGTGGTGTTCATTGCTAGCAACACAAAAAAGCAACCAACATTACCAGGGCTAAAGAAAATTTGCGATTGCTTAATACTAAGTATATCATTGCAAGTATTTTCAAGTATCAGCAACAACAACATCAACAATAACAAAAACATGTCTGACATACTTGGTCCAAAAAAAAAAAAGGTGCCAGAGCATCCACAATAAATACTGAATAGTAGCTTTAATCTCTAAGGAATGGAATGTATTTGTAGGTATTCCATATGCAAAGCACAGACATGTTGCTTTTAAGACAGTTGATATTTTGAAGAAGAATTGGGGAAGGGGAAATTTGTGCAGGATAAAACTTGTCAAGAAGTCATATTTCCTGACAGGTGTAAAAGATCTCCCCTTTTATTGAGCTGCCTCTGGCATAGTGACCCTCTGGCATACCATGAGCCACAAAGTCTCTGATCATTCTGATCATGCTGGTTCTTTTTTTTAATCACACAGCAGATGTGTAATACTCCTTTCTTCTCATTAAAAGTGAAAGCACAGGCCAAAGTGTTCAACCATGCTTTATATCATGGACTTGAGATTCCCCCAAAATTCCTCTGTTCAGCTTCACTTTCAGTCGGGTTAACATTTACTCATGGTGCACAGCACTGATCTCTTTGTCATAATTAAGGGTGCAATCTAAAATCATATAAGCAGATATAAGCATATTCCTAATCATATAATTTCTAAGATATATTCTGAAGCTGTGATAAATTTCTGTAGTGGAGCCAAATAGTTCCTTAATCTTCAGCTTCTTTGTCATTTTTTCATCCTGAAAATTAGCTCCACCCCTAATTGAAACAGGAAAACAGGAGAGATACAGATATAGTGGATTTCGATTGAGGTGATAAATTCAATAAAATTTAAATTCACTTCACTAGCACTAGAGCACTTTGAAAAAAGCTCTGTTCAAGAGCCTAATGGACATATGCTTATTATAAGACTTATAACCATGATGTGAAATTTGTTTTGTTCCATTCAGTTTCTGAATACTCTAAGGAAGATTTATGAGATGAATTGCTTTAGAGAAAAGCTCACAATAGGTGGTTAGAGTCATGGTGTAAGTGTGCATTGATGAGATGAGTGCACTACTGGGTTAAATTTGCTGACATACATATGTCTTTCACAGCAGTCTCTGCTAGACTTGTTTGCTTGTTTCAAAGTGAATATGTATCAGCATTATTCATCTCCTCACCACTGGGACAGTCAAAGCAGGAGTGTGTGTGCATGTGTGTGACTTTAAGTTTGTTAAGATGACTACACTGCAGCCTTGCCCCTTTAACGCCTTTCATTTTCACTCAGCTAGCTCGCCTACGCACTTGGCATGTGACTACCAGCAATGACAGGAAATCAAGGATGTCAAATCCTGCTAAGGCGTCTCGCTCCATTCTCTCTCCCACACAACTGTCTTAACCTGGAGTCTCACTTACTGAGCGATAGCATATGTGTACATCTACATGTGGGTTCTAGTCAACATGTTTGTGTCTGCTTCTTCCAACTCACACTGAATGCTTCTAAATATACATATAGCTTCACTCTGAGCTAATTCATCTTGTCAATCTTTGGTGGGGTTCTGAAAGGGGGCTTTTGCAGCAGGCTTTCTTGTTACCAGCAGTAAAGTACCATGCTGGGAGTTTGTATGATGTCACTGTTGTATGGTTCACAGTATTGTTTCTGTTCATACAGACCTGTATGAGACACCCTCCTTCCCAGACCCTGATATAAACCACATTATTTGCAATATAGCAGGGATATTTAAATAAACCAGAACTATTCATGAAACTATTAAAACAGATCCAAATATATAAAAATAAGCAAGAAAAGTAATGATTACTGGAAGTGAAACTGACTGTAATGGTATATAAAGAGTGGGAGTATTTTAGTCTTTATACTGAATAATCAGTTTTGGTTTTGATAAACGGTGTGTGTAGCATATACATATTTAAATTTAGGAACTGAATAAAATAAAATCTTTCATGTATTCTAACCAAAACTAAAATGAATGCTAAAAGAATATCGAAAACAATGTTAACAAAAGCAAAGGTTTATTAGAGAACACTTGTATCCTCTCTTTGTAGGTGTAGCATATGTCTCCACATGTTGTGAATAACAAGAGACATGCAGTAACTCTTCACTTAATAATAGTTATTGAAAGTTTTTACAATGAATGTTTGTACTAGATGCAGACCTATTTAACATTTTTCTGAAGCACTAGTGTGTTTAAAGCAGCATTACTGTATGTCCTAGATGTTTGAGGTAGAACAGATTATGTTTGGAGGGATGTGTTGGGTTGATGAACTATGCTCCATTCCTGGAGGTGTAATACATGAGTTAACTATGCAATTTGTCTCAGTTGGGTACAATCGAATCAGACACATGCCTACACACACTCTGTGATGTGGGTCCCCTCACGTGTCTGCTGGGAGGCTATGTTACAACCCAGATGATGTAATAAAGAATTTCCGGATATGCAGCTGACATAGACAGTGTGCAAAAGACGCCAGACATTTTGGACCAGCAACTGAAGCACAAACACTCTGATCTATCACCAAGTATTAGTCAAGAATATCAGGTAGAATTTGATCTGACACACACATACACACACACACACACACACACACACACACACACACACACACACACACACACACACACACACACACACACACACACACACACACACACACACACACACACACACACACACACACACACACACACACACACACACACACACACACACACACACACACACAAAGAAAGAAAGGATAGTGAAAGACATACTAAAAAGATGAAATTTCAATATCAATGCAAAAATACTATATAATATAATGAAAACTGACTGGGAATTGACTTGGATTATCAAAAATGTTTGAGATGCTAAAATTATACTGATGTTTACATGGAGAGAGAGATCCTGCCTACGTATAATAGAAGAATACCTATTTTTTATTATTAGATATAGATTTAAATCTATGATATATGATACGGTTCGATTTATTTTTGATTATACTGAACATTCACTATATATTTATTAATCTACATTAAATGAGCTAATGATTTGAATGATTTTATGCAGTTTTCAATATTCCCCTGAATGCATTTTATCAAACATTTGAATCATTCTTTATTCAAATTCATATTTACTTTATTTGATTATGCAGCACTTATGCTTATTACTGTCTTTAATCTGCTTTATATAGTGACATAAATAATGCAACAAAAAAGGACAAAAGACACTGCAGTTCTATGTATTTATGGACAGTTTGTGAGTCTGCGTGGTAAAGCATTTGTTTTACTACTTTAAAGCATTTGCCTGGTCTTTTCAAGATTATTTGGAATACAGACAATGGCATAAAATGCATTATATAGTATGCTAACATCTACTCTGTTTTTTACTCAGTTCAGAAATTCATAGCTGATTTGACAAATTTTATTTATTTTATGTATTTAATGTAAAAGGTTTATCTAATAATTTGTATTGTTTTATACAGCCTATTCTTAAGACACATTCTTAAATAAGTAATAATAACTGGCTTTCCTTTTTTTGCCCAAAGAACAAACATTTTTGAACATGATTTTTTTTTTATGCCAGCACTAAACTGTCAATGGGGGATCATTTCTGTGAACAGCGCAGGCCAAATGTCCATCAGCAAGAATAAGAAAAAAATCACTTAGCAAGGATTTATTAATATAGACGTTTTTTCTAATAAACAAATTAATAGCGTCAATATCAATTAGTCATCAAGAAAAAGAGTTAAGGGTTATTGCAATTTGAATCTAATACATGACATCAGAATTTTTTATTGAAGTATCACTGAATACCATCTATAGAACAAGTGCAGTTCTTTTTAGTGCACTCAAACCCTGCTATATGTGTTTTTATGTAAAGAGGAAGAGAAAGCTTGACTGAGACCTCTCATTTTTTGATAATTTCCAGATGTATTTGAAACAGCCTCTTTATGGCTGCCAAATAAAAAAACAGATCCAAAGTGTAAATGACAGGAGCTTTAATGACAAAATACTTGTCCTGTATACATAAAATGCTCCTTTTGTTCTCTTAAGGGTTAATGAAAAGCAAGAATGATATACGGAATTGTGGCTACAATATACAGGAAATGTGACTTAATGACATTAAGCTCATGAAGTTTCACAGTATGGTCAATGCAAGTGTGAAATTACATGGTAAGTGAAAGTGTGAACCAAAATAAGCCAGAACAAAATAGATTGCTAATACCAAGGTCTCTAATAGCGAAAGTTATTAAAACATAATCAACATCGCTATCATCATCAGTTCCTTTTAGCCACTTCTTTATACATACAGTAGTAGCAGCCTCTGAAAAAATAAATAAATAAACAAACAAATAAATAAAATGTGTGTATATATATATATATATATATATATATATATATATATATATATATATATATATATATATATATATATATAGTGTATATATATATATATATATTGTGTGTATATATATATATATATATTATATATATATATATATATATATATATATATCTATATATCTATATATATATATATATGCTATAAACCTAAACCACAATGCAACAATTAAATTTGGCTTGCGAGTCTTATTAAGTACAGTTGTAATAATAATGCTACACCATTATACATACTTCATAGAAATCAAGTCTCCTGCAACAAAATTCGACATTACAATAAATGTGACATTGCAAAATATGCGGTACTTTTTCCACAACTGTCAGTTTCAAAACACAGAAAGGAAACCTGTAGAAGCCATAGACCTGGCACCTAAGACCTGGATAAACAGTAGACAGCTGGGGTGAGACAATGGCACCTCAGTTAATCATTAATACTGTTAATGAATAGAGCACATGAGCACCCGGTACTTTCCAGAACCCTCTGCTTGCAATCATTCATGTGCTGACCCTTTGCCGACACTTGCTTAACATTTATGGACAAGGTTAAATGGAGGGAGAGTGAGGCGAATCATCTTTATTGAATTTCAATTTTCCATAAATTCATTAGTTCCTTTTGTGCAGTATTCCAATTCTGAACAAAGATATATACTAAGAACACTGATACCTTAATTATTAATGTGTATATAAATAGCCAGTGGAAACCTCATCTGTTTGTTCCATGCTTATGGAAAGCAGTGCTAAGACATCTGTTCTCTCTGCACTTGCATCATGGCATCACCACAGTGCAAATATAAACAGAATAACAAATCACTAATAAATGGTCATTAATGTAAGCTAGAACAGATGTGTCGATTTTACTGGGAGCCTGTGAAAGTGTGTTTTGTGTGATGTGTAAATGCACAGTGTGTCTCTGAGCGTACATTTGTAGAGGTGGCAGGTGTTCCTCCTTTCTCCACAGAGCAGGTTTTTATGTCCCTCCTCAAGTTAGTTGCTTGGTTTCCATGGAAATGGCCAACAGAAAGAGTCTTGTCTTAAGGGGCCTGTTGTGGGGACGGATTTACTAGCTGCCTGACCTGGACTAGAGTTTAAAAAAGAGAGAAAAATCAAGCCAGCAGAGAAAACAACCTAACATTGTCCCTAGCATGATGCACTGATTCAATCGAGATGCTCAGGGCAGATGTTTCAAATGAGCTAGCACTGTGTTCTTCATTGTGTGCCAGCATGAAGATTTAAAACTTTTTTTTTTTTTTTTACTTCTGACAATATTTATCTTTCAAGTGGACATATTAATGGAACATCTAATTTCAACACCCTTGGCCAGCTGTTCCTATAAGAAGCTTGTTAACTAAGCATGTCAGTTTAGAAAACAATTAACCTTCTTTATTGATTGCTGTCAATAACACTATGTACTGTATGTTTGTAATTTGTTACTATTCTACTAAATTGAATAATCTCTGAGCAAGCTCTTTATTCCAGACATAAACTGTAAACATGCCGTGATAACCACAGAACAAGACATAGATGAATAAAATAAAAAACTTGTTTTAAATTGATTAGTATAGACAAAACTGTGAGAGAGAAAACCAGGAAGTAAACAGAACCTTGAATATGGAGGCAGGCAAACGAGACTGGAAATGAAACTGTGTAAGGAATCAGGGTATAGGTTTAAAAAAACACAGACACATTAATCTCTGCATTTACACTATTCATCAGTCCATCACTCATGTCAATATCAGATTCCCTTCAGCAATCAATCTAACTTGGGTTACGTCATTGGCAAAAGGAGCCAAAACTTATTCACAAATTGAGAACTACTAATTTATATTGTTTCACAATTTAATTCAAGATAAGATAAGATAAGACAAGATAAGATAGAACTTTATTGGAAATTCTTTGCCAGAGATTACACAGATTACACAGTGCTTTAGATTACACAAGAGAAATAAATAGAAATGAAATAGAAATGCAATATGCTATAAGATTATGCTGGCTACCGCTGAATGATAGAATATCTGCAGCATGGTTCTGCAGACATTAAAAGACCTGATTCTTCTGAAGAAGCACGAGTGACTCTGACCTTACTTGTACAGTGGTCCATTCCTGCTTGTTGTCTATATAAACACCCATAAACTTATAGTTGTGCACAATGTCAACCTGTGAGCCCATAATGCTTATTGTGTTTGGGGAGTCTCTGTTTCCTAAAATCTACCACCATTTTGTCTTTGACAAAGCCTATGACAGCAGAGTCATTGTAAAACATCTGCAGATGGCAGGACTGTGAGCAGTGTCTGAACTCTGATGTGCAGAGTGTATACAGAAAAGGGAGACAGGTCTGTCCCCTGAGGCTCCCCTTTGCTGCAAACTATGATGTCAGAGACAGTGTTCTGCAGCATCACCTTTTGTGGTCGCCTGTGGGATTATCAAGTATCTCACAGGTCGACCACAAAAGGTGATGCTGCAGAACACTGTCTCTGACATCATCACCAGAGGAGCATATATGTACATGACCTGTAGCTTATCAGTCAGCAGTGCAGGTTATATTGTGTTGAAAGCAATGGAGAAGTAAAAAACATGATTCTTACAGTGTTGTCTGTCTCCTCAAGGTGGGTGTAAGCTCTGTTCAGCAGGAAGATGATAGCACAGGGTGAACACACTGCAAGGGATTAAGAAATTGTTCAATTGTTGTTCTTAGGTTCTTTAGGACTATCTTCTCCAGTGACTTTATAACATGTGATGTTAGAGCCACTGGGCTGTATTTACTGTGCTTCCTTGGTTGTTGATTTTTGGGCACAGGAAGCAGGCATGTTGTTTTCCATAGGACAGGTACATTATGCTCAAGCTCAGGTTGAATATCTGCTGAAAACTGCAAATGCCTTGTTTATTCTCAATCTAATTACACTGCCATGTTATATCCCTGCTGGTTAGTCCTCAATTCATATACTGATGGATATGCTGTGAGCAACCATATTCTCCTCACCATATTCTCCTCACACCTTTCCTATCATAGTAATTATGTGCAAATAATTCTACCTTTTTCGATAATCATACAGGTATTCATAGACACTCAAAGAGTGTCTTATACTACTTAAGGCTCTGAGATAGGGCTGTAATTTAGGGGTTTCTAAGCAAGCCTACCACCCCTAGCCTCCTTGGATAGATAGAGGATATACTGCTATAAAACCAAGACAAAACACTAAACCATAACACATAACACAAGGACAGCAAAGTCGACAGAAAGATTAGTAGAGAGAGCGGCAGAATTTACAGTATCTATAGCTATGAATGTAACTAATGGGATAAAAAGGATTTACATAGCAAGGTGTTGTGAAGAAAGAATGCATAAGACAGATTAGGGTGTGCATGTGGCATTGTTCCTCAGACTTAGGAACTTTATCATATCCGAACATTTCTGCATGTGCCATGCATCATCCTCCTATAATTATTTACCACACAATGCGCTTAAACTTTCCATAAGATCATCCGATGTCAGAGACTTTGCCCCACTCTCTTTATCTTTGTTCATACCTGTCCTAAAATATTGATCTCTATAAATAACTTTAAGTGTACAATGTAGGGGGGCACGGTGGCTTAGTGGGTAGCACGTTCGCCTCACACCTCCAGGGTCGGGGTTCGATTCCTGCCTCCGCCTTGTGTGTGCGGAGTTTGCATGTTCTCCCCGTGCCTTGGGGGTTTCCTCCGGGTACTCCGGTTTCCTCCCCCAGTCCAAAGACATGCATGGTAGGTTAATTGGCATCTCTGGAAAATTGTCCGTAGTGTGTGAATGCGTGAATGAATGAGAGTGTGTGTGTGCGCCCTGCGATGGGTTAGCACTCCATCCAGGGTCTATCCTGCCTTGATGCCCGATGACGCCTGAGATAGGCACAGGCTCCCTGTGACCCGAGAAGTTCGGATAAAGCGGTAGAAAATGAATGAATGAATGAAGTGTACAATGTACTCATTTTTAAGTTGTTTGTCTTGAAAGATTTCATGCATTATTACTGTGGTTAGTTTTGGTTTTCCTAGTCTCCTTACTTCACTGGTTACCTTCTTCCTCACTGTAGTTCTTGTTTCTCTGCTAATTTTGTGTGATAATAAAGTTCTGTGCTTCTGACTTGTTTGGTCTGGATTGTGAGTATGAATTTGCCTGTAATGTCCACCTCTCTGCCATGTATTTTACATAATACTCTCTCTGGCTGTCTCAAATTACACCTGGTACTTGATAGATTTTATTGAATACTATTGTATACTGTCATCATGTAGTGCTGGAAAAATACAAAAGACAAATTCTATTATAGTTTATTCAATGGGTGACATGGCGGTGCAGAAGGTAACTTGCCACCTCACAGTTCTAGCATGCCTGGATTAATCCTGAGCTAAGATTACTAGCTATGTGGAGTTTCACATGATCTCCCAGTGTCTGCATGGGTTTTCTCAGGGTTCTCCAGTTTCTACCAAACTCTACAAAATATGGCAGTAGGGGGATTTCCTGCAGTCAATTGCCCTAGGTCTGAATGGGTGTGTTAATATGTTTTGTGCATTGTGCCCTGCAATGGAATGGGGTTCCATTCAGGGTGTGTCCATGCCTCATACACAGTGTTCCCTGGACGAACTCTGGATCCACCAAACCTGACCTAGATAAAGAGGTTACTTTAGATAAAAGAAAAAAAAAAGACTTGAACATGTTTATAACTTCTATCTTTGCAATTAAAAGCATGGACAATATAACATGTCAAAATATATTTTGGCCTTTTTTAACAATATAGCAAACTCCAAATTTTTGTTTATCATAAAACTAATCTATCAGAAACAACAGATTTAGACATGAAGGTAAAACCAGATAATTAACTATATTTTATGGTTTATAAGTTTAATAGCATCTTTGTTATACATATACTATGATATATGGACTGCCTTGATGATTTCCTTCAAATTTCCAAAATAATAGGTTTTAAACAGTTGTTTCGACTTGTAAAATATATCAAGAAAATAAATATTTTTATAATTTGTGGTTTAACAATTAAATTGTAAGCAAAAAGTACTACGAAAAACAACTATGTACAATCTATTTAAAGACAGCATGAAACTTAAGTCAAAAAGATAAGATATTAACCACTTTAATGTTGTTTACTTATTCAGAGAGAAAATGTCTGTCACCTGTATATGCTAGGCATGACAGTGATATTGCCAGATGTCTGTTTCCTCCCCCAAATGTTAGAAACCTGATTGCTCTCTCTCACACATTTGAAATGCATTGTGAAAGTTGTCAATGAGCCACACCCTGCCTAAATGTGGTGGGCAACATGAGGCCATTTGCATCCCTTTCACACCTGCTGCCTTTCTGTGTGGAGGGGGGTCTGATTTGGGAAAGACGATCCTAGAGGTGGTTGTGCTGCAGAGTGGAGCTCTGACTTGATGTCTCTGAAGTTGAAAGGGAATCTGACTGTATGTCACCTGCTTTGCACTCACACAGGACTGTAGAGAGTCTCTTTTACATGTACCCGTAGAGATCCATCTGTGACTCCTGCTTCTCAAGTAACTTTAGTGATTGTCATTTCAACTCCTCTGATAATCTATGATGAAACCCTTTTCACCAGATTACCTGGTATGTGTAACCATATACTGTGTTGTTTACACATTAGTTGTGATTCAAATAAAAGCACTGTCTACATTTTTGAATTATTAATAAACCAAGGTACTACTGGGTTGCATTAGAGAATATATATTCTAGTCTTGAACTTTTACTTATTAAATGACACACCAAGCACAGAGACAGACAATGCTTTTTCACTCTAGCATTTGACCATCAAGATGGCACATTAAACAGACTGTTTAGTCTTCATGTTATCATTAACTGCCAAAGTGTCTCTTGCTTGCTTATATATATATATATATATATATATATATATATATATATATATATATATATATATATATATATATATATATATATAAAAGCATGTTTAACTTTTCAGGTTGCCGTCTGCTGCACTTATGCATTTATTGGTATGACCTGCTGATACATACTGTAATATAATATATTCCCTGAGTATAATGAATACTGTATACTATTTTTATTATATTATACTATAATTTTGTTACCTTTGATTTATGTATGACAGATGAGTTTCGTCTACATAGACAACAGATTTAATTTGTTTGCTTTTCCATGTCCAGAGAAGGCATGCTAATGTATTCAAACAATGGGTAATGGCTCTCAGAGTTCATTGAAAATGAACAAAAGGTGATACATCCATGTAAAACAAGCCATTTACTGTTATGGGTTAGAAAGCATTAGGTGAAAAGTGTGCTTTGTGATGCGAATGTAGAATTTTGGATTGGCCAGAGGGAGGTTAGTGATGGGGTAAGGAAACTTACTTTACTTTACTTTGTAAGGAGTCTTACTCTACACTGTGCTCACTGAAATAATTAACTGTTCAATGTCTCTAGGCATTTAATATATGTGAATTATTTAAAATATACTTCCTATATTCCTTTTGCAGACTATAAATTGATCATTATAAAGTAAGAATCAATATTTGAAAATGAATCCAAATTCAGTCAACAAGAGAAGCACTGGTGTACTAATTTGTCCTACTGTTGAGTGCAAAAGTTTGCACACCCATACCATACCATACCATACCATACCATACCATACCCTTTCTTCTGTCATTATCACAAGTAATGAAATACACTATCTTACAGTGCACATCTAGGTAGCCTTTTAATAGCAAGCAAAAATAATACATTTATTCCAACATTTCTCTCTTCTACTAATTTCAGGAGACTATGAAGGAGTCATAGGAGCCAAGGAGTGTTCTTTCTTTCTTGTTAGTTTTATTTTGGTTTGTTGTATTGTTGCTGTATACAAGTTTAATTTAGAAGGTATTTGAATGATGATGATGATGATGATTATTATCATTATTATTATTATTATTATTATTATTATTATTATTATTATTATTATTATTATTATTATTATTATTTTTATATGTGCTGCTGTTGTTATGTAACTGTAAAAGCACGAGGGATGCTTTGGCTCTCAACTGATTGCTTGTCATTGAACCGTTTGACTTTGGGCCTTGAACGTCGAAAAACTCAGTCGGAGTCCAGCAGCGTGACGTGTTTTATTACAGTACTGATAGATCAGCTCACTCGTTCTCTAACGCCCAGCTTACTACGTTGATCAAGTTTTTGACAGTCAAACACACACATACACAGAGTGTGTGTGTGTGAGAGAGAGAGAGAGAGAGAGAGAGAGAGAGAGAGAGAGAGAGAGAGAGAGAGAGAGAGAGAGAGAGAGAAAGAGCTGTGAATGGTGAAGTAGCAGGGGAGGGCAGGCAGAGAAAAGGCGAGAGAGAAAGCGGCTGGCCTTTGTAGTCGGCCGAGGAATGCGGAAACGTCCCTGCTCTGTGTCAAACTCCTCCGGAGGGGGTCGAGGCAACATTCAGCCCAGCGTGGGAAAGCGACGGGCAGAGCGAGCTCACCGAGCAGCTCAGCGCACCACACTCTCTCCGCTTAGATGGGAAAACGCGTAGTGGGGGAAAACGACGCACGGTAGATTAGCCGAGCTGAGGATATAAGCAGATCTCGTTGCGCGCTCACTGAAGGCTTGGGGAGAGAAAAGAAACAGTAAGTCGTTGCGTTAAGCTCAGTGTGCCGGAGTGGCGCAGGCGCTGGCGCAGGCAGGATGGGGGTTAAAGCGCTGCAGCCGCCGACTACCTGTGTGGCCTCGCTAGGACACTCCGGGATGTAGAAGGGGGCGAGAGAACTAAAAAAAAAAACGCTTCTGCTATTCTTTCCTGCATTTTTTTTTTAATAGACGTAAACGCTTGTAGCGTGATTTACATTTCAGTGAGAAACTAAAAGGGGTAAGTAACCTAGTCTATCATCTGCATTATGGTTTTATTGCACTATACATTTTTTTTTTTTTTACAGTTTTGCATGTGTTCTACGACTTTTGTATTGTATTTGGCTGCTTTGAACATATCCTCAAACTCGTTGACTATATAATAAATTAGCAGGTTATAAAAGCTGACAATATTGTGGTATTGTCAGCTAGACCAGTCGTGCAAACTGAAACTCTTGTATACACGAGGAGCCTGCAAGCGTTTGGTCAGAGCTTTTTATTGATTCGTTGAACAATGAAATCAGTAGGCAGCCACGTGCTCGGGGATTTCAGGGCGACAAAACGCACGAGCATCTTTGCCCATCGTGCCAGAACCTTATACACTAACAACTTCGAACTAACTTACACTTATTATGCTCTGTCTATATTTATTATTACTTATTATGGTTTCTTTGTAAACGCCTGTTTATGTCACCGGGTTGATGCGACGCTTTTTTCTTCTTCTTCAATTCCTTAATTTTGAATGCTTTGTGTGTTTTGCATGGATGAGATTATGTAGAAAACAAAGTGCTTTAATAATTGCGATAAAAATTATAAAGATCCCCCAATGTTTGTATGGTGAACACAGCATTGTATGATATTACAGCTGGCGGTGCGTAAGGGGGGGGGGTGATTTTGGCCAAACGTTCAGAGGGATAAATGTTTGGACATTTGGTCTGTTAGCTTGTGCTCCACTCATTCATGTTTACTTTACACCGGTTTGCGCTTTCTCTCTACAGGCAACGCACGTGCAGAAGTAGCGCTGTTTCTCCCGGTCATGGCTTCGTGAAAGAGGCTCACCAGGCACGTTTTCGGGATTCCCCGGGGCAGGGCTGCACCCAAGCACAAAGACGCCCGTGCCAGAAAGACAAGTAGACAGAAAAAAACATGGACAAAGAAGTCCTAAACCAGCAGTATGAGCCCGTGGCTGAGATCGGCGAGGGCGCGTACGGGAAGGTGTACAAGGCGCGCGACCTGAAGAACGGACGCTTCGTGGCGCTGAAACGGGTGCGCGTGCAAACCGAGGAAGAGGGTATGCCTCTGTCCACTATCCGCGAGGTGGCAGTACTGAGGCAGCTCGAGTCATTCGAGCACCCCAACGTGGTCAGGTAAAGTACGGCTGAGGGTTTTAAACTCTGCACTTATCACAAAGCAGAATGTCACAGATATCTAAATGAGATGACACCAGACTCAGGGAGTTCATCTTCTTCTGTATGTCATGCCACAACTCTAAACTATAAACTCAACCAGTATTATGAAGTTGAAATCGAGCATCATAGAATGCATGCTTACAGCAGCTGTACTTATGTACAAGTCTATAGCATCCACATGAGATTATACACTAAATAAAGAGTGAGACACGGGTATAAACTGTTGATCGTCTGTTGTGTAAAGTGCAAATCTTTGGATATGTGTTTGGGACCGTTCACAGCCACAGGGAGTGAGTCACAAGGCTCCATCAGGTAGGTCATGAGGTGTAGCAGCCACAGCAATAAACATCTACATATTTTCAACTAAATCAAAGTGTTTTACAGATTAGAAACAAAAGGTATTAATTTGTACCTTGTCTAGGCTAGCACACCGAAGAATACGTCCGCTGTTCCTTTAACGTGTATCTTTTACATGGTACGCTAATGCAAACCTCTACCATATTGTGCAATGGATGTTGCAGTTATACTGTAAAAAAGTAGCAGTGAACAAAGAAGTTTTTAGACTACACAATAAATACTCTGTCTCTGATGTAAAGAAGCATGTGGTAAACGGAAACCTGGTCTGCAGTATATTCAGGGCCTCGTGTAGCTACAGGCTACTCTTAGATGTTTAAAATGAGAATTTTATTTTTTCCATATGGTTCATGCCAGAAAGGCTCCATTGTAAAAAACAATTTGGATTCTGGGAGACAAATTTCTTGCAGAAACTTAATCAATGATGTCACAGCAATGTTTTATTTCACAGGATTTTTTAACCTAACATCAAAGGCTTGGCTTGGCCTGCTACTTACACTTAAAATCTGGCAATGTTGTAAATTTTTTTTTACCCTGAACATTTAACAAATATCACCAGTACTTTCAAAAGTCCCTTAATTTCACGCAGCTATAGACACGAATGTAAAATCACACGTTCAGCCATCACTATGATGAAACACTGTGCTTGAAATACCACAGTATACCACATGTCTGTCACAGTGGAGATAAATGTTTTCAGACTCACCAGTCTTTATGGGTATGTTTTTTCTTGACATTACAAAGTTTTTTGTGCTGTCTTTTTCTCATAGTACAGAGCAATGTGCAAATAGCTAGCGATTTTTATTCATACATATTTATATATGTTTAAAGGTTTGTTGGCACTAAAATGTAATTGTAGTCATTCTGATATTAAGCAAACGGAACTCAGAAAAGAATGACCAATTATGATGAGGTTATTATTTGAAATGACCAGCTGATTGACATTTCTATTTTTATTGAGACGTGACATAAAATGAAACATTGTTTTATGTAATACATGGGAAATAAATCTTAGTATTATGATATTTAAACTATATCAGAATATTAGATTTTGAGAATGATGAGAATATGTAAAGTATGTCAAGAAACTGACTTGTCATTAGCCTACAGCTGGAAATACTGATTACTTCTTTGCACACTGGTATTTGAAGCATAACAAGCATTCTTTCAGACAGTCAGGCAAACTAGTCTAAACTGTTAGTTCACCCTTTGGGATTTTCTGGGTCTTTGTTGGAGCGTTTAGCACATTCGACATTTGAAAGTTGAATGCTGACAATGAATGACATTCTTTACAGTTTTGTGAAAATAGTAAAAGCATTATATTTGAAAATGTTCATGATGGTATGTTTTCTTATGTTATTCCTCTAGGTTGTTTGATGTCTGTACAGTTTCTAGAACTGATCGAGAGACCAAACTGACTCTGGTCTTTGAGCATGTGGACCAAGACTTGACCACATACCTAGAAAAAGCACCTGATCCAGGAGTGCCACCCGAAACCATAAAGGTATTCAAACATTTATAAATCCAATATGAAGCTAAATAGCAGCAGAAGATTCTTGATGTAAAAAAGTGTTTTACATTAATCTATGGTATAAAACATTCTAACATTCTGTTATTTCTTGTGCAAAGAAATGTATTGTCACTAGAGTTCATTTCAAAATAATAGTTAAGAAATAGATTTATTTAGTATTTAATATGTTTTTTGATGATTTGATCTTGAATCAAACCATGGGATAGCCTTCGAAATGCTACTCACAATACTTCTTTAATAAAGCTTAAATTAAAGAAACATTTGACACCTTGTCAGGTCTGTTGGCCTCTATGTTATGACACATTTATTAACTTCATTCCATACATTTTCTACAGGATTCATGTCAGGTTTTAATGATGTCCTCTCTACTACTTTCTGTACTTTGTTGTGTTTAAACTGTTTTATCACAACTTTGGAGGTATGTTTAGGACCTAGTTGTTGGCAAGTTTGAGCTTTTTATTTGTCTTAAGGTGTTACTTGAGTATTTCTAGATAATTCCTTCTCATATAGAATTTATGCCGTAGTTGCACCATTCCTCTTTTCCAGCAAAACATTGATATACAAATTGGTACCTGTTGCGTCCAACCTCTTCACCAGTCCCGTTGTTGATGTATTGGGGTTCAGGTGAACCTTTTAGTTTGGAGTTATTTTTTTTCCACTTCCTGACCACTGCAGTCTGTGTGGTCCCGAGATTGTTTGCTTGCAGATGCTTGTAGTACCTTCAGCTGTTTGTACTCCTAAATTACACTCCTAATTAACTCCTAATTAGCACCATTGGCCAATCGGAAACATCTAAAAATCGTTGCTTCCTGGAATATTTAGACTGATGAAAGAGACAGTCAAAATTTTGTACACACTGGAGGCCTAGTATAAATTCAATTAAATCTGTCTATAATTGATTGTTTTAAAATGACCTCTGAACAAAGATGCTCTGACTGACTTGTCAAAAGACATATAGGGTAATATTAAATATGAGGAGATCCTTTGGTTATCTTTGAGGGTTTTGTCCTTGATTGTATATAAACTGACCTCTCCTTATTTTTTTTAGCTAATTCTGTGCACCTCACACACTTTCACCAATATGACTTATGTGTATTACACGAGTAAACCTTGTGTTTTGTATTTCCACTTTGAGGCCCGTGAATGGGAATATAAATGGAGTCTTTTGGCATGCTCTAAAGAAGCAGATGGAGGATGGAACTCTCCAAGATTAGGGTGAGGCCTGGCCTTTTGATGGGCAGTGCATGTGGTAGATGGGCTTCTAATTAAAGAGCTAGGCCCTTGTGTGCCTCTATTTTCATTCAGCTCTGGCTTTCACTGAAGACTAGCCAGAGGAATGTTGTTCAGAGTGTGTGTATGTGTGGTTTTGTCTGCAGTGGCCCTCTCAGTTGCTCGCTTTTTGTTGTGAATAGAGAATCTGAATGTAGGAGGCTTCTGTAAGGGGCAGTAAGTAAGCGATCCTTATGTTGCATGGATATACTGTTCATTAGTTCACAGATAAACCTTTAAGGCCAGCATCGTCAGAGTTCTCTTACCACTTTCTAAAATGCTGAATATCCAGTGAAAATGGCACATATTAATTCCTGAACAACTACTTTTTCATCAGTCCTGTTCCCACCAAGTCTTCCCACCGCTAGTCTTACAAATCCATTTGTTTTATTTCACAGATATTTCTCTTAGTTTAGTTGAGTTTTTCTTTATACCAATACATTTCTAAAGTGCATATTTTTGTTCAATTTGCAAGAGTTTGATGAGAACAGTGCAAAGCAAACAGACACATATCATTTTTGCTAAGATAGCTGCAGTGTGATACAGAGCGCAAATTAATAGAAAGTTGTATTTAATTAAAACACAAAGTTCTTCTGACTGATTACTGTTATTCTATGATGAAACATTTCACCACATCACGATGAGAGTGGTCTCCGCCAGGATGACCTCACCTCCATCCAAAGAGTATGACAGCTCACTGAACTGATGTTTTGATAAACATGAAAATGACATAAATCATATGCTATTGCTTTTAAGGTCACCAGATCATCATCAACACATCCATATTTCTTTTTTACACCAATCTTTTGGAAAAACAATCTTTCAGATACAGTTCCAAAGATTTATGAAAGGTATGGTCAGGCACACTAAAACTGTTCTTGTGGCCCATGATGGCCTTCATGAATTTACTCATGAATTTACTCATGTAGCCATTAGTCAGTTTTCATTTTCTTGGGTTGTTTGGATTTCTTATCAGAACATGAGATAATGGACATCAAGGACAGATGATGGGCTCTAGTGCAGTATTGCTAAAGACCCCCAACAACTTCATTTACTCTCGCCCTCCCAGAAAGACACCAGATTGCAGAGCTCCCAGCTCACCCCCCTTCTCATTTACTCCAAATCCCCCATTCTGTCCACTCCTGCCCCATTTTGGACCCACCACATGCTAATTGATGAAAAAGGCCGCAGGAATCAAACGGGCTGGAAGGACATCAAGCAGCTGGTGTTGTGTTGGCAAGTCCGGCCGGCCATTCCAGGCTCAGCGTCTCTCTGAGGCTTGTCTCCGCCCCATAAAGGAGAGCCTAATGAAGCATGGGGAGGGAATTACAACTAATGCTAACTGGCAGATGTCTTGTATTGTGCCAGGCTACAATAAACAATATGGCTGCCTCTTAGGAATTAGCATGAGAATGGAGAGTGCCTTCTGGAGGCTCTATTTTGACTGCTGTTTTTAAGGAGACTGTGTTTTTTTGTCTCTTCTATTTTCCCCCTAGTGTTCTGTCCATGTTCTTTGCAAACGAGATGCTTTTTACAACAGGTGTAGTGTTTGTCCTGGGTGTTTTAGGTTGATCCCATTGCTTTCATAAGCAGACAGTTTTAAGCTGTAATCAGGTTTTCTCTGTATGAGGTAATGCTAGACAATGAAATGCACTAAGTGGCACTTTCATAGCTTTTAAATTCAACCTCTTGAATTGCACTGGGCAAGACAAGAAGAGGTTTTCTATAGCCACTTAACAGGTGTTACATGGGATAAGGTTCTGCTTGTTATACTGGTATTAGATATATATTCATCCTATACAATAGACGTTAAATAAACAGGTCAGTGGTATTAACCCTTTAATTATACTAACTCAGTAGAAGCAGTGCTGCTTAAGGTAACTCATCTGAGAAAAAAAAACGGCTGTGGGGTTAGTGTTTGTTTTGTCCTTGGGTCATTATGCCTAAGGAAATGTGGCAATATGGCTTGAATCCAAAGCAGAGTAACTGATGAGGCATAATGCCGTTGCGCCAGCCTGCCTGTGCCACAGTGGCTTGGTGGGTCCGGTAGGTCATGGCTGGATGGGTATTTAGAAAGAGGCCCTTGTTTATGCTGGCCACCATGGTCCCAGGCCTCACCCTCATGCACACGTTCATTTGGCTCTAGCTTCCTTTATCCGCATTATCAGAGGCCCTGTCCTTTTCCCCGGCATGACCAGATCTGTGCCGTTTGCAAATGTTTTCTGCTTGAGTGTGCACACCATTGTGTCAGTGCTTTTAATCACTTACCAGCTGGTTGGGGATTGAATGGGGTGGTGGGCTCAGATCCATGTCACTTGTGAGGTCTTGGAGGCAGTTTTT
Organism: Tachysurus fulvidraco; assembly: GCF_022655615.1. Lineage (NCBI taxonomy): Eukaryota > Metazoa > Chordata > Actinopteri > Siluriformes > Bagridae > Tachysurus > Tachysurus fulvidraco. Next base: position 9,012,120 of record NC_062541.1, on the reverse strand, counting down.
TTCAGTCCTGCCATTGCTTCATGCCTGTAGTTTAAGGCAATTCATGCAACAACTGGTCACTTGCTTTTCTTTTTTATACCCTTTTCCATTTGTCAGACATGTTTTCTTGTCAGACATCAGGGCAGCTACAAGAACCTTCATGTGTAGTTTTTTTCATGCTGTTGTTGAGCAAGATACAAGAGGAAATGGCAGTTAAGCCGTTTTCTCTCATTTCACAGGCATTAAGGCTTGTTTCTCCCCTGGCCCTCAGACTGAACAAGTGCTTGAGAGACAGCTGCAGGGAATTGGAGGCCCAGCAGAACATGACTTTAAAGTAACATGTCTTTCCAGTGCTGCATTAATGTCAGTTAACAACATCTGCCATGCTCCCGATTTAAAGTTACACACTAGCTTTTTCCTTCTTCAAGCCCCAAGAGCCCTAATTTTCCAAACATAAATTCTGATATCAACAGAGACCTGTGATAATCTGCCCAGGTCTTTGAGGTCTTCCTTTCTTTTTGATTTCCTTTACCCTCTCATTAACCCGCTACTCATCCATAAAGCAATGCTGAGATATTTGAAGCAGAGTTAACAGAGAATCACTGGTTTTTCTGTGTTTTTCAGGACATGATGTACCAGTTGTTGCAGGGGTTGGACTTCCTCCATTCACACCGTGTGGTTCACAGAGACCTGAAACCTCAGAATATACTGGTAACCAGTGGAGGTCAGATCAAACTGGCAGACTTTGGCCTGGCACGCATATACAGCTTTCAGATGGCGCTTACTTCAGTGGTGAGTCAGCTTGGCAAACTCTTGGCCTGTTTTTATGGCTGTTGTATAGACATTTACCATAAAAAACAGGATATGCACAACATATTAAATGAATGAATTCAAATATATAAACATCAGCCAAACATACAGTGGGTATGTTTACACACAAAACCTGCCAACAGTTAAAGTGGATTCTGATGAAAGGACAAGCTTTTAGAGGCAAATTAGAAAGTTTTGCAGAAACATCATTAAGATCTAACTTGCTATTTGATGAGAAACCAATTCTAATATCACTCTCTTGTTTTAAATAAAGTATTACATATCTGTAATGTTATGGGAATTACATATTATTATAACTATTATAACTACATATATTACTACTTGTAATATAACTTGTAATATAGTCAAGTTACTTGTCTATTGCTGTCTAGTTTTATTGCAGTACACTGAAAAACGTACTTCATGCCTTAAAAAAAAAGAAAAACGTTCTGCTGATGCTACGTTACAGGAAATGTGGTTAAGTTAGTAGTGTTACTAGTGTATCAGTAGTGTATCTGATTCCTGACACTGCAAATAATTATGTAACATTTTACATTAATGACCAATCTCAACATCACTTTAAATTTAATAAAGGAATTGAAATGTCACCATTTCTATTTCAATAAACCTGAAATGTTTTAAATAAATGTAAAAAAATTATATTTCTGTTTAAATATATGTTTTTACTTTGTCTCTTGAGTCCACCACAGGCTATTTTAGGAATTCACTGAGCAGAGAAAAAACATTTAATAACTTTGTTATGTGCAGACACATAAGATTTATTTCTTTAATGCACCTTTGGCAAGTTCAGGAAAGTGACCTGTAGTACAGTGAAAGCATCAGCTGGTCCCCTGGGTCTGACATGGACAGCTCCCAGTCAGGGGTAAAACTACACTGAAAGAAAAACCACCCATCAGCTGCTGGTTTAAAAGCAGGTGTATAAAAAGTGTAAAATGAGACTGTCTGTTTAATGCCATTGGACCTCACAAGGTAGTTCAGGGATGAATCAGATCATGTGTGAATCAGTAAATTTCCCCTGTCATTCTTTGAAGTCAAAGTCTCTTAAAGGGAGCTCTGATATCAAAAGATAGCATATAGCTTGTGAATGGACATTGTATCTTTTCCACTTCACGCTGAAAATAGAAGATGCTTCTCAAATGTGCATTGTGCTGGTCCGTTAAGCATTTTAGAAAGTAACTGTTGCGTATCATCTGCTGGGGTTTTATCTGGGGTATCTGAGGGAAATTTGTAGAAACGTAAAAGAATCCCCACTCAATAGTACAACTTATTAAGCCACACTGTTTCACTGCCAAGTCAGTTTGCAAAATTTGAATGACTGTTAAAGGGTTTTTTTTTTGTTTCAGTGGTTAGGCAGTTGAGCTTTTGTAAACTGAATTGGTAATCCACCAGAGATATTAGAAAACCCCACCTCCACCATAAATCAAGTGAAACAGACAACAGACAGTAGCAAGAGATGATGAGAAAGGAAGGGAAGGGTGTATTAGAGAAGAAGTATCTTTGAGAAGCTATAGAATGTTTATGAGAGAGTGTGAGAGGTGAAAAGTGAACGTGGAATTTTCTGATTTGTTGGAATCCCCCACATCATCCGATTTCAATGTAACTAAAACAGTCCCCCTTGCTTCTTCCCAGATACACAGATGATAACCCTGGGTATGCAAAACAGACTCAGAGGACTTGTTTGCCTTTGTCCTCCTCACATATAATAATTGGCGAGTACCTGCTAACCTGATAAATGATACTCAAGTAGAGATCATGCTTGATTCAAAAAGCGACTAGGTCTGGCAGTCAAGATGATTCATTCAGTTGTTGGGGCCTGTTTTTAGCTGTCTAATTTACATAATATACGAAGGTATGTCCCTTGGGGATTTTGCATAGTTCATATTTAGTCAGTCTTCACATATTTAGTCAGTGTTCGTGCTCATGTTATGAGAAATTTGCAATCTTTTTAAGGCATGGGTATTCTTATATATATCTTTTTAAAGCAAGGCATGGGTATTCTTATATACCGTGGTACCTCGAGATACGAGCAGCCTAACATACGAGTTTTTCGAGATATGAGCCGGAGCTCGGGCCATATTTTCGTTCAAGATACGAGCCCAAATCCGAGATACGAGCCGTGTTTCCGGAGCTTCCCGCTAGTTGGCGCGCAGGGTCAAGCATCATCCGAGAGCATCTCTCGCTCACTCGCAAAAGAAAGAAAAGTGCAGCCAAGAAGGCAAAAACAAGTGATGATTACATTTACGTAAATGTTAAGCTTAGTTTAAGTTTAAAGTTAAGTGCATTGTTTTAAGTTTTTTCTTTCATTTGAAATAAGGAAAGTGTAGTTTTAGATTTAAAGTTACGAAAATAGTTTTAAGTTATAAAAAAGCGCCGTTTACGTACGTGTCTAGAGTGCCTGCTTCCCTTCCTCCCTCCCTCCTCCTCGCCGTTCACCTTCGTTAGCCGCACTCGTCTGTCTCCAAGGTAAGACTATTATGCTAAATAACTCTTTTATTTCTTTATTTCATATTTTGTTATGTATTTGTTAATTATACATGTTTATTTGTTATTTAAAAACATATCTTTATTCATAATTTACAATGGTTTGGGGATTTTTCATAGGTCCGGAACGGATTAAATCGAATTCAGTTATTTTAAATGGGAGAAATTCGTTTGAGATACGAGCCGATTGACTTACGAGCTCGGTTCTGGAACGAATTAAACTCGTATCTCGAGGTACCACTGTATATCTTTTTAAGGCAAGATATCTAATTTATGGCAAAAACATATATAGCTTTAAAGTTATAGTTACCGTAGCCATCTTATCAGCACAAACTAGTCTGATCATACTTCTCTGCAATCTCTCTCTGCCAATCATGGTTTTTGGATGTTTTTGTGTTTTAGCACTTTTCTCTGTAAATGCCAGAGAATGCAATGTGTATTCTGGAGATATCAGCAGTTTCTGAAATACTCAAACCAGTCTATGTGGTAGCAACAATTATTTCATGTTGAGGTTAAGTCATGTTCTTCTTGGGGGACCCCAAACTGTTTCAGTTGTTTTAGAAAAAAGTATAAGAAGACAAGAACCTCAACCCTCAACTGCTCAGTTGTATAAATGAGAAAAATGTAAGTTGATCCAAAATGTAAACTCCAAAGTTACCTTGAGAAAAAGAGCAAGCGAATGATTACTATATACTTGACAAAACCATGACATTTAAAGGTTGGGTTAAATAAACTATACAGTCGTGTTTATGACAAACTGATAATATATATTTAATATTCTGTAGAGAAACAAGTTCAGAACTTTTCCAAAAGTTTTGCCTCTATTTTATAAGTCTGGTTCGTTCTTCCAGCATGTAGATGAGACAGAAAGAGAGTGAGGGCGTGTAAGCTGGCAGACCACCCATTGGGTGCTGCCGATGTGGAGATTAGCCTGACCCTACAAATCTCACGGGACCACTGCATTGTTGATTATTATAATGACTCCACTCTCCCGGTGGCCATTGTGCACCTCTGATTGACGGCGCAAAGCCTCAGGGCAAAGGCTCAATATATAGCAATGTTTCTTTCTTGTCCTCTTGCCTTTTTGGATACATGAGCTGGTGTTTTTCCTGGGTCATGTAAAGACAGAAGTGACGGGAAGGTGCTCAGGTTACTAGGCTACAGCACAGTATTCACATGCATCATGATGTCCATAATGTACCTTCTGCTGCCTTTTCTTTTCACATGCTTTGGTCTATGAGATCAGAATTAGGTAATGGCAAAAGGTGCATGTTGAGAATCTGAAAGAATCTGTAGCAGGAGTTGGTATAAAAATAGAGCGTCTGTTTGAGACCGTTTTAGGACTGTCTCATGAATGCATTAGGAAAGCACCCAAGAGAAAATTTTGTGCACCATGTTGGTCATAAAATTAGTTTGACTAAAGATTAATTGAAGGGATATTCCCAGAATCATGTATTCTGATGTGTGGGTATATGTTATTTTTACTTCAGCTAAAGTCAAGGACAAAATGAGGAACAAAGAAAGAAGCCAAAAACTAATCCAGTTTCTGAGATGTTTCAAGTAATATGTCACAATTAATGACAACATTTAAAAAGTGTTTAAATAAAAGCAAAATGATACAAATTCAATTCATTCATCATCACTGTAGGATAAATATAAATGTCTTTTTAACTGTGTCCAATATGGGAAGTAGCAGAAAAAATATTAAAAATGGATAAAGTGAAGTATAATGGACACCATCAAACAAGAAAGACAACAACAACAACAACAACAATAATAATAATAAAAATTATAATAATATAATTGTTTGTTAAGATAATACAATTATTTCTTTGTACAATGTGTTTATAAAACCATTAGATGTCTTTTAATATTTTTTATATAAAATAGCAAATGATAAACCCATGTGTTTTATCACTTCTTTTCTGTTTTGTTTTTGGAGATGCAGAATTTGCACCTAGCTGCAATAGCTCTACTAACAACTAATAAAAAAAAGTGCTTTAGTGTGAGTCTGATGCATTGCGATATAGCAACAATACTTTTGTGTCTTTGAAATATCTAAATGAGTTCAGTCTCCTTTTGAGGCTGCTAGTCCCCTAACCTCCCAGCTTATTATTCAGTTATCCACCTTTAAGCTTATTACTGAAATTCATAGTGACTACAGTGAAACTATTAGGAAAGAGTAGATGGTTCCAATTCGAGGACTGTGAGTCGGGATCCATCAGAGCCCGGTGTTTAAAGATAATACGGTTTAAGCTTGAAACTGCTATTGTTTGCATGATGTTTTTTAGTGTCATACAGCTTGAGTGGCCTGATACAGCTTGTTTTGTGCTGCGTTAAAAAAAGACTTGATCCAGCAACTGTTTTTCTGCATACCACAAACTCCACAGCAGCCTTTGCTGTGGGTCCTCTGGGCCCTGATGCTTCCTTCCTCTCTTCCAGTGGAATGAATTCCTCATGTTGGCAAAACTACAGCCTTCTCTCTCTCTCTCTCTCTCTCTCTCTCTCTCTCTCTCTCTCTCTCTCTCTCTCTCTCTCTCTCTCTCCCTCTCTCTCTCTCCCTCTCTCTCTCTCTTTTCTCCAACGTTCACCAGCCTCTTCACTTCTGCAAACTGAACTATCTTGACAATCAAGTCTGTTTGGATCTGATTTTTGTGATAACACGAAATGACAAAGTGACATCTTTTAATACATGTTAATACAGCTGCAATGTAAACATCGCTTTTAGATTTGCTCAGACATGTTGAAGTTGGAAGTAGTTGAGTGCAAAAATGTGCCAGTTTACTGAGGCACCTGCCCATTCAGTAGTTTTTGCCAACTGTCTTTGCATGCAACTGATGCAAAATAAATTGATGACTTGGCAAATCATCTGAGTAGCTGTAGATTATGAGTAGCTGTAGATTATTATTATACTGTACAAAAATGCCTGTATTTGAGGAGGTTTAAGACAATAGGCTGTGAGATTGGATGTAGTTAACCTCTACCCGACAAAGCAGGAGGATCAATGCTGTGTTATTATTCCAAAGAAGCACAAAATGCTGGCTGATTAGAACTGTTGCCAGAATTCAGAAGAGTAATTAAGATTTGTTCCAACATTGTTCCTAGACTTTAAAGTCTATGAATGAAAATAAAAGTGTAATTTAAATAACCCCGAAATTAGCTTGCTGGTTGTTTTAACCCTCCATTTTGTGGATATAAGAATTTCATTGTTCAACTACTTATAACCTTTGAACTCGTTTCAGGTAATAAGTTCACTCTCCTAGCTTTTGCTGTAGCTGCTTTGTATCAGCTATAAGGGGTAGATATATTCCAGTTAGAACATTTTCTGTATGAGCAGGCAGTCCCTGTAACATCAGCTGAGTAAAATGAGATGAGCGGAGATTTAGAAATGTGCCAGGGAGAACAGAAAGGCAGTGTCATCTCCATGTCTGGTGGGAACTTTGGCAGAACCGGGATGTAAGCTGATAAATAAAGTGATGGTACGGTGACACTCAAATGTAAACCAGTGAGAGTACTTGGAAGAGTGAACATTCAGTATTGTTTTGTTATATATCATGGTTTAACAACCTGCATGTTTTTTCAACTCATATTCAAATATTGTTAGACTTTATGCAAAATCTCCACAGGGTGTCTCTTTGCTCGAATCGAGTTGTCTCCTCTGACAGTAATGTGTAGTGTGTGTATTGTCTGTGAAAGGCTTAGAAATGTTGATATGAAACAGGTGAGAGGTAATTTGGTCCCTGTTACACCCAGAATAATAAGTGAGGCTTGAACAAATAACCTTTTCTCAAACAGTTTTAAACCAGCACCTCAGATGTAATGGAACAAGTAATTACTTTAAATAACACTGTCATATGTCTGAGAAACTAGAAGGCTGCTGAGAGGGGAGAGGAGAGTGGAGTTATGACTCCAGGCTTGTGTTCCATGAAGATATTTGCTGTACGAAATGCACTCGCATGAAGCCAGGTTTACTTTTAATCAAAATTACTGATGAAACTAGAGATTTTTTTTTAGTTCCAGAAGGTTCTAGTGCCGAGGGGAAGCTCAGCAATTCAGGTTTTGCCAGACACTGTGCCTCTACTCTGGACAGACACTCAGCAACGGCATGGCTGAAGAAAAAAGAAAACAAGGCACGCAGGAGAGCACGTGCAGCAGGCTCTGGGAATGTTTAGATATCTCTTCTGGTATTCCAAAAAGGAAGAAGAAGGAAGGAACGAAAAAAAAAAAAAAAAAAGAAGGCAGGTTCCTGAACTGCAATAGACACACAAACACAGGAACAGCATGATGCTTTAGGAGTTTCTTATTATGTATTTCCTGTGCGACCCTCACCAGTGGTCATCCACAGAGAGCAGAGTGCTTTTACTCTAACCTCTGTCTGGATTGATTGCCGATGACGTCTTGGCAGCGGCCCCGACACAGCAGAAAAGACTGACCGAGGGGGTGCAACAGCATCTGGATATTAAAGCTTTGCCTGTACCAGCAAAAAAATTACGGCATATATCAGGAATTTTCCAACTAATGATGTGCGGATGTGGTAGCACAGGGGAAAGAGAGGCTGACTGTACTCTCTTTGTTTGCTCAGAGAGGGCCCCATACAGCATTCCTGTAAGCTCTGCATATTTTGGCAGCAATTGGGGGTGTTTTTTTTTTTTTTTTTACTGTATACAGTTCTGCATGCACGCTTTGCTCACTTGTGACTTCACATTTCTTTCTGCCATCTTGAGCAGACCTGACAGACATGTCATTATTGCAAACATAAATAGGATTTTAAAACAGCAGAGAAAAATAGTGACTCTAATGCTTGACAGTAATGACATTTTCAGTTCATTTGTACAGGAGGTAAGGAATGAAGTGTCACAAGACACAACATGATATGAGTGGATATGAAAGTCATTTCATCCTCATGTTTGGACTGGAGCACTGGCATTTTATTCCTTGTGTATTCCCAGTATTCTTATGAATGTAACGCAACCCCGACCAGAATAAAATTATTGTTAATAAAAATTAACCTTACATCTAACACTTTTATTTGATCAAATTCTTCATACTATATTATTTTCCTCTCATCATTAAAAGTTGCTTATGGTAGCATTTCCATAAATAACACTGTGAAGCGGTTTAATAGACTGAGCATTAAGCTTCTAAGCATGTCCTAATCATATCACCTTCAAGATCTGCTGTTAACTAAATAAGAGGTCATTTGTGGAGGCTCATTTTTTCGGAAAAGTCTTTGTCCTCTGCCAAGTTTGTAGACTTGTCCCTTTAAAAGTGTCCAAGGGCAGCCTGAAAGAATGTGGACGAAGGTCGTGTGTTGAAGGGGCCTTTCATCCTTCACTTCCTTTGAGAGACAGAATGTAAACACAGGCTCATGGCCAAGCGCAAAGGCCAGCCTTATTCTTAATCTCATTGTGTCTCTATTGTTTTAATTCCATGAGGCAGATGAAAAGGGAAGGTTTGGGGACTGAGTGTAGCAGTTAGAGATCATCTGACTAAAGTGTAGGGTGTCAGTGCCGCTTAAAGAAGTGAGGCTTGTGTGGTGTGGATGTGCTTGAGCAGTGCTGCAAAGCCACTGTTTCCCCTTGTGCTGAGTGAGCCCATGCCATCTCACCAGATAGGAATGCACAGAATGCTGTCCTTTAATCTGAAGGCAGCCAGGATCACTTTATCTGACCCTTCAGTTAGCTGCTAACGGCACACAGGACCAGCATGAGGGAGAGAAACCATTACCTCATGTTGTTGCAGTTACCAATGTATAGACAGCTAATTTAGGGCTGAAACTCTCTAGTTTAAAAGGCAATGTTATAACTTCTCTCAAAAACACTTGACTTTTTTAAGTGGTAAGTGCAAAACTTACCTCTTATAGACGTCCACAAGGCATATAATGCAACAAGAATGTTGGTTTACAATTAAGCAAACAAAAAGGATTTCCATCAATTTGGACATCTTCCAATTCCCACCCATAAGCCAGTTCTGCCCTAACACACACCAGGGCATAGGGCAGTGTAACACACTTGGAAGAAAGCGCTATCTGCACTCTTCGCCCATTCAGACAGCACACAGTCTGCCTGCAAGCTTGAATCTCCCGTAGTAGGATTCGAAATAGCAAGCATTATTCTATAGGGTGAACAATTTTTAATAGTCAAATAACTGCTTCCCTTCGCAACCAAATTAGCAGTTAGTGTTACAAATGGTTAGCAATTAGCTATGTAACAAATAATATGTTGAACTACAAACAACACTACTAAAGCAAAACTAGGTTTGCTGTAATTAATCACTTTTTTTCACATTTACTTGTCACATTCACAATCATACGCAGTACGACGTGTAGTCAAATGCTTTGTACAACTCTCCTAAAAATAGCCAATATTAGTGAAAAAAACAAAATAAAGGAATAAAGATAAGGCACAAGTGAATACAATATAAGAAGAAATAAATATATATGTTAAGTATATATCAAATAAAGTATCAAACTTACCAAAAATATAATAAAATACAATCAGAAAAAAAATAATTAGAAACAGAGGTGATGTAAACAAACAAGTAGTGGGATGCAATGACGTGCATGAGTACAGACATAAAGGAAACAGTACGTGGACATGTAGGATGTGCATGTGGTGCACGTGTGCAATGTAGAAATGTCTGACTATGGCAGTGGTTGTTGTGCAGATTTGAGCAGTCCAGAAAGGGGTCAGGGTTCACCAGGCTGATGACCTGAATAATAGTAATACTAATAATAATAATAAAACATATTGTTGCAGTGTCAAACCGAAAGTGGACTGTTGTCTGAAAGGCAAAAGACAGGTAGAAAAAAGCCAAGACATTCATTGGAGCCCAGTGTTTCTAACTGCATCAGTTAATGTATCTTTTAAATAGTTTTTGAGTATTATAAACGTGCACCACCACTGGATACAATCAAATTAAGTTTATTAGCCTAACAACATCAGCTGAATCAGAGTCAGATGAATTAATATTTATCAAAGTGGCGCCGCTTAGCGGTTAACACATCAACAAGCTTAGCTTTTAAATTTCTTTTAAAAATTGTTGGCTCACTTTTAAACACATGCAGAGTGAAAATACTGTAGAGACATGAGAGAGACAGCATAGGCTGTGGTACAGAACAGCTGTCCATGATTTGCTGCCACAAAATAGACTTCATAAAGTTGTCCTCACCTCCTTTGAATTAATCAACCCGGTATTTAGATTGTGAAAAGACTAAAATATCTTTATAAGTTGTCTGCCAGCAAAAAAATAACAAGCACTGCCTTCTTGTGGGTGACCCCTAATACCCCCAATAGCCCTCCACCCCCACCCGTGATTGCATCAGATCACACAGTGACTAGTGATAGAGTTTGAATACAGTAGCGTGACAACAGGGGAAAGGCTGTTAGAGAAGTTGCCAGTATACTTTTGGGAAAAAATGTTAGGCATGCATGAGTTTTTGAGAAATACATTGGAGTTTTAACGGAGGATAAGTAGTTTAGCACATAGCGACTTTGTATTGTGAGGCATGCAGACAAACCAATTATTTACCCACACCTCACACCCACTGCATTTCATATTATTTCATCATAATCACTGAGTGAGCAACCAGAAGACATGCAAATTGTGGCATTTAATGCAAAAATCCTGCTTTGTGTAAATGCCACATGATACAGTTAAACCACTTTTACTGGCAAGTGACAAAATCAAAACTACTGTAGACGCTATGGTAGTTTATGGCCACGGGTCTTTTTATTACCAGTTTCATCATGTTTCAAAATTGATCTTAAACCCTAACTACTCATAAGGTATCTATAGCTCTATATGAACTTTCTTTCCATCAGTGCAGTTTTCTGTTTTAAATACAACAATAGCACCTCAGTAGCTGTGGCACAGCTATAGCATGTGTAGCATATGACAAGCATGTGTGTATATGTGTGTTAATAGAAGGCTACACCACAAACTCACAGCGCTGAGAAAAGCGGATATACTTCAACTGTGGTTCTTCCTAGAAATTAAACAGCACCCCTGCAGTAGCTAGCTTTAGTACAAAGAATATGCTACAGATAAATATAGAACAAGCATATACTGAATGCAAAATTGTTGTATTTAGAAGAATTGTTGGATTATTTTCTGGTGCAATTAATGAAACTTATTTTTGAAATGCCCATGTAGGCTCTAATGCAAGCGTAATCATATAATGAGTGCCTTCGCTAAGTTAGTGTTGATCTGAGCAATCTACATCATGTCACCGCTCCAATAGGGGTACGAAGGAACCATCTGAATGGAGTTTGATTTTGAATGATAATGGAGAGGAGCTATTTTGGAATTAATCATGTGCCTGTGTTTCAGTCACATGGCAACAAAGAGACCAACATGTTTCATCACTGGCTTCCTCTTCAGTTCCTCTTAATCAGGAAGACTAACTTGAAAAAGTGTCAGCAATTAAAAATAACTCATTTTACACATGAAAAGTGCAGGTTTAATTTGATCCCATTCACACTGGTCTTGCACAAACACCTGTACGCTTGCACAGTCAAAGGCTGTAAATGAGTGGACCAACCACAGGGTTTGTGAAAGCTTAAATTGGTCATCTGTAGCTGTATTCGTTGTTGTCAATGTCAAGAGCTACACCAAATCCACAATCAGAAATGTGTTGTACATTGACAGCATCTACAGTATACAGAATATATATGTATGTATATATATATATATATATATATATATATATATATATATATATATATATATATATATATATATATATATATGTGTGTGTGTGTGTGTGTGTGTGTATATTTATTACACAGTGCTGCTGGATTCTTAAATCTGATCAAAAGGTGTTAATTATTTTAACAGTCCAGTTTTAGATTAATGTCTTATTGTTTCTAACAGCTAGGTAAGATTAGTTCATAGCGGTCTATATGAAAACATGCTGAAAATAGTAGTTATGTAATATGTAGTTATATGACATAATCATGGATATAGTTAAGCTTATTGAATGGAAAAAAATATAGAAAGGGTCTTCAGTGCTAGAGGTAAAGCTGCTCCTATAGGTTTACCATCATAGAAAAGTCCAGGGCTGTAGAATGTTCTGTATTGTGGCTTTTCTTGTAACAAGTGTGAAGTGAAAATCAGGGAATGAGCGTTAATAATATTTACGGCTATTTTACGTTCTGCAACCTTAAATGTGACTGTAAATGGATAAAAAATATGTTTTGCCCAAATTGTAAAAAAACTATAATTCTTAACAAACTGCTTTGGTATAAGAAGAACAATTATAAACACATTGCTGTAAAAGTATTATTCCGAAGAATTAATCAGAGCCTCAGTGCAATAGATTTTTTCCGATGACAACCCAATCAGATTTCATCCTGTACTTATACTGAGCTTCAATTGAACAGTTCCTCTCACTCGGTGTATAGCTCTAATTAAGCTCTAATCAGCGATATAGTGATGGCGCGCTGTTCACAGCTTCCTTTCCACACCAGCACTCATTAAGCACAACCTTCTCTTAGCACTATTCTTTGGCACATTTTATGATACGTGCCCCCCAATATACACCCCAGGCTTTGCTTACAAACACAGGGGCGGCTGATTTGGCTGATAAGCCTGAGCGTTTCTGGGCTGCGAGCCCATGGGAGGACGGCATGTTGGAGAGGGAAAGCACCTGGAAGCCGTCCACTTTACTGGAGCAGGGTCACTGAGTTTTGTCTGGAAGCTCTCCCTACTGTAGCTGCTCAGCTGTATATGCTGTCTGCTGCAGCTGCAAGGCCAAGAGTCACTGAGTTTAAGGACTAAACATGGGTTTAAGTGAGAAAAAGCAGCAGTCAAATTTGAAAGATTGATAAGGCATTAAAGGCTTTAGGTTGTGTAGAGGCCTGGAGGAATGTCCACACCCTGCTGAAAAAACAAAACAGCAAAACAAGATGCTGTTTTCTACTAGTTATTGCCATGGTTTAACTGGTCAGTAAATTTGAAATTGATAGCAAAACTAGTGCATGTATTCTGTTTATAGCTTTTTTCTCAGCAGGGTAGTGACTCGCTGCGAAATTTATGCGATCTTGGCATACCAAAATGAGCATTTGGAAGCTTGCACTGCCAGATATGACTTCATACTTTACATAATTCAGACACAGGGGCACAGAAACAAAAGTGCATTGTGTAACTGTAAGCATCATTGCTGCCTGTTTATAAAGATGCACAGGATCTATGATGGTCCATATGGGAACTACCTGAATGTGACAGTATGCATTTGTGTTGCAGGTGGTCACTCTTTGGTATCGAGCTCCAGAAGTGCTCCTCCAGTCGAGCTATGCAACCCCGGTGGATCTGTGGAGCGTGGGCTGCATCTTTGCTGAGATGTTCCGAAGAAGGTGAGTCAAGTACATCAAGTTAAAAAAGCCACTGCATTTCTCACACACTCATGCCCTTTTCACTCTTAAACTCATTCTGCAGTCTTACAGATGTGAATGAGATTAAGTGACACAGGTATGGATTTTTAGAGCATGTTTGGTTCATTTACAAAGGAACAAGTCGAGCCTGGGTGACCTGATTGCTCAGTCTGGCCCCCAGCATTGACGGTTGCTCAAAAAAAAAAACAGAAGCAGCACATATTCAGAGTCTGATCTTTGGGCAGAGTTTAAAAACCAGTTCTCAGAAGTACAGACTACAGTGTTTATTGTTCACCTTCAAGTGCAAACAATTTCTATAGAAGTTATGGATATTTTAAACTTATCAAGTTGATTTTGAACTGATTTGAATTGATACAATTGATTTCATCAGACTTGGCTAGCAGGGCAACACCACACAAGCTGTTTCAGGCATTTTGTTAGTATCCATTCCAAAGAGTTTCACATTGAATGTAGAAAAGCTTTTTAAATGCTCCAGTCCTTCGTCGAGAAACACATTTTTTTGCGGTAAGTTGAGTTGTTAAAACTGTTGGGGAAATACCATGTGCTGTGGTTGCAGAAGGCATGCGAGAACTTCAAGTTTCATGTTCATCTGTGTCAGTTGAAGCAACTGTCTCTGATGACCTATTGCTTAACAGCCAACAAGGCATTTCAATTCATGTACTGTGTTTACTTGTACACTTACTTATATCACCATTGCTATATTTGTGTAGAGAAGGATAACCAATTAAAGGAAAATGGTGGCTCTGTTTTATTGAAAACATTTTGGTGCCATGGTTTGTTGTGTACCTTTCGAGAGAGGCATCAATACATCACTGATCATCTTTTTCCTATAATTTCCTACCATTATATCCTGATCAGAGTGGCTTCTTCCTAGATAACTCTTCCCCTATTCACAGGGCATGAGGGCTCGCTTAACGATTTGATGTCTAAAAGCACCACTCAGTTTAAGAAAAGTAGTTATTCCTGAGAAGGGAAGGGTGCATTTATAAAGCGAGCTCAGTCTGCAATCTGAATTTCCTCCCATTAACCGCCACCAATAAGACACACATCCCCTCAGAGTAACGGTATAAAGATCCCAGGTGGGTTTCGGGTGATAATAATGTGGCGTGGGCGGGATTGGGTGTGTGTGCACACAAAGTAACGTATGCCAAATTTGTGTTAGAGCTCGTGTGGTTCCTACTTGTTGATGGCTGGTTATGTGTCCCTCATTGTGCTGTGGAGGATGTGGGGGCTGATGTTTTCCTCCACTTGTGAGGAGGGAGATGTGTATGATGGGGAGGCCAGATTGCAGATCCACTCACACACATCCTGTGTTTCACATCCTAACTGTAATGTGCAATGATGAAGACTTTAGTCAGGAAGTTGAAACCGCAACATTATTATTATTATTTTATTATTATTATTATTATTATTATTAGTAGTAGTAGTAGTAGTAGTAGTAGTAGTAGATACATTCATTGTAAAGGCTGCTTAAGCCGTTCACGTGCTTTTTTTGGCACTAATTGCACTAATTGTTATGTACAAGCATTTGTTTAAAAATCGGAAAACATATTTTATAGAAACTTCAATTACATTTATCTGTAGCATTTATAATTGTCTAGTATGAGAAAAATGAATGAATTGTAACAACTGTAGGTTCGACATAAATGCTAGGCTTGACTGAGTAAAATCTGTGTCTTGACTGAAAAAGGTGTGTGTGAGACAAGTCAGGTCCTTAGCACATTGTGTAATTTGAGGTGTTGTACAGGTAAGGCTGCCTCACTGACACAATACCCTAAAAAAAAGCCACCGCGCCGGCGACTGGCCTACCTCCAAGAGTGCCAGAGGGTAGAAGGGAGACGCTTTGATCCATGCTAGTACTACACCTCCTTCTCTCTCTCTCTCTCTCTCTCTCTCTCTCTCTATCTCTCTATCCTGGAGGTGATTAAGAAGACTTTTTAAAAAGGCCACCTGTTGCAGATTAAAAGGCACCTGGAAGAAGCTTTTCCAACACTTCCATTCTGTTGTCGGGGAAGTGTGCTGCATTCACAGATCTGAGTAATGGAGGTTTAAAAGTCACCAGAGAATGATAAAGACACGGCACACCTGAGCTAGCAGCAGTCTGTCTGGTTTATTGTTTTATTTACTGTTGAAAATGGGTTTTGGAGAGCAAGGCATACAGCCTGGAGGGGATCGTTTTATTGTTGTATAAAGAAAGGAGGAAGTCCTTTTAAACGTAACACACCTGACTTACTTTATATTGTGTGGTCCTGTCATTTCATTCCTCTAATAGAGTTTTTTTTTGTATCAAGCATTGCAGTTCACCTGGGTGGCCTAGTTGACTTGATTTCAGAACATAACGTCACAAAGTCAGTGAGAATTCAAACACTCTGTGCAAGTCCGTATCTGTATCTCTGAGATGGTGGAGTGATTAGTCACCAGGTTTGTGAACGATATTGAATGTGCTGTTGACATTCCAGCAATCTTAGAGTCCAGAATGAGCATGGAAGAAGACATCTACATCCTTGTTTACTTCCTCACAAATGAGATAAAATGCACCGTGTCTACAAATTTCTTCAAACACAAATGCTTTCTCTTAACTCACTTACTCAGTCACACAAACACACTAGAGCATTCTACTGGCTATCAGTGTGGAATGTGGATGGCTGGACTGGCACTTGGAGAGTGACTCAGCTCTGTGTCCTGCACTGTTGTGGTGCTGCAGCTGTGCCCACTCACTCAGGATGCATAATATCAGCCTTGTGCAAAAAAAAAACCCCAACAACACAAAAAACGCTCCCTTCTTCATTCAGAATAACAAGTAGGCTTGGGGCAGGGGAGAATGCCGCTTCAGAGATTTTTAAGCATACTTGTTTTGGCATGCTAGATTATGGTGTTTTTGTTTTTTTTTACCATGGTGCTAGAAAATAGAACTGCTTTTTTTTTCTAAGGTTTTCCAAGTTACTTTGAACATTTCACATTTTGAACTCTTGGTTTTCACTTTTGGGAAATGTATGACATGTAAGTTGATCACACAGTTTGCACAAAAGAAGATTATTTATGTCGGTTTCACTTCTAACTTGTAAGAATGTTTAGTATTTGAAATCTGACAGGATGACATGTAGGCTGTACTTGAAATGATGACTGTCAGACAAGCCGTGAGACACACTGACAGTGTAATTACTCCAGTGGGGTAAAATGCACATTTGATTGAGTCAGAAACTTTCTGAGGTGATGGAAGGCAGCGGTTAGATGAAGCAGAGAGCTAACATGTGGTCTGAGCCACCTCTTTGTCTTGTTCCAGTTAGTTGAGTTCCGCACGGTTGTGGATTGAAAAAGGGCCTCTTGCTGATCTCAGATGTTCCGTAGTAGGGCGACCTCTGGTGAAACATACAGCATGTTCCACTGACGCATTCTATTATAATGCAGCTAATTCAGGGAGGGAATAGAGTTGCCATGTGTGAGAGCAGGGCTTGTTATAGCTGTTTGCTGTCTCTTTCTCATGTTTCTTAGATAATCGGAGCCACTATTTCGCATGGCTCATTGCTTGTCCCCCACACAGAGACATACAGACAGCCAATGCAGACTACAGGGATAAATAGCTTTCTGCCCCCCCTCCACGGTGAATGTGGTTTGGATTCAGTAATAGTGACTGGAATCTGTGCGCATGCCAGGGGAAGCATGCCCGCCTACAGGCATCTTGACGGGCCAAAGCCACCGCAAGCAGCATCGGTCCAGGCAGGAAGACTCCAGAACCAGTGTTGTTTCATCTCATCATGTGTAGAAAAAGCCTGCCTTTCTCTCTCTCTCTCTCTCTCTCTCTCTCTCTCTCTCTCTCTCTCTCTCTCTCTCTCTCTCTCTCTCTCTCTCTCTCTTTCTCTTTAAGCCAGGAAACTTCAGCATTCAAAGGAGCATAGCTCCTTACATCAGTACTGCTATATGACCTTGCTGACTTTTTCCACTGGATTTTACTTCTCTTCTATTGCTATATAGCCATGTCTGCACAAAAACACATTACAGTGTTAACAGATCATGTTCACAACAAATAAATGTGTAAATACTGAAGACACCATGTGCTAACAAAATAAATAAGTTTGCATGTTATGACTCTAAGGTACCAATCATAATAATAACAACAATACTTTAGACCCACATTTATAGTAAGATAATACAATCTACACTCACTAATGAATGAACTATACACTGTACCTATAAAAATAGCTAAAATCATGAAATGAGTCAATTTCACAACATACACATCTTTTAGTTTAAGAGCCGTTTTAGTAACCTCTGTATTTGATTTTGCTCTTTATTAGACCGCTTTTCCGTGGGAATTCTGATGTTGACCAGCTGGGAAAAATTTTTGAGTAAGTATTATTTTTTTCTATTAATAAATCCTCAGGGGGCACGGTGGCTTAGTGGTTAACACATTTGCCTCACACCTCAAGGGTTAGGGGTTCAATTCCCTCCTCCGCCTTGTGTTTGGAGTTTGCATGTTCTTCCTGTGCCTCGGGGGTTTCCTCCAGGTACTCCAGTTTCCTCCCCCAGTCCAAAGACATGCATGGTAGGTTGATTGGCGTCTCTGGAAAATTGTCCGTAGTGTGTGAGTGAATGAGAGAGTGTGTGCCCTGCGATGGGTTGTCACTCCATCCAGGGTGTATCCTGCCTTGATGCCCGATGACGCCTGAGATAGGCACAGGCTTCCCGTGACCCCATGTTAGTGAGCATGGTCACATGCTTGTACTGATGATGATGATAACAATGATGGTGATGATGGTTCTATCGATTATTCCAGTGTGGTTGGTGTCCCTCCTCCTGAAGACTGGCCCCAGGAAGTGGGTTTGCCTCAGAGTGCCTTTCCCCCTCGTCCAGCTCAGCCTATAGAAGACCTGGTGCCTGATATGGATGAGCTTGGAAAATCACTTCTACTTGTAAGTATCTGGAGTATTGCTCATTATTAATTATTGATTATTCTTTAAACATGGGCGGCACCAAATAAGATTCATCTTAAATCGTAAAGCACTTTTAATCCAGTGGCACCAACCTTTGTGTGAAATTTTTATCTCCAATTATTTAATTTAGTACAAAACAAATTATATCTAATATTCAAACCAAGCTCTAATATCCTTGTTGATGCAACCCATCTCAAATGTTTCCTGTAGAATAAAGTCTACAGTCCTTAAACCAATCAGATATGTTCTTATTTTATGTTAAAACATGTTAACAGAATTTAATGAGAAATCTCATTTTTCTTCACAGAAATTTCTGTCGTTCAACCCGGGCCGAAGGATATCGGCTTATGATGCCCTGTCTCACCCATACTTTCATAGCCTAGACAGCACCAGCAAGAGTCTCTATGTGCAACCCTTCCCCAGCAAAAAGGCCTCCCTGGAGGAGAGAGCTGCTTGAAAGACATTCCTTTTTTATAGACTTACTGGCACAAGCCCCCTTTTTTATCCTGTCTTCCATTGCCACATTACATGCTGCTTTTAGGCCTTGTTGAAGTATTACCACAAATTTTGGTTGATGCATTTTCACTGCAGTTGGTAATATCACTGCCTGGGACAATTTACAAAAAACAAAAAAACATCAAAAGCTGCTTTCCTACCTGCCTGTCTTCCTTAGCAGGAAGTCCCTCTGCTCAGATGAAACTCCACTGCCAGATATCTGATACAGCGGCTGCTACACCATGTTGTCAGGGATCACTACGTCTTGACGAACATCAGAAAAATATAACTGCCAGGACTTCTTAACTGCCTAAATCATACTTCTCTAAATCAGCAAGTTCACTGCCTGTGACTGACCCAATTGGATTCTAAAAGCCTATAAAAAAATATAGTTATCACTGCTAATGTGGGTCTGTTGAACAGAACCACACTCTAGAAGATGGAATTGCACACGTACACTCTTTTGTGCCTGCTCCGAGACTGCTCAGATTTATGGGTCAAAGCATTTAGATAAATTATCTGTTAGTTTATCCCCCAAGGCTGGTCTTTGTGGACCTTGACAGCAGTGGAGACACATTTCAAATCGTGCCTTACAGAAAAGGAGAAATCATACGGCTATGGTTTAACCCTCACCACTGTCGAGGCCTGGTTCACGCTTTATTAACCCAGGAGACACCCAACACTTCAGGCTGGTTTTCTGGACACAGTCTAAGTCTGGTTTATGCTTCATCATTAATATTTTATAGAACCTCTGAAAAAGGATTATTAGACAGTAAGTAGGGATGACATAGACTTAGACACTGAATTTCTTAATATGGGATTTCACAATATCTGTAAAATAATGATTCATCATCTCAGCTGTGTTGGGCAGTAAATTTTATTAAATGAGTTATCTGCGAAACTTTAACGGTTTTGTCAGACATATCAATTGGGACATATCAATTGGGACATCCTATATTGTTGTAAATGCATTTTTGTAAATATTGGTGCATTTTTACCTTGTACCCAGTGTTTCCAGTGGATCCTTTAAAATCCACACCAGGACAAAGCGATTACTGAAAATGAACGAATGAACGAATCAACAAATTTACTTAACTCTATTGATATTTTTATAAAAGCAACATTAAGAAAATCAAACAGTTTGGCTGTTATTCTTATTCCTGTTGAACTCTTGACAAGCTCACTGACATGTTCCCAAATTGCTACTGGGAAATGTAGTAACTAATAACTAATACAGCCCAACATTGTGTTTTAGACCACCTTCAGACTGGAATTTCTTCAAAAATCTTGTCACAGAGTCGAAGCTGCCACCAGTTCCCACTGCTTTCCTCCTGCTAGCCAATAGAAGCAGAACTGGGTGGCCCATTTGGACGTTTGTTTTCGAAAATTAACTTTCCTGAATTTTTTTCGCACCCCTCTCTCGTCTCTAAATTGCTTTTATTACCTCTGGAAAGAAGCATAAACCAGTCTTGACCAGTGTAGTTTAGTGTCTGGAAGCCTGGCTCTTACACTCAAGAATATAGAAACATATTTTAGGCTACA
The DNA here is from genome assembly GCF_022655615.1 of Tachysurus fulvidraco. NCBI lineage: Eukaryota > Metazoa > Chordata > Actinopteri > Siluriformes > Bagridae > Tachysurus > Tachysurus fulvidraco. The sequence continues at coordinate 8,991,467 of NC_062541.1, read as the reverse complement.
TCTAAACAGACTGTTCTTTCTACACTGTTCATTTATTTTTTTTGATATCAGTGTTGATTGTTGATGAATTATTGTGGTTAAGTCTTAATTTTAGTTGACTTGAAGTTGTATGTGTAAGGGTATGTCTGACATGTATATTATACAGTATTTACATACTCTGAAGTTGTGTAAATGGAGTAGTAACTCCTTGTTTAGTTAGTGGGCTGACCCTCACAGGGAAGTAACTAAAGAGGAGTAACTGGCAGGTGCTTTGAGAAATAATTGTAGTGCAGTAATGATTGAGCAAGTAGAAAATGTCTAGCTTTAGAGAATGAATGAGGTGACAAAGGTTCTTTTTGAGAGATTGAGATTGCTTTGATTAGATTGCGTGAAGAGGTTGAGGAAGGTTATGTAATAACTGTGTTTTTACCGAAATTTAGGACTTGTACATTTCCATTTGACCTTCCATTATTTGATTCACTCAAGTCTGGATTGATGATAGACAAGTAGATCAGAGACATCGTGCTTTTGGTCTGCCTCTTTGCATGACTTAGAAGGGAGGAAGGAAAAGAAGAAGGAAGAATGCTGCTTTAGTAATTTAGGATGTGGCCCATGAGCCTGGTCCAAGATGAGGCTAAACAGAAGAGAACAACACCCAGATGCCATGCCGTAAACCTTTATTCACAGGTTCATCCAGATAAGCACTGGTGCTTCCTTCATACACTCAGGATCACAGTAGATTCAATGGTTCATACTTATCAGATAGCTCTAGCTTTACAGTTGATCTGTGATGGATTCCTTTCATAGTAAAGAATAATATCTGATAAATATAACTCACTCTACCACACACACTCAGGTCTATTTATGGTTGTATGCATAGATTCAACAGGTTTCATATCTGTTTCAGTTTAATCATTGTTTTAACATTAGTGTATAGTAAATTCAAACTGCAAATTAGTCACTGTATTAATTCCAAAATAGCAGAGTAAAATAAATGTTGCTGTCAAGCTATTTATGGCTATATTTACATACATGTTCATCGGATTACTGGTATCATTAGACGTTTTAATAATTAACACTGTTACAGTCTGAACTTTATTTATGAATATTTGCAATTATTAATTTCTTATAGTCTAGGAAACTGGACTTGGGTTTTAATCGTGAAGACATGTCACAATTTGTCTGTTGTGCAACATAAACACTGACCAGTGTAGTGAGGAATTTCCATAGTTGTATGTTAATTAAACACATTAACCACTTAGATGAACAGGAGATCAAATTCCTCTGGCCAGGACCCAGCTGTCTAACTACACCTGAAAGACAGGCAACAACGTTAATCTGCAACACCACTGATGACCTATTTACATTGCTGACGTGACATATTCACCCCAGACGTTTTACATCAATTCACACTTGCACATCTAATAGTTACTCCAGTCTCATTATGTCCAGGTGTAGGGTAGTGGGAAATTTTCAGGCATTCAGCAGAGCTGATGAAGCCTTCGTGATTAAAATGCAAGTCCATAGCGGATTACAAGACATTCAGGACATGTATATGTGTGGCGGTTTGGGAAAAACCCTGTCAGATATTGCAGCGGCTGAACCTGAAAATCAGCCAAAAACAAACGAAAAAAGGTTTTGACCAAAATTGGGTTCTTCAGACTTTAACATACATAAAGACCTTGTGATAATAAATCATACGTATATTCCACCCAGAAACAATATTTAACAAAAAGTGGCAGTTTAACAAAAAGGCCTGCCAAAAACCTTGTTAACTGAGTGTGATTTCCATTGATAGGATATGCTGTAGTGAAATGCATTTAAAGTTACAATTCATCCAGTATTTAATCATATACTGTTCAAATGTCCATAAAGCTCCTTTACTGCATGGACTTGTAATGACAAGGGTTTCCCCAAGTCCCCACACATGTGGATTTATAATAAAACATTAGATGATGGTTGCTGTTTCTTCTGACATTTTACTGCTAACATTCCTTCAATTTTTTTTGTTTGTGTGTGTGTTTGTGTGTGTATGTGTGTGTGTGTGGTGTTAAAAATCTCTTCTTCTCTTTTGGGCAGTTCCTCAACACGATTGTTTGTACAGACACAGCATGTACTTTCCCTCTTCCAAAAATGACGAGCAAATGAGGATTTTTTTTAGTGGGCATTAGATGTCACAAAGTACAGATATTTAGACAAGAAAGTGCCAATAGTTCTCGTTTAATTACAGATTTCATTGAGCACTAAGTCTTTTCTCTCACACATAAAGTCCCAGTGGCTCAGAATTAGTGCTACATTAAAGAATAAAGCTTTGGAATGTAAACTTTTAGAATAGTAACAAAATTTGAATGTTGACATGACATTTCAACAAATTGCACCTTGAAAATCACACATCTCACAATTTTGTGCAATGTGAAACATTAAAAAGGCTTTCTAATGGAACTTCCTTTATAATTCTCATTTGCTACCAATATTATTACATGAGGGTGAAGTAAAAAAATAAATTTAATTATTTCTCTTTTGTTTGTAATTGTTTGCTTTAATTGGAAAATGAAATGTAATCAGTTGATTTTATTTAATCATTTATAAATGATTTATTTTTATTTTATTTTATTGAATTTGCTGGATATTGGTACTTTGCTTTTGTTTTTATTTCTTATCTTTCTTATATTTTGCCTCTACTTTATTTTTTTTATTTATTGGCATTTTAATAGAAATACATTAAGGTTGCTGAGTGAGAATGAAACCTGCCTATTTATCTGGTGGTGCATTGACGGTGCTATGATATAACAATTTCTTAAACTTGAAATGGAATCACTATCAATATGGGACAAATCTTGTTTATTGAAAAGCAAGAGTGAATATTCAAGATTTCAGTATTTCTTGACCATTTTTTTTCAACAGACATTTCCCATAGAAAACAAATGCAGTAAATTTGAAATACTTTATAATAAAAGGTAATACTGCTGATACATTAATCATGTGCCTTAAATTCCACACATAACCAACATACTTCCTGTGCAGGTCAAATCTGTACCTCTACTGAATTTCACAAATTTTCTGAAAGTCGAACTACCTTGTTTAAAGCCAAATCCAGTACTATAATGAACTATTATTGCTCTTTTATTTTATTTTTTTCCATTTTAGTCTTTTTATCACACATATGAACTCCGTTGTATGTTGTATTTCACTGGAAAATTAAGAACTTTTTCAAGTTGTTTGCATTTTTTTTCTTTCCAGAATTTCCATGTCTTTAACCTAATAACAAAAATAGCCATTTTTTTGCATTACTATTATACTTTGTTTTGTGTCTCTGTGTAATCTTTACCTAATTGATCATTCATTCTGATATTTACTGATTTGTTTTGTTGCTTATTTTTTCTGCCTAGCAGCCTTTAAACAATACACAGTAACCAAAAGTAGGTTTTATTAAGTGATGTGTTTTTGTCATTAGCTGTAAGGATGGTGTGTGGATTTGTGATCTACATTGTTTGTTTCACTAACTTTGTTTGACTCTTAACAGTTCCTAAAATGGTACTTATAACACATGTGGTTTATAACGCATGCATAGAAGCAGTGAAATATTACAGATTTCTTTTTATTTTTTCCACTTTATTTATTTGCCCTGTTTTACTGTATGGAAGATGTCACATATTATTCATCATCAGCTTTCATTTTTGAGAAATTGAGATATTCGGCAGCTTTTCGTGAGACCTAATATGACAGATGAATATAATTTTCTGTCAACAGTTCCTAATATAAACCATTTTTTAAACCATAAAAAGGCTATTGTGATTGGATTACACCTTATCATTTGAGCATTTGTTTACTTTTACCACTGAATATTCCCAAGATTTCCCTGAACCAAATTAAGGTGAAAATACCATTGGTTATGGCACCGCACCATTTTTATTTGATTTCACTTTTTATCCTAACCTTATTTTCTTGCAGATATTATTTATGGGCAAGATTTTGTATTTGTTTCATTGTTTGTTTGCTGCTAATTTTTCACAGCTTGGCTCAAATATATGATAAAAGAAAAATGACCCTTCTAAATTTGATGCCATTGTTAAATAAGGCTGCTTTGTGCTCATGTGTTGCATTTGTAACTGCCTGACATTTTTTTTGTTTGATATTTTTGTCCTTTAAATAAATATTTTAAAATGACTTTGTATAATTTTGTTTATGAACTTTTCTAATTCTGTCCTGCAGTATAATAGCATAGTATAGTATTGTATAGTGTAATAGCAAAATAGCTGTGTGCTGTGTGTAACAAGTAAATAATTGATCATGAGCATCATAAAGCCATTTATAAATTCATTAATTGATATAAGTCTTAGTAATCTATTGATTTTAATAGTGATTGCTGTAGTAACTGCTATACAACTATACCCATATTAAATTCACTGATATAATGGAACTACATTATGTTCTGCAGCATCTGGACAGACCAGGGACTTATGTGAGGATCCTGTCCCATCACTCCAGCCCATATTAACCCAGCTCTCCATGCCCTCCTCTGTCTGTCAGTGGATCACAGGCTTTCTGACAGGCAGCATCTAGTGCAACTGGGGAAACTCAAATCCAGCGCCCACACCATCGGCACTGGTGCCCCTCAGGGTTGTGTACTCTCCCCACTGCTCGGCCTCATCCAGGACGGTGACGAGTCTGCTTACAGACTGGAGGTTGAACGGCTGGCTGTCTGGTGCAGTCTTAATAACCTGGAGCCGAACACGCTCAAGACAGTGGAGTTGATTGTGGACTTCATGAGAATCCCCCCTGTTCTTCCTCCACTCACCATCATGGACAGCATTGTGACAGCAGTGGAGTCATTCAAATTCCTGGGAACTACAATCTCCCAGGACCTGAAGTGGGATGTTCACATAGACTCCATTGTGAAAAAGGGTCAGCAGAGGTTGTACTTCCTTGGCCAGCTGAAGAAGTTCAACCTGCCACAGGATCTGCTGAAACAGTTCTACATTGCAATCATTGAATCCATCCTCTGCACCTCAATTACTGTTTGGTTCAGCTCAGCTACTAAATCTGAACTCAGAAGACTACAGAAGGTAGTCCGGACTGCTGAGCGAACCATTGGCACAACTCTCCCCACTCTCCAAGATCTGTACTTCTCCAGAGAGAGCAAAAGGGCAAAGACAATCACTCTGGACCCCTCACATCAAGCACACTCACTCTTTGAACTGTTGCCATCTGGTCGATGTTACAGAGTCCTGAGCACCAGAACAACCAGACATAGGAACAGTTTCTTCCCTCAGGCAATCCATCAGATGAACACTTGACATACACGGAACACACAACACTATTCTTAAATTATTTAATTAAAACACATGATTACTTATTTATATTTCAATTTGCACATTTGAATTTGCACATTCAATTATTCTGATTCTGATTCATTCTGAGCGGTGTGCTCCTCTACGCCCCCTGGTGGATATATACTGCAATATACACACTATTTTAATACTGCTGTGTAATGTACTGCAATATGCTGTACTATAATATTATCTTAAAATGAGAGTGAAATTTCTGTGCCAATTTTCTCAAGACAAAGAATCATTAACAACAACACCAACAAAAAAAATCTTTTTTTCCCCATGTCCTGGATTTTTTAAAATCCTGATCAGTGTCTGGATTTAAAGCTATCCCAGGAACACTGGACGTAAACACACACACACACACACACACACACACACACACACACACACACACACACACACACACATACACACACACACAGTAGAGGTAGCTCTACTCAGAGCTGTACATAACAGTGTAAATTACTATCCATGTAATACATTATAATGAACTATAATACAATGTAATGATACATGTCACTTTCACTTTCACTGTAATAAACTCTGCTGTATTGTAATACACTGTAATGCTTAAAGCGACCGCTAGATGGCGGAACATTATGTTCATTCATTCACTGACTTTCACTAACTGCTTTATTCTGGTAAACCTACTGTGGATCCAGAGCCTGTGACAGGAACACTAGGTAGGAGACAGTAATCCAGCTTCGATGGGACACCAGAGCACACATTCATCTCCAAAGGCGATTTAGTGTAGCGATAATCTAAACTCTGACAGACAGAAACCCAGGATCTGTATTGAACCTGGGATGCTGACGCTGTGAAGCAGTGACACCACCAGCTGCACATCGTGCCATTTTTTATTAAATACGAGTTCCATAAACATGCAGGAAAATAGCAGGGTTTCTCCAGGCTGCACTGACAGACACTCTGGTCCACATTTGTTTGTGATAAGTTGCAGTTTTATACATTTTTTGAAAAGAGGATGGGATTACACTGCCCATATTTGCCTTTGAAGACAGAAATCTTTTAAATGGTTTGAGTCAAGCTCAGATGTCTTACAATGTATAGTCATATGCAAAAGTTTAGGAACCCCTGACAATTTCCACGATTTTCATTTATAAACATTTGGGTGTTTGGATCAGCAATTTCATTTTGAGCTATCAAATAACTGAAGGACACAGTAATATTTCAGTAGTGAAATGATTATTGGATTAACAGAAAATGTGCAATATGCATCAAAATGAAATTAGACAGGTGCATAAATTTGCACATTTCAATTTGCACATTCAATTATTCTGATTCTGATTCATTCTGAGCGGTGTGCTCCTCTACGCCCCCTGGTGGATATATACTGCAATATACACACTATTTTAATACTGCTGTGTAATGTACTGCAATATGCTGTACTATAATATTATCTTAAAATGAGATTGAAATTTCTGTGCCAATTTTCTCAAGACAAGACAAAGGACCATTAACAACAACACCAAAAAAAAACAAAACTTTTTTTTACCATGTCCTGGATTTTTAAAAAAAATCTTGATCAGTGTCTGGACTATCCCAGGAACACTGGACGTAAACACACACACACACACACACACACACACACACACACACACACACACACACACACACACACACACACACGCTTAGGTTTTAGTTTGCACATTTAAAGCACATTCCGCTGCAGAAAGAGGAGGTAGCTCTACTCAGAGCTGTACATAACAGAGTGTAAATTACTATCCATGTAATACATTATAATGCATTATAATACAATGTAATGATACATGTCTGTAATATACTCTGCTGTATTGTAATACACTGTAATGCTTAAAGCGACCGCGAGGTGGCGGAAGTTTTCGTTTTCTCAGACGCGATGCAGCTGCAGCAGGCATGTAAACAAAGAGTGTAGCTTTCTGTTTGCGCGTTAAATCTCGCGGAAAAACATGGGAAAGCGGGACAACAGGGTGGTAAGTTGCATCAGAGTATAGTTATTTTTGTGTAAAATTGTTTTTAAAAAGCTATTAAAATGTCAGCAATCAGTCCAGTTCAGAGCTAAGGCTTGCGCGAGGCCTAGCTAGCTTAGCCTAGCTAGCTTAGCCTAGCGGTTGTTATTGTTTTTTTTATTATTTTTAGTCCGTTTGTACTCTATGTGCGTTATATTTTATAGTATTAATAAAGTCTGGGAGAATTTCGAAGCGTTTTGAAGATTGTTGTGTAAATCTCATGCGTTTAATAGCACGAATTAGACTTAGCCACTAAGCTACTAAGTCCCAGCTAGCTAGTTGGCTAATGTGGGGGAATAATTAGCCTGCAGGTCTAGCACTATTCGGACGGGACTAGTTTTACGTGGGGACGTGAGTATTGCAATTTTACCTCAGGACGTCTGTAATATTAATTGGCCAATTCGCACGGGACAAGACATCTCAGTAAAACTAGCAGAAGTGGGAGGGGTAACTCGCTTTACACACCACAGTAACCTCCTTGTCGTCATGTGCGTATGACGTTGCTTCCTGTTTCAAGCGCCTCCATGCTTGCAAAACGCGGCAAAAACTACTTTTAAACAGGAAATGACGGAATTTTACCGTACATATTTACAGCGGGTCTATTCGGACGGGATTAGTATTACCTGAGGTAATTTTTCCGGACCTTTTTACAGAAGGTAAAAGTTGCCGTAGTCTTTACTGACATTGTCCGTAATGATTACCGAGATGGCGCATTCGGACGGGACTAAAATCACCGAGAAGCTCTGGTTATAATTACTTTACCCCCACGTCAAACTAGTCCCGTCCGAATAGTGTTTAATAGGGTAACGGTTTAAATTCTGTCCTGTAGCTGCACAAGTGCCAGTTTGCTTTCGTATAGTTTTATCTATTATTAAATGCTTAAATACTTTGCATTTTGTTAGACTGGCTTTATTAGTTCAGATGGCTGTACATTTAGCTGGTGTCGAGTTCGCATCCCAGTCTCCTGCATGCTGTGAAACTGACAGCATCTAGTTTGTGTTCTAGTTATTATTTGCTTTCACCTCAACATTCAAACACAATTAAGCATTTTAGCAACTTAAAGTCACTTCAGTTGTTTCCAGAATGCCTTCAATTCAGCATGTATTCCATGTGCGGTACAATAATACACTTAATATTTGCTGTGGCTGTGAAGATGTGTAAATAAAACTGAAAATTGACAATAAGCTGTAACTCCTCAGCAGGATGACTTTCGCTAACTGCTTTATTCTGGTAAACCTACTGTGGATCCAGAGCCTGTGACAGGAACACTAGGTAGGAGACAGTAATCCAGCTTCGATGGGACACCAGAGCACACATTCATCTCCAAAGGCGATTTAGTGTAGAGATAATCTAAACTCTGACAGACAGAAACCCAGGATCTGTATTGAACCTGGGATGCTGACGCTGTGAAACAGTGACACCACCAGCTGCACCTTCGTGTCATTTTTTTTATTAAATACGAGTTCCATAAACATGCAGGAAAATAGCAGGGTTTCTCCAGGCTGCACTGACAGACACTCTGGTCCACATTTGTGTGTGAAAAGCGTCTGCAGTTTTATAACGTTTTTAAAAATTAGATGGGATTACACTGCCCATATTTGCCTTTGAAGACAGAAATCTTCTTTTAAATGGTTTGAGTCAAGCTCAGCTGTCTTACAATGTACAGTCATATGCAAAAGTTTAGGAACCCCTGACAATTTTCATTTATATATATTTGAGTTTGGATCAGCAATTTCATTTTGATCTATCAAATAACTGAAGGACACAGTAATATTTCAGTAGTAAAATGATCATTGGATTAACAGAAAATGTGCAATATGCGTCAAAACAACGGAGTCGCTTGAGGTATGCAAACGCACATTTGGACAAGCCAGCTTCATTTTGGAATAAGGTGCCATGGAGAGATGAAACAAAGTTTGAGTTTTTTGGTCATAACATGGCAAAAGAACACAGCATTCCAAGAAAAACACGCTACCCACAGTAAAATTTGGTGGAGGTTCCATCATGCTGTGGGGCTGTGTGGTCAGTGCGGTACTGGGAATCTGGTTAAAGTTGAGGGCCGAAACTCAATGTGAGATTCCACTCAGTATCAGCAGATTCTTGAGAATAATGTTGAGGAATCAGTCACAAAGTTGAAGTTACCCCGGGGCTGGATATTTCAACAAGACAACAACCCAAAACACTGCTCAAAATCTACTAGTACAATGTTCTGGAATGGCCATCCCAGTCCCCAGACATGAATATTATTGAACATCTGTGGGGTGATTTTGAAGCACGCTGTCCATGCTCGGCAACTATCAAACCTAACCGAACTGGAGATGTTCTGTAAGGAGGAATGGTCCTAAATACATTAATCCAGAATCCAGACACTCATTACAGGCTATAGGAAGCTGTTATTTCTGCTAAAGGAGACTATACTAAATATTGGTGTGATTTTTCTGTTGGGGTGCAGAATTTATGCACTTGTCCTATTTCATTTTGATGCATATTGTGCATTTTCTGTTAATCCAATAAACCTCATTTCAGTACTGAAATATTACTGTGTCCTTCAGTTTTTTTGATAGATCAAAATGTCAGGGGTTCCTAAACTTTTGCGTACGACTGTATAATATGACATAATCACAGGGAGACTAATCAATTGTAATGCCTCTGTTACAGACAGCTGGTTATAAACTCGTTTCAGCGTCCAAATTTTCAATTTCTGTTTCAAATTTTAGATTGTGAAACTTATCTAAAAGCCACCAACAGGAGGACCTTATAACCTTCTACTTGTTGTTCCTCTACAACAGTGTCTGCACATTGTTTTTAATGCCAGAAGCCTTAGAACCATTTACTTGTACTTTTCCACAATGTCCACACATCTCTGCACCGCTATAGCCTTTATATTTATACACTGTACATATGTTTACATATATATTACATGCTGTACATGTGCTAAATATTTATCTGCACTTGTCTATTTGCACAATTGCTACTATTTGCACTTCTGGTAGATGGCAAACTGCATTTCGTTGCTGTGTACCTGTACTATGCAATGATAATAAAGATCTGTCTGTCTGTCTGTCTGTGATGTGTAAATGAAACATGCTAAAAAATTCTTATTAACTAAAGCTCACTTTGTTTTTGCAACAGCATTCTCTGCACGAGCCCAGATTCCTGATGCAAGCATAACATGATTATTGTTTTAAAATCTTATGTCTGCCATTAATGTTTGTGCTTCCTAACAGCCGTACATGAACCCCATAGCTGCTGCCAGAGCTAGAGGACCTGCGCCTCTCAACGGCCCCACCATACAGGATTATCTCAGCAGACCTCGACCAACATGGTATGAGGCATTAAATTGTAAAAGAGCTGTCATAAGTAATTATTTAATTACTGACCAGTATTAGCTTGGTGTAATTGGTCAGCTGAATCCAGGCCTTTTCTGTTTATGGAGGATACTGGATCACAATTGTCTGTTTTCAAGTGTAAATTATTATTATTATTATTATTATTATTATTATTATTATTATTATTATTTGGAACTGCTATCATACTTTAAATACGGCTTTTCATCTTATAACTTTAACTTTTTATATACAATTGTAATCAGTTTAAACCCTTTCCTTTTCACTTGACTTGTCATTTGTCATATTTGATATTTATATCAGCTTGATAGATGCTTTGGATGGAAAAAAGGCTTTTTAAGGACTAAATCAAACGTGATTTCTACTTTGATGCTGATATTCTGTCATCCTGCTGTAGGGAGGAGGTAAAGGAGCAGCTGGAGAAGAAGAAGAAAGGCTCTAGAGCTTTGGCTGACTTTGAGGATAAAATGAACGAGGTACAGAAGATGAACACTTACTGAAGAAGACTTCTGCTGGTGGTTAACACTGCTTTCTTAACTTAACGTCTCTGGTTTAAAACTTGTAATGACTTTCCAGAGATGGAGGAAGGAACTGGAGAAAAACAGAGAGAAAATCCTGGGAGAAAGAAATCCTGAGAAGAAAGAAAAAGAAAAAGACAAGGAGAAGGAAAAGAAAGAGAAAGAAAAGGATAAAGACAAGAAAGAGGTAAGCTCTTATTGAGATCCAGTAAGCCTTAGTACTAGGAATAAATAGTGTATAACAATAGATGTATTAATATTGTATAATGATGCTAATTGTGTCTTTTACAGAAAAAGAAAAAGGAAAAGAAAAAATCCAGTAGGGTGAGAAAAGCTTTCTAACTTTCACATTTCCTCCATTGTGTCCCAAGGTTTGAACTGCATATAATTCAGGACAATGAAAGACATATTTTTTGGTACACATTCCTCCACATTTCCTTCAGTTATTCTTGATATCTAATGAGCTCTGCTTTTGTGTGTGGTCAAGCATTCTTCGTCTTCTTCCTCCTCCTCATCGAGTTCTGATTCCTCCAGCAGCTCGTCATCCGAGTCTGAAGATGAGGTACGGCAGGTTTTTGCTCTTTGCTCTCACTTTGATCATCTACACAGCCATAAGTTGCAATGGGCTTACTTCTGTTTTTCTCCGGATTTTGTTTTTTCTAATTGCTAACGTTTGGATGAAAAGAAAAGCACGAGGAAGAAACGGAAAAGAAAGCGATCCTCGGCACGGAAAGCGTCGGACGAATCTGATGCAGAGTCAGAAACAGACAGCAAGGTAACATTGATTTATTGCAGAAGAGAATTTGCCGTTTCTCGGGGGGTAGGAAACCCATTAAAGACTGAGTTACTACTCAACACTCGTCAAGTTTTATTATAATATGTAAGGCCATTTAAATCACAGTTAGTGTTAAAATCCTTATTATAGTATGCCCTGTTGAATTCTGTAATCTGATTGGTCAGGAGGTGATAAAACAACATGGCCTGGATAACAGATCAGCTGCAAGACGATTCACAGGTGTATATGAAGTTGCTCATTATAAAAACATGGAGTTTTGATATGATGAAGGTGTCTCATGTCTGATCATGTCTTTAGAAGGAGGCTCCGGTGTCAGTGCTTTGTAACAGTTAGAGGTAAAACTGTTTCTTCAACACAGTCTAATGTTATGTTGCATGAGTGGTTCAGAGTGTAAATGGGGCTCTGTGACCTCTACGGAACATGATGGGATATTTGTGTATTGACCGCAAGAAGGAAAAAGAAGGAGACAAAGGAGAGTTAAACCAAATTAAACACATTTCTAAATGGACAAAATGTAAAACGGGCATTCTAAATAAAATTCTAAAGAAAAGATTAAAAAAATCTTAATCATCATATTATCATAGAATAATAAACTTTAGGGTAACACACTGGCTCATGAGGAAAAGAAATGAAATTTCCTTATGAGAGTGAAAGTATAGTCACTGACGTATAAATGTAGCAAATTTGCTTAGGTTCTGACCTGCCATTAATTTAGCATTTAATTCATTTCAGGAATCATCCAAGAAGAAAAAGAAAAAACTCAGGGAGGAGGGAGAGAAAGATAAGGTGATAAAAATGTATTTTCCTTTTATTCAGTCTGTACGATTTTCTTTTTTTCCCCCCAGCATACTAAGACAGTGGTTTCTTTTCACAGGAGGAAAAGGGCAAAAAGGATGAGTCTGAATTAGACGATGATGTGAGTTCCTTCCACAAATCACCTCAGTTTGCCGTCTCTGGTAGTGGTATGTGGTATACGATCAGATTATATCTTAAACACTGACTGATGAATGTCTCCTCTGTGAACAGGGTGAATCCAGAAAGAAAAAACGGAGTAGTGAAGAGAAGGAGAAGAGCACAGTAAGTTTTATTGTTCTTTATCTAGATCGAATTTTCTGTTCTTTCCACCCTAGAGAGGGTTACTGACCACTTGAGGGAAACGCTAACTGCCCAGTGTCTATATATGAACTCACAGAAAACGTCTAGTTCATTTTCATTTCAAGCCACAATCTACTACTGAGATGAACTTATTAACATTAACTTTAAAATATTTCCTTAACTGACATACATCTGTGCTCTTAAACACCTCAAACTCAATAATGATGGTGGTTAATTGTCCATAACAGCAGCTCTGACAGTAATGTCCATCTTGTACGTTCTCATTTCTATGGTAACGGCTACTACAGAATATACAAGGCTAAAAATGAACAGATTTTCAAACCCTGTTACGTAACAGAATAAACTCATGAACATTTATTTGTTTATTATTAAGGTAAAATAATAAACCAAATAATCACCACAGTAACCACCACAACAACCACAACCACAACAAATTTTCGTACCATCAGTTAGTACATTTAAACACAGTGACTAATATAAAACAAAGATTTCTTCTTCATGATGTCTCAGGGAGTTTTCCCCTTACCACTGTCACCTCTGGCTTGCTCATTAAGGATCAGTGGATAAATTTAAAATGTATATTCCGAATTCTGTTTCTTTACTGCTTTTTTGTGACTATGTATTGTTATATGTGCTTTACAATTGAAATGGAATTGAATGAATGAGTTGTTTTTGTTTGTTTGAGTGTTTGCTTCAGTAAGTTGTCAGCATTTAGGTAAATGCTTTAATTACTTGTTTGCTAATTTTTTGTGAAGATGCTTGTATTAATTAAACAATTTAATTAATTTTATTAATTGGTTTGTTATCCTTAACATAATCAGTTGACTTGAGGACAGTAGATCTGTTTGCAGACAAACAGCAGGAATGATTGTAAGTGATTTTGCTTCTTGGCAAGGTTGAATGCAAGCTTATCCTTTGATATCCTTCATTCTGTGTATTTTTACATTTGCAGGACAAATCAAAGAAAAAGAAGAAGCGGAAGCATAAAAAACACAGCAAGAAGAAAAAGAAGAAGAGCTCAGGATCGGACTAGACAAGAGTTCAGGAGTGTGGCATCCTGACTGAACTGAACATGATTGGAGCCCTTCCCCTGTCGCTGGAAAACCTGACTGATGTCTGCCAGTGGGACTGTGAAAGCTGCTCGAATGTAGCAGTGTATCTTCCTGCTTAAGCAGGGTGGTGATTGTGTGGATGGATAGATGGATGGATGGATTTGTTTTGTTTTGTGTTAGGTAACCGAGAGGGGTTGTGAGCTTGAATACATTTTTTTTTTAATTATTTTAATTTTTTTTTTGCTTGAGTTTTTTTAAGCAGAAGTTTGTGTCCCCAATAAAGAGCTGTTATAACATTAGATAACTGTTTTGTTGCTCATGAAGATTTTAAAGGAACACTTTGTACTAGGGCTGGGCGATATGGCTGAAAACTGTATCACGATATCAGTGTTTCATATCAGTCGATATTGATAATTATTGGTATCTTTTGTGTCCCGTTTAAAATAAGGACTAGGAGAAAAATCTATTACATTTAAACATTTTTATTTTAAACTTATCCAAAAAAACTGCTATACTGGCGAGCTGAGTTTTTCTCTTTTATTTACAATTTCTTCGCTCGCTGCGTGCGGCTCATATTCTGCTTATCAGTTGCCAGTTACTGAAAAGGAATCCAACAGACCAGCACGAGACAGTGATATGGCGCAGCCAAACTTGATACTGTTACTGTTCTTCCGACTAAGAATAAAAAATATCAAACGTTTTATCAAACACTTTTTATTGATATCGATCATGTCTCTATCACGATACATATCGTTATCATTTTATCGCCCAGCCCTACTTTGTACATTACTACTTGGAAGGTGACTTGCTCTTGCAATGAAACTACACTTTGTGACATGATGCTGAACAGTGAAACTGGAGATATATACAGCAGCCTGAATCAAAAAAAAAAAATCACAACGGACTGGTAATATTGTGACTTTTTTTAAAGAGGCACTGAAAGTCTAGAATTATCCTCAGGTATCAAAATTTAAGACTGCACCTTTAAGGAGCAGCTATGAACAGACAGACTTGAATCTGTCTTATCAGTATATATTAAGAAAAGCAGTTGTGATACTGTTAATGTTCTAAGCAGTGAGTTTTAACTTTATAAGAGTCATGCTTCAAATGAACTTACTTCTTATTTACTGATTATTCTGATTTACTCACAGAAAAACAGAAAATACCCCTGCACTTTTATTTGTTATTTTACTGGGTTACTATAAAATGGATTAAATTTCTTTTAATCTCATTAATTTGTCATCTCGTATATAGTCAGCTCAAGAATTATTGGTAAAAATAAGTCTTATGATAAAATATTTTTGTGATTATTTATCTTAATCTTCCTACATTTGTACAAAAATGTGTATAGTTTTATGTTCTGCTCTGCAACGTAGAACAGGATGCAGCTGAAGGACAGAAATATTAATTTGAGATAAACATTTGGAGGTTTTTTGCTGTCTTTAATATACAACATTTTACTTCTCATATTTTAAGTTGCTGTTTATTTGGTAAAATTTCAGCCATGGTGTTGATGTGATTGTTCTGTCTTCTGAGGCCCATAATGTATAATTAACAAAACCTCACAGACGGAGAAGTCTCAAACAGTCCAAAGGTTAGTTGAACAGTAAACAGGATTATCAGGGGCAAGACAGGTTAACGGCAGAATATCCAGGAGAGGACAAACATTTAAGGGTCAATCAAGTATGGAAACTGGTCACACACAGGGAAGACAAATTATATATTCACTTCTCACAAATGCTTATCTAATCAACAGCAATGTCCTCCCTCGAGGCTTCCCCATCTTGTCGTGGCTTCCTGCTGTCCTGCACCTGTTTCAACTGAACAACTATTTACACAGTCTTCCTTAAATGGAACTGGTGTATTAAACTGGGAAAATACCATCTATGTATCACTATGTGCAGAACAGAGGGCACTACAGGGCAAGGGTTAGGAACCTGTATTGACCTTTATCCAAGGAGGCAGCTAAAGCTTAACAAGCATTTTGTGACCTCTTGTGGTCATAAGGAGAACTGCATGTAGCGACTAGTCGACACCTGAAGAAGTATGTAACCTGAATCAGGCTTGGTGTAGTAACGATACAGTAACAGGTTTTTCAAAAAATCCAAAGGTCACAGGCCTATTTTGTCTTAAAAAAGGTTTGTGTATTACTCTGAAATTTTAACATCCATTTAATAAACAGTGAGTCTCCTTATTTAACAAAGTAATAGTAATAATAATAAGATCTGATCTCACCCATTGAGTCTGATGTTTCCATGGGACCCTTAAATAAAACCAGTTTGCAGTTTAATTTTTTTGCACTCATGCAAATTATAAATGTGTTATTACTGTATTATTGTTATGGCATCTTGTTTACTGAGAGATGATTCTTCCTTTTTTTCATATCCCATTATCAGTCACAGGAACAGACACGTGTTAACTATTTTAGGTCGCACATGTTTATGTGGTAACTCTGCAGGAGCATTATTTCCGTCCTTGAACCTAGTATGGGTGCAGGTGAAATTTTGCATATCCTTGTGCAAATTCTATGTGTGTGTGGCTCAGTAAGGATCAGATATAAACACTGGTATCTACCCTATGGCTATGTGACATTATTATATTCCACTTTTCAACAAACAGGTGCATTTCTAAGAAAAATATTGCTGTAATCCCATCCATCGTGCCTGAGCTGTGTGTTTCAGCAGGGGACTGTTTTGTTATATCTTGTCCTGGAGGAGGTGGTGGCTTTTCTAAGCCTCTGCCAGGTGTACGCTCTCCTCCTGCTGTCCCAGGGGAGGAGGGGCCTGGCGCTCCTCTCATTTCCCTGGCAAATGCTGTCACCAGTTCCCCCTTCTAGTCACAAGTCAGACAGATCTCTGGAACACAAGCAGCTAGCAGACATGGGATCTGTGGCAGCCGTCATGAATCTGCTCCTGTGTGCCATGCCGCTCATCTCAGGTAAGATGATAAGGACTTCAGTAGGCCTTCAGCAATGAAGGATCAAGTGCGTATTCTATTATGTCATACCTTGTGGATGGGAGCTATTGTAAAAGGGGAAATCTTCTGTAGTTATGCTTTCATGTGCTTTCAAACACATTATTCACATATGATTAAAGTTAATATGTTTTATTATTTATTGGATCACGGTTAAATAAATCTATCAGAATTATTTTACCTCGTCTGCTTTTCGTTCTTTTTTATTGTATATATTATTTGTTTATGTGTCTAATACGGGACAAAATCTCACTCAAACTCAAGTGAACCTCAACTTCCTTTCTCATATTAGCTATCACATGTTGGGCACAGCTAAAGCACAAGGTTTGACTCAGATGATGATCCATTTTTGGTTGTTTCTGTTATTCTTTCTGCTACATGCGTGATTCTCGCTTAGAATGCTATTTATTTCCACCTCAACAATTTCCAGTGTCACCATGTGAATAGTCTTGTATGACTTACTCTTTAATTATGGGGGGGGGGGGGGGATACATGTCTGGATACTTATTGTCATGGAGATCTCTTAGTCACCACAACAATCTGTGGTTTGTTTGTAGACAACAGGAGCAGAAAGGGCTATGCACTTTTTATGCTGTTCAGCTCAGCATGCAGTAAACAGTGGCACACTTCTAGCCTGCAGTCCACACCCCCCCCCCTCCTCCTCCTTACAAACCAACCCCCACAGCCATCGCTCTGTGGAGCTGGTCATGTGTTATAGGGGTGTTCTTATTTATTATTTAGTACACAACATGAGCCACACAGGAGTCTATTGTAATGCACAACATGGTACAGCAAAGTGTGTGTGCGCTCGTGTGTGCGTGTGTTCCACGATCTCATAGTTCTTTCCTAGCAACATATACAGTTCAGCAGCTGTCAGTTAAGCTGAGATCACTGATCTATTTCTTTCCATCATTTACTATTCATGTGTGTTAAACTTTCTCATCTATGTTCCCTGTTCTGAGCTTTCTAAGATTAATTCTGATGAAGATCTTTAGTGTTTTCTCCTCTGAGAGCAAGCTAAAGTCTGTTGCTTTAATATGGGAGAAGAGTGACATGATCTAATAGCCAGCAGTTCCTTCACACAGCTTTTAGTATTTGCTTAAAGACCAGTTTCGACAATTTAAAAAGGATCTTGTGTTTGGCTACAATAATCCAGTGTAGCCTGTCAATATTTGCTCTTGCCAGTTACAGGACAGATCAAGTGAACCGGGCTTCAGAGGTGATTAAACTGCAGCATGTGCTCAAATATCATAAACACGTTTTTGCTTTTAGGATTTTGCTTTTGTTAATGAAATCGCTGAAATATAGATTTTTATGTTTTAGAGTGAGCCAGAGTGAGCCACAAATAATGCTAAAACTTAAGCTAAATAGACAAAGCTAGAAACCTGTACAGACTTCAGTGTCCAAAAGGCCAGCATGCAAATTCAAAGGTTGAATTTAAAGATCACTGACTTATAGAGCGTTGAGAGAGTTTTGTTGTATACGAGGTGTAGTTTGTTACAGCCATACGAAACTGATTAATAATGCATTTCTGTTGCATCAAAGGAAAATATTTTGCTTCCATTTTGGGTGTGGTCATGGTGGAAAAATTACCCTTATGTAAAAAATGTAGGAACTGTGTCAAAACCTTATTTATGCTGAGTGACGATGGATAAAATACAAAAAAATACCTACACATTATGAACTAAATATATCTAATATTAATCGTGAATTTTGTATTCTATTAATGTTTGTATTATTCTTTATATTAACCTTTTGGTGTATGTTTATGATCTGTAAAGCTGCTTTGAGACTATGCCAGTTGTAAAAAGCACTATACAAATAAAATTGAACTGAACTGAATAAAAGTATAAACACATTGTTTAAATGGAAAATGTAAAATACTTTATGACAAAAATTCGAAGTTGATTCATTATATAAACAAGACACACATCTCTGTTTGGAAAGTTTTGAGTCTTAAGTTAATTAGTGGTTAGCTTGGATTTACCTCACACCTCTGGGGTTGGGGTTTGATTCCCACGTCTGCCATGTGTGCCATGTGCTTTGGGAGTTTCCTCCTGGTACTCAGGTTTCCAAAGACATGTGGAAGCCTAACTGACATCTCTAAATTCCATCCTGTGATGGACTGGTCCCTCATCCAAATGTCCCCTGCCTTGTGTCCTGAGACTCCCTAGGATAGGCTCCAGTTTCTTGCCACTCTCTGTAGGATAAGTGGTTCAGAAAATGGATGGATTGCTTCTTGCTTGTACTTCTTAAATCTTTGTATACCACTTTATTCCTATGAAACTGTGCTACATTGTGCCCTACTATATTTAAATCTGAGACTAATTTGCAGTTCAGGCATTAAAATGGTTAATTATAGTATTCCCATGTATTAAGTATTGATGTGATTGACATGTTTGAAATATCAATAAGTTACAGATTGTATTTTTTAGAAAGAAAAACATATTTGTATCATTATATTTGAGATATATAATGAATAAATATTGTTTATTCTTGGGAAAAGTATTCATTTGCACTTGTAGGTGTGGTCACTGTCAGCATAATAATCTGGTTGTGTTTCTCACATGACATGTTTTTGTTTCTGTGTAAAAGGTGCTAACACTGAGCTCATATCTGTGCCATCACTCGTGAATGGGATCAAGGGCAAACCACTCTATGTGACGGTGGAAAAACATTTTAATGAAGAAGAAGCGCAGTTCCAGGGCACCTGGTTTCAGATCAGTCCTAATATCAGTCATCTGGTGACTTTTGATAACAGCAAAGTGATCCATGACATGGTCCTGAAGGAAACATTGGAGCGTATCATTCCGTCTAACATCTCTCTGAACTTCACATCTTTGAGTGAAGCAGATGAGGGAGACTACCAGCTAAAAATCAACATCATCTTCAATGGTCAGAAAGAATCAGAGACTGTTATCAAGCATGTGAAGATTACAGTGAATGGTAAGAATCTCCTCAACCACCAGTTAAATTTGATATAGTCCTATAGCTGTTTCAGGTGAAAAATCAACTATATATATATATACATATATATATATATATATATATATATATATATATATATATATATATATATATATATATATAGAGAGAGAGAGAGAGAGAGAGAGAGAGAGAGAGATAAATAGATAGATAGCATATTATATAAGCAGGCCCTGTTCCCAGTGTAGTTCTGTTTAGACTGAGTTTTACTGTATTTGTATTTTTCAGTGCCTCTTTCCATCCCTGTGGTTAAAACAAGCCACAAAGTCACACCAGTGGAAGACCATGACAATGTTACTTTGACCTGCACTGTGGAGAATGGAACTAAGCCTAAGTTTCAGTGGTTCAGAAACAACTTTCCGGTCAAACTAAGCAAGCGCCATGTCTTCATGCAGGACAACAGTATTCTACACATTAGTCCAGTGAAGAAGCAAGACATTGGCGCATACAGCTGTACGGTTAAAAACCCCATCAGCCATTTCCGCAGTGAAGACATGGAGCTCAGTGTGTGCTGTAAGTGGTCCACTTTTCTCTCTTCCCTCTTTTACAACATGTACTTATATAGATTCAGTCTCACTACCTTTTGTACACTCATTTAGCCTGCTCAGTCAAAATCTCTACTAAATCATTATGGGTTGTGCCTAGTAAGTTCCTCTTGTTGCATGAGAACCAGATGATGTTTGCCCTGTAGTGACCGGCAGTATGGTGATATTACTTCTATGCAGTATTGCACACGAGAACATGTGCACAGTAATACTAATTAATAGAGATTAGCATTACATTATTATATTGTGTTATTTTCGGTTTCTTTCAAAAAAGCACACTTCAGGTGAAAATCCTCAGGCAGGTTGTTGAATGTGAAAATAAAAAAGAAAGTATGCTAAGTGAGGAATAAAACATGAATAGACTTTGCTTTCATATGATCTTTTGGGTGGTGTGAATTTTTTTACTTAGATTTTTTTAGTTACATTTAATGTTTTGGAACATCTATAAGTCGGACATACTAGCTTCTAGATTTTGCTCTCTCTTACCTTTATGGCATTTGATAGATGGTAGTTAAGAACAAACCATATGGAAAACCGCATTTTATATAACTGAGCAATTGAGAGTCAAGGGCTTTGCTCAAAGGCCTAGCAGTGGCAGCTTGGTGTGCCTGGGATTCGAACTCGCAACCTACTACTTTAACCTATTCTATTCCTTAGAATCTCCCTATTAGAAGTTAAAGTAGCAGCTTTACCTCAGACTACAAAAAGAATTGACCTGAAAGAATTATTTTGAAAATGCTAAATAAACCTCAAAAAAGTTCATGATTTTTAAAATACAGTTTAATCATTTAAATCCCTGTGAATGAGCTGTTACTATCGAAATGATATCCTATTAAAGTGAGAACATTAATAGAAACCTGTGATGGCCTTGCAGCCTCACAGCTATTGTCAGATTTTTGTTAAAGAAATCAATTTATACCTTCTGACCAGTCAGAATGAAGAATTCAGATTTTTTGGTAATCTAGGTTTTCACTGTTTTATCTTACTTACTTCATTATTTACTTCAGATTGGCCAGAAGGTGTTGATAAATTTTTCTGTAAAATCAGAGTATAGTTCTGACTGCAAGTTTTATGTAAATATACTCGCTCTAATACATTATTGTTTCTGTATTAATAAATGCCTAAATGATCATTGATATGATCTACTTGTTAATTGTACTTATCATTATCAAGTATTAGTTATTATCAAATAGTAGTTCTTATGGATTATTAATGCTATAGTTTATCAGTGTTAATTAATACACTATATAATGTTGAATATGAAGGAGGTTTGATGTGAACTGTTTTTAATTAATGAGAGTTAACGAGAGTTTCCCCCATCAGATGGCCCCTACAACCTGGAAGTGAACTGTGAACAGGGTCTGAAAATTGGCGAGGTGTTCACTGTAAATAAAGGCGAGATGGTGTTTTTCGACTGCCTGGCCGACTCAAACCCTCCCAACACCTGCGTGTGGATTTCAAGAAATGACAACAGTACAGAAGTGCTCATGACCGGCCCTCGCTTTGAACTGGCTTCTCACAATCTAGGCCATGCCACGAACTTCTTATGCAGAGCTTTTAACAACGTTACCAAAAAACAGGATGAGACCCAGTTCACGATTGTAGTGGCCAATCTTGGCAAAGGTAATAATGAGATGTTATTTATTTGGATATTTAACAAGACGGTATGTTTGACTTTGTATGGAGAGACACTTTTTCCCAACAGTGGGCTCAGCATGTCTAATGATTTGATAAGCATGCTGTATGCCTAACAAAGACCACAGTTTTTTTTCCAGTTGCTAGGCACATATCACAATACCTTATGAGAAATGTGTGTCGCATGAAAAGTAAATAGAGGCTGACAGCTGTTGCACGAGCCTGCTGTTGTTTTTTAACAGCATCTACATTTCCAGCTCTCTGCTTATCTCAGCTTAATAAGAAGCTAATGCAGATACAATTTCACTTCTATTGTTTTATAAATGGCCATTTTTTAATGCAAATGTCTGTTTAATTTAGATTTAGATTTCTTTCTAGACGCCAAAACCATACTGACCGTTATCAATTATTGTGAAGTTATAAACGATTTGGATATTTGATGAGCTAGTAAGAAAGAAATCTGTTTTCAGAAAGAGAAAATCTTGTCCAGGAGGAAACTGCAGTGTCTTCTTTAGCCGTCATCACCATCTTCTCATTGATCGTTATTGTCTGCATGTTAATTGTGATCTTCTGGAAGTCCTGCCATCCATCAAAAGGTAGTGTCGTGAGTGTGTGTGTTTGTGTGTTTGTGTGTGTGTGTGTGTGTGTTTGTGTGTGTGTGTGTGTGTGTGTGTGTGTGTGTGTATGTGTATGTGTGTATGCATATGCGTATGTGTATGTGTGTGTGTATGTGTATGTGTGTGTGTGTGTGTGTGTGTGTGCATGTGTGTGTATGCGTATGCGTATGTGTATGTGTGTGTGTGTGTGTGCCTGCTTTTTTAAGCTGGGTGCGCATACATAAGTCTGTCAATAAGTGTTTATAGAAAGTCTCACAGAGAGAGCTGTTCTGGGATTTGAGTTTAAGCAAATGACAAATTATTCCATAATTTGACTGCAGCTATGAGCAGCCTTAGGTGTACAGGTTTTATCCAAATCAGCTCTAGTTCATGAGAAAGGGAAGTTCTGTTCACATAGCTATGATATCATATCTAATTACATCTATTTTTCCCCTAATATAGCATTCATGAAAATTTACGGCAGGTAAGAAAACTGGGACTTGATTAAATATTTACTGAGCGACATATTTACTTTTAACTAATATTTACTTTTATTTTGTTTTGCTCCATCCCCATTTTAGGCCTATCCCAGAACAGAAAGGATTACATCGCTCAGGTAGGCACCCTACATGATTTATACACTAATGCAACAAGTGTGTGTTGTTAAGCAGTGCTGTGTACATAGCTGCTAGTCACACCAACATATTTCTAACATTTTATCTGCTACAAAACTGTTAAGCACAATTACAGAGTACAGTGCAAGCCATAAATATTTGAGGAAGCATGAAGATCTCAGTTTCGATGTCTGTACAATTACAGACTATCAATACTGGGGCATGTGGTGTGCTGGGGAAACACTGAGCTTGTTTTTCACACAAAGTGAAAGCAGTAAATGGAAATGGAAATAGGGAGTGAATGCAAATGTGGTATATACTAAGATGTCTGAGAAGCAGTACAGAATCAGAGTTATGATTTAAATGAATACAAGTCAGAAAAGACTTGACGAAAGACTATATTATTAAAAATAATAAGAATTATTTAGTAAGGTGCTAACACTTTTTTGATTGACATCTGAATATGTTGTCCGATTCTTTGAAATGTAATAAGGCACTATTGTATTAAAGCGGGTGTAAAGCTTATAACCACTGCAAATAATACTGCAAATCATGTATAATTTAATAACTACTGTACAATTTCTCTTTGTACTAAATAATAATAATAATTGAATAAATTCTTGACTTCATTGTTTTTTCTAGGTTTAGTGACTGTTCTCATACAGTATTTCATGATCAATAAAACGTTGTCTGTATTATTCTCTTCTGCTAGGCCATGAGGATGCTACTGAAGATTTTGGCATCTATGAGTTTGTTTCCATACCTGGGAAAATGGAGTCCAGGCAGGTTAGTCATCTGTTCCATCTGTTTTCATTTAGTTAGGGATGGAATCAAATGCAAATATATTAATCAGTATGAACAGATAATCGGTTCTAAGCAGATACAAATACAGATTTTATTTGAGAAAACTTGTCAGAATGATTAACAGGACATTTGAATTTAGAGTGTATTGGTCCTGGGATCTAGCAGGATGAAAAAGAATAGCAGAAGTCACCATGCACATGTCTAGTTCACCCTAATTATGAACTAGAGCTGGGGTTTTTCAATGTTTTTCCAGAAAGAAAAAGGCAAAAAAAAAACCTTCCAGTATAGGCCATGCCCTTTTTAGGTGAAAAATCTGAATACAGATACGGATGCAGACAGACACCGATCGAGATACAGCCCTAGATTGTAGCGATTTGGTTTCATGTAATGTCCCCTTTATGTTCCTCAGGCATCGTGCAGATCTCTGACACGGCTCGATTCAGCCAGAGATTTGCATACCACCATCTATGATGTCATCAAGCATGTTCCTGAAACTCCAACACTGAGTCTGATGAAGTGAGAAACAGGTTCAACAGAAACAAGTAGGATTCAGGAAAGTGTTTCTGCAAGGACTCGAAAAAGAGAAAAGAAAAAAAAAAACAACAAAAAAATTCACTGGCGATGCTGGTCAATGCCATCCTTTCATTATTTCTTCCTATCATCACTTGAATATGGTTTGACTCTTTTAATATTTTATGATATAAAGCCCTTAATGAATCATACCTATAATCCAATGATACAGAAAGGTGATATTTTGAGGTGATATTTTTTATTTATTGAAAACATACTTCACCAGGGTTTTTGTATATAGCTTTTCTTGGTTTTTGTTACCGTTCATTTTTTTTTGCATTGACATTCAGCTTTAGTGGTATTACTGGATATCTGAAAAGCTTTAATAATTAAGATGTGATTTCGATATCTGTTTATACGTTACCAGCTTAATTGATACCTAAGAGTATTTATATATTTATACAGCAATATCAAATTCAGACTAGCCACTGCTTCATCTGTCCTGCATGTAAATATATGCTTTTTTTTTTTTTTTTTTAATTCTAATACTGTATTTTTGCACACTGCAGTGACATTATATCTGTGGTATATGTCATAGAATTCAGATATGCTCTGTATATTACATTTCACGTGCAAATTGTTGCAAATATTCACAGCGTATAAGAATAAAATGCTCTTTATTTTGAAAATAAAGATTTATTCCAGTCACATGTTGATTTATTCCATGATGCTGTTGAATTCTTAATTCTTATTGGTCAGCATGTTAGTGTAGAATAACATTGTTTAATAATTATTATTCATTTAAAAAGTGAGAGAAAAAATGGGAGGCTGTAGAGGGAGACTGTGTCTATTTTACTTTAATTAATGAAAATAAAAAATTACTTCCGGTGCCAACACAAGTGGCAGCCTGTCCAGTCTGAGATTTTCCTCTGAGATCAATAAAGTATCTATCTATCTATCTATCTATCTATCTATCTATCTATCTATCTATCTATCTATCTATCTATCTATCTATCTATCTATCTATCTATCTATCTATCTATCTATCTATCTATCTATCTATCTATCTATCTATCCAATAATATACATTCAATCGAAAAATACAGTTTGTTCCCGGGTCACGTCGGGCTATATCAGCAGTCTAGACAAAAGAAACGACAGAAGGTTTAGGACACGACTCCAGCTGAGCTTTTGTCATGATCTATGCTGTTTATTCTAACATAATACTGTATATCCACTAGCATTTTAAATACAATAAAATAAGACAGAAGATATATAATAAATCTCATTTCATTTCTTGTGCATATGGTGCTCTGATGAACCTGACAACTAAAAGGCACTTTGGTATACATGTCTGTTTCAGTGGAACTGAGTCATAATACTGCTACTAACTGAATATTATGTATGTGAGCAGGCTTTATGGTGGGAGACCATCTGTTCACTGTGTGCTTTGCAGGAGGAGCAGAGGAATTACAGCAACAACTGTCTGTAGCACCAACCACTCCCTCATTTGACTGGGAAATCAGCAGCTCTGTCTCCAACTTTATTAACCAGGAACTATCATCTGACCAGGCATTAAACCAAGCACTATCATCTGCCTTTCTAAAATGATTTGTCAGTCTTCACATAAGAATATTGGCTGTTTTCCTTTTTGCTGCATACAGATTTACATTCATTCTTCTGATTTTCATTACCATATAATCTTCAATATGAATTTTACTAACATTTTATTATACAATCACTCATGATAAAAACGCAGCTGTAAGATCTTCAGTATATACAGTAGGGATGACAGCAAGACTCTTTAATACTTATTCATTTAATTTCTTAGTTCCCACATAAATACGCAGCATGACTGAAGGTTTTCAGACACTCGTCTGTCACACCTACTGTATATGTGGGCCATCTCCAAAGTGCTGCCACAAAGTGAAAAAGTTTAATGCACACACTTGTATATGATGTCTTTTTATGCTGTAGAAATGCACAAAGCAAGGTTGATGAAGACATGATTTACCAAGGTTGGAGTAGAAGAACCATGACCTTTACACCACTGAACACTGTAAGATGAACTAGAACACCGACTAAACCCCAGACCTTCTCAGCCAACATCAGTGCCTGAAGTCACTAAAGTCTTATGGCTGAATTAACACGAATCCCTACAGCCACTGTCCAAAATCTAGTTAAAGCCTTCCCAGAAGTGTAGAGGTTATAATTACAGCAAATAGCAACAAAATCTGGAACTGAATGTTTAAACAGCACATAAAGGTGTGATGGTGTCCAAGGTGTCCAAATATATTTCGGCACTTTTTGTTGTTGTGATTAAATCCCATTTGTTATTAGCATCAATCAGGAAAATAAGTAAAAATAAATAGAATATAATAAATGAACAACAGATTTTACCTTCTGCACAATTGATATTTGATGAAATCTACCATGAATATATAACAACAGTTATAGATTATCATGGACCTTCATCCCTCATATCCACAGACTAAACGTTTTCATTTCAAAGGCACTGTTTTTTTTATGTGTTTTAGATCTTTGTTATTTGCAAATTATATTTTTTTATTAACAAAAACCCCAGAATCACCTAAGATATTCTTTGTTGGGGTCAATTTACTTAAACTTTTTAATTTTTTTTAATTTTCAGATGTATTTCATTAATTCAGGACAATAACAATATGCCTCTTTTGTGTTAAAATGTTTTTTTAATATTTTTTAAGATATGGTTAAAATAGCCATAGATTTTTAAAATAACCCGAAGAGATATCAATAAATCATCTCAAAAATAAATGTTTGACAGAAAATAGTATTTTTTAAAGACTGACACTTGTGTTTTGAGCAATTTTGAATTGCTCATTCAATTTTCAAATTTAAGCAACTATTTTCTTTTTCATTTTTTTCATAGTCATCTACATCTATATTTCCTTTAAAAATACTAATTTTTACACAAATACACCCGCATGTCACTGTTTCCGAGAGTGTGTTTAGCGTAAACATTTCCTGAAAAGTGTGTGAAAAGTGGAGGTTTCGCTCGCAAAAAAAAAAAAGGGGGGGGGGGGGGGTAAGAACAAAAACAAGGAGCACTGCCAGCCACTGTTGTTTCATATAATAGCTGTAGTGAGAACAGTAAATTGCAAAAGTTTGCATACCCATAGGGCAAACCGAAGAAGACAAAGACACCAACACAATATTTAGTTTCACAAAGATTTGCTCAGTATCATTGATAGCTGATACTATGTGATAACTGCTTTCAAGAGCAACACTGAAACTATTAGAGCTGAACAATGCATTATATCACAAGGTCTCAATGATAATGTAATAAGAATGATGTTGGGCAAACTATCACACACACACACACACACACACACACACACACACACACACACACACACACACACACACACACACACACACACACACACACTCTCTCTCTCTCTCTCTCTCTCTCTCTCTCTCTCTCTCTCTCTCTCTCTCTCTCTCTTAGACAGGCAACTGAAGGCGTGATTTCTATTTTTAATTTTTTAGTGTTTTTGGAATCTCTAATAGCGTTGCTCATGTTTTTCATGTTTTTTAATTACTGCCATTACAAGGGTGTGTCAGCAACATGGACTAAAAAATATCAGCTTAAATGTATAATCACCTGCACTGGTGTCACTGATAAGCTGCATGAATTTTCATTCTGCCCATTTTGGGCAGTCGTGGCCTAATGGTTAGAGAGTTTGACTCCTAACCCTAAGGTACCGAAGCCCACCAGCCCCCACTTAAGAAGATGCATAACATCTTGAAACCCCCATATATTAATATTTACATTTGTTTTAACATCCTTCAGAGGCTCTTATTTTTAAACACAGCCATGCATTGTTGAATTAAGCTTGTCTTTGTTATTGCCTGGTGTCTTCAAACCAAATACTACATGCAATAATGTATTTTCTAAACATATATAATATGATTAACCAAATGACAGTTTATTTTAAAGTTTTGCTTATATTGTTATTTCCAAATTATATTATAATACAGGAAAATTCATAGTAAAAAAAAGAAGCCAACTGGCATTTTTTAAACTTTTGAGTATTGCTGCCATCTGCAGGTTGTGTAGAGCAACAACAACAACTTCTTCTTCTTCTTCTTCTTCTTCTTCTTCTTCTTCTTCTTCTTCTTCTTCTTCTTCTTCTACTACTACTACTACCTCTTCTTCTTCTTCTTCTTCTTCTTCTTCTTCATCTTCTTCTTCTCATTACTATTATAAACACCAAAAGGAAGGATTTTGCTTCCTTCTTCATATTTTTCTTCATTTATTTCCTCAAATGAATCATGCAGATAAAACCACATGTCTCAGAGAGACTTAACCAGGTCAGTGGGTAGTACTCTGTCCTCTGTAGTACTCAGGGAAGTGAGTACAATCCTACAATCAAAATGATTTTTTTCCCACTGACTCTTTCAGTTCCCCTAAACAAAGAGCCCCAAGATCAATTTATCCCTGGACATTTTGAAGTTTTAAAAACAAGGATTTTTGACCTATCTTCTAGAACGTGGTTTCGACCTAGAGTGTGAACTCACCTAATGAGGTGGAGTGTAATTAGATCTAGAGATCTACCAGCTCCAGTTGGACTCTGCGATACTAAAGAGGAGATGTGAACTCCATGTGGTATTTTACATCAATACAATATTTATCAGACTGTATATTTAAAATCACACCCTCTAGTGTCACCCATATGAGGATGGGTTCCCCTTTGAGTCTGGTTCCTCTCAAGGTTTCATCCTTTACCATTCAAGGGAGTTTTTCCTCCACACAGTCTATTAATTAATCTATTAAACAGTCTATTCAATTAGTCTTTATAATAACCTTTTGTTCTATGTTTATGTTCTGTAAAGCTTCTTTGAGACAATGTCAATTGTAATAAGCGCTATACAAATAAATTTGAATTGAATTGAAAAAGAATTAATTTGCTCAAACAGTTTGTATGGATATTCAGAATATTTGGTATACATACGGTGTAAAGGAAGAGATTCTGAGGTCTTCTTCTGTAAGAAAAAAACAATGGTTGTACACATGTGCTGGGGCAGAGCTAAGGTCAGATGATTTTTCTCAGGAATAGTCATTTTGAATCGAGTACGATTCATCTACAGTACAGACCAAAAGTTTGGACACACCAACAAGACAATGACCCCAAACACACCTCCAGGCTGTGTAAGGGCTATTTGACCATGAAGTAGAGTGATGGGGTGCTGCGCCAGATGACCTGGCCTCCACAGTCACCGGACCTGAACCCAATCGAGATGGTTTGGGGTGAGCTGGACCGCAGAGTGAAGGCAAAAGGGCCAACAAGTGCTAAGCATCTCTGGGAACTCCTTCAAGACTGTTGAAAGACCATTTCAGGTGACTACCTCTCGAAGCTCATCAAGAGAATGCCAAGAGTGTGCAAAGCAGTAATCAAAGCAAAAGGTGGCTACTTTGAAGAACCTAGAATATGACATATTTTCAGTTGTTTCACACTTTTTTGTTATGTACGTATATAATTCCACATGTGTTAATTCATAGTTTTGATGCCTTAAGTGTGAATCTACAATTTTCATAGTGATGCAAATAAAGAAAACTCTTTGAATAAGAAGGTGTGTCCAAACTTTTGGTCTGTACTGTAGGTCCTAATCTGTATAAACAAAGTGACTGTTGACCATTCAGGTTTTAGCACAGAACTATCGTAATGAAAGGTTGTTCAGATAGGGATCCAATACCCTCTAATACACTCTTTTACAAATAAGCCAACTGGGGGCAAGATTCATACTTGTGCACACAAAATCAATCAAATCGCTTTAAAATTGTGTGCTGTTTTATTGATCTTTACCTTTTATTCTTTTGCTTTATTCAAACCTAGAGGGAATTTTGGCTTCCCCTTTGGGGTTGGGGTTCAATTCCTGCCTTTACTCAGTGTTCACAGCATTTGCATGTATTCTTCCTGTGCTTTGTTGGTTTCCTCTGTGTTATCTGGTTTCTGCCTCATGTCTAGGCTGATTTCCATCTCTAAATTGTCTGTATACACATTTATCTTCATGTTTTTTTATTATCGGAAAAACAAGTGCTGATGACATTACAGAATTTCATCACAGAATCACTTCAATAATGTTTTCACATTCAGCCAATCAGATTTCAGCAGGCATTTCAAATAACTGATTTGAGCTGATTTGAGCGTCTATGGATTCTTTATTGTTCTATGTATCTGGTATATTTTTATAAGTTTTTTGTTTTCCAGACTCTGTATTTTGCTCCATTTCCAACTCCAAAGAAATCATTGCTGCTTCATTGTCATCCTAGTTAAACCATTCATTCGTTTGACCCTTTGTGTACGTGGCCTGAGGATGATATGATCGAGACGATCCAAAGTTTATGCGCATCTTCGAAAGTATTGGAACAGTTTGGCCAATTCTTTTTTGTTTTTTGATGACTATAACACAGTGGATCATAATTCCAGCATTCACAGTGATATTTCATCTTCTAGAGAGAAATCTCTGAAAAAAAACAAAAAAATATCATCCACAATTCATTTGTCTATGCATTAACAGATTAACGGTTCGTATATTGTTCGGTATGCAATTTCCTAGCAAAAAAATGTAACGTAATGCATGTTTTAAGCGTAGAGGTAAAGAAGATCATAACAATTGTAGGCAATCGCATAATTAGCTTGAACTCCATATCCCATAAGGCACCGCGGGATTGTACTTGTCACGTGATACAGAATAAACATGGCAGCTGGCTGGAATAGCAACATCTGATTCGCTGTTTAAAATACTTTCTTGTGTTAACGCTTTTTTTGTAGTCTTTACACCTGACGTTCCATTGCTTTAAGATGCAGAAAATTAAATCTTTAATGTCCCGACAGGTGAGTCATAATAAGCTGATTTTTGTCTCTTTCTCTGTCTTTATTGATGTCAGTGAGTCCGGAAGTGGAGTTAGCAAGGTGGCAAATGAAGCTGTAAATGTGCTAGCTGACTAACATGTCAGTCCCTCTGTTTAATCTGGTCTAATTATGTGTTTTATTGCAAAACGAAACAAATAACTAAATGGTTCACTTAAGTTAAAGATAAACAAGACGACGAGGTTGGTGAGGATGGATTGCAAATGGTGACGTATGTTACCTTTTAAATAAACATCCTTAATGTAAACATGGTCTGATCTTATTAATCAGAAACTGTAACATCCTTCAGTTTTTAAGGTGTTTTGATTATTATATAGGTTTGGTATTTTATTATTTATTAAGTGTGACGCTTCATCTAGAGTGACTTACAATTTATACAACTGAGCAATTGAGGATTAAGGGCCTTGCTCGGGGGCCCTTCGAACCCAAGACCTTCTGGTCAGTGGGCCGACACCTTAACCACTAGGCTACACCCCCACCCCACCCCACCCCACCCCATTTCTGTGAGCCTGAGATTGTGTGTCTGTATATTTTCATTGTCATGTTGACACACTGAATAATTGTGTTACACCTCCGTGCTCCACTGATTTTACATTTGGCATGTATGTATTTGATAAAAGATTTTATTGTATTTCCCAAACAGGGTTTGAAAAGCCCTCAGGAGAGTATGGCAGATATGAGTCCTGTGGAGAGCTTCAGGGTCCCGAGCAAGGTGAGTTGGCTTTGGTTTTATTTAATGTCAATGAACTAGTTATAATATTTTAAATGGAATGATTATTCCGGTTTGAGAGAGGGAGAAAATGAGCAAAACAATATGAGTGGAATAATATTAACTTTTTGTGTAGTAAAGAGTTTTGAATTTTATTTAAGATAAACTGCATGCTATATATGGACAATTATATGTACAGATGATAAATATTAATTCAAATAAATCATTGGATGTCTATTATGTACAAACCTTTTCCTGACTAATTTTCATGCCCCTATAAATGTATTGTCATATAGAATATGAAAGGGATATTATAGCTTAAACAATGTGGGAATTAGAAAATAAATAAAAGATAACATCTTATAAGGATCCGCATGGGCATAAATATTAGTGGCTGTGCATCTTTTCTCTCTCAGTCCTTGTTCCTTTCATTTATTTTTGGCTTTGAAAGATTTGTGGTTGGACCATGCATGGCTTCTCGGTCTCAAAAACATATCTCTAGCTACTTTTTAAATAGTATCTAAACTACAGTATGTTTAAAGATTCCTGCCTATTGGACGATGATGGATGGTATCAGATACTCATACTTCAGTAAAGGGCTTGGTTGGGTGTGACTGAGGATGAATAGTCTGCACAATGGCCTACTGGCAGTGTTGTGTTACCCAGGTCTTATAACACAAAGCTGAATAGCACCTTACTCGCTTCAATTGGTAAGAGTTTAATCCTTTAAATGTTGATGTTGGGTTTTGTAATTGTTTCTTTTTACCTTGGTGAAAGTTGAGTTCATATTAAAGCATTAGTCAGCGGTTTGGGGCAATCTGTAATCCACCTGCAGGATTTAAAGCCAACCTTAATTCAGGACATCTCTGTTAACTCGTGTACTTGATTAGCTGGATGTGTTGGAAGTGAATTCTGTATAAATGTATTAACAGGATTGATGATCACTATCCTCTCGCTTTATTATGGCACCAGCCCTGGTGTTGGAGCTCATCTGTATTGCTTGGTATAATTATGAAGGGCTTATTAATGAGCTGAAACACTGAAATATTCAGTATAGTTCGTAGAGTCTCCTAGAGCAATAATGGTATCTTCTGGTCTCTATGGTAGAGACACACAGATCCAATGCTGAGGGTTGATCTCTAAATTGACTCTAAGCTGCAGTGCTGGATTCGTATCTGCTGTGACCTACATTTGAGATCACATCGGGGTGATCAGGGTAAATTGTTATTATTTTGTTTAAAGATCTTTTTTTATATTTAGTACTACTCTTCAGAAGCTATTCAAGATTTGGCTCACATCCATCAGTGTGTCATCTGAACACATGCCTCAACAGAAGAGTTTTAAGTAGTCATTAAAGTCTTATAAGTTGTCATGTGGAGCCTTCATGGATTGGAAATATATGTCCAGCATCTCCCACAGATGCTTGATCGCACTGAGATCTGGGGAATTTGGAGGCGAAATAAAAATATTGTGATCTGATATTTTTTGCTGTACCGCTCACCCTACTACTGACATGTCTGTAGAAGTATTTAAAGCATGCCTGCTCATCAATACCGAGGTCCTATAGTTCATTCACTAACCTTTGTAGAGTTTCTGAGCTACTCTTTGTTTCATTTAGTGGCTTGTACTATTTGAGAGGTCAGATAACTGACTAGTGGCACCGAGCAAGTCGCTTTAGAAGTCATATGTCAGATGGATAATGATGGAGGCCATGGAGATTGTGCTGTGGAGCATGCTTTAATTTTACAATGAGCTGGAATTGGAAAGCAGAGTAAAATTTCACCTCATAAAGTCACACAGAGCCCTGGTGAGGCTTTCTGAGGTCCAGTTAGTAATGAAGAGCATTATCTTCATTTAGCTGTACTTGTCTCACAGTGCTCATTTCTGTTGTGTGTTATGGCGTCCTGTGTTGGTCTGAACTATGCTGAATATGAGACGCAGTGAGTTAGCGTGAGTTTACTGAAATAAACTGTGGACCAGGGTGGGTGTAGTTTCAGTAATTTCAGTTTACAAGGATTTCTTATACCTTAACGTAGTGTGACCTTGTCTCAAAGCCTAAATTTTTCAATCTTAACCTTATTTTAAATAGGCCTGTCTTGGTTATGAAACTTATTCAGCTGATTAATTGTCATAGACAGCTGTGATTAACGACTGAATCGTCTTTTCGGTCAACCTCAGTAGCAGTTTAATAATGCACAAACACAGCCATTTATCAGCATTACATTTTGGTTTAGAAATATCATAAGCAAATTAGCAACGCAAATTAAACCTATAATACAAAGCCTACACTGAACAGTACTATACGCAGTGAGCTGGTGGTGCAGCAGGTAAAGTGTAAAGGTTATGTATACTGTGTGAATATATACGATTAGTTGTTCAAAATACATGATTATGTTAATGTCCTCGTTCTAACTTTAAACATGCGATGGCTTCGACAGGAAAGGCATCACTCTGATGCTCATACTTCTATATTGTTCCTGAGCAATATAGTATAATATCCAGTGTCACCAGATGAGGAGGAGTTCCTATGTTTCTTCCTCATATTGTCTCAGGGAGTTTTTCCTTGCCCCCAAATTGTGTGTTTATTGTTTCTACACAAACTTATTCACATGACCGTGTTTGGCAAAAACATGTGAAAGAAAATCTGAAGCTAATAATAAATGGCTAAAAAAAGTGCTGTTTATTAACAGAGAAATCTGTAAAATGGTAATATGTGTAATCTTTCTGTAAGGAGATGTTTATGGAAATGTTTATGTCCTGATCATTTCAGTAAAAATTTCCACCACAGGAAAGTCTTCAGGGCAGAGGACGTGTTGCTTCCTGTTTTCTCATTAAAAAGACATCTTATTAATTCCAGGAAAGAGACAATAAGAGACGATGCCGAGGGAACAACTCGCCAGTTTTCTGTGATTATTAACTTTGATTAGAAACTTACCGGTTAAGTTTGCTGTTGTCTGATAAAAATAAATCTCTTCAGGACATATTCAGGCTTATTAGGCCACATCACACGATCAGCGTTGAGTACATAAATACAAATTGTGTAACATGTAACATGCTACTGGAGAAGTTTCAGCTTTCTGTACATTTATTTTTTAACCTTTAATCAGAACGTTATTAAACAAGTTTTACTGCATAGTTTTCACTGACTCTAAAGTGTTGGATTCAAGAATGCATATTTATTTGCCTTGTCACTACTGGTAAGTGTTGGTTAATCCTGACTTTTGCACTGTGCCTTATCAGTTCTCCTTCTTTGTGCTTTAGACATTGTAGCCTGACATAATATTACTATACATTTCATGCTAATTACAGCTTAGGCACGTAGAGTTCACACTCTATACAGTCTCCTGTTTAGTCAGTGTGTGATGTGGAGTTGTTCATACTGTGTTGTGTCTTGTGTATGAAAATTGCTTGCTCTTTGTTTTTTGACCCTGAGGGCTCCAAATTTCATTTCATTGTACAGTCATAGTCATGAGCAATGATGAAACAAAGAGAGTGTTCTCATCTACACAATATGTATTATGCTACAGTGCATAAAACGCCTGTGGGAAAACTACGTTAAAACAAAATATCTAACAAATCATTTAGAAATAAAATAATATAATAAAGAAATTAGTGTTAATAAAATAAAGACATTCCATTTCCTTTAAAATGTAATCTTATTATCTGTCTTTTTGATTTCTTATAAAAATATTGATACCTATAATCTTAATGTGTTCTATGATGACATTTAGATCAATACTTTAATCATATTCCTCACCCCTGCCTCCCCCCCAGTTTTCCATACTTTGTCCAGTAGATGGCACTGTGGTCATGTGGCATCGTCACTTTCTAAACATTGTTTAATTGTGTAAAGCTTTTAACGCTGCGTTAAATATAAAAAAAAATTATATACATCCACATATGAATAACAAATACATGTATCTTAGATCGTT
This sequence comes from Tachysurus fulvidraco, assembly GCF_022655615.1. Taxonomy (NCBI): domain Eukaryota; kingdom Metazoa; phylum Chordata; class Actinopteri; order Siluriformes; family Bagridae; genus Tachysurus; species Tachysurus fulvidraco. Next base: position 8,955,103 of record NC_062541.1, on the reverse strand, counting down.
GATGTATGGTTGCGTTTTCTAAGATGGCTTTTATTTGCTATGTTGAAATTGTAAAACTCAGCAGAGCAACTCGAGATGCTAAACCCAGCCAAAACAAAAGCACTTCACAGTCAGATGTCCACGTGACTTGGTCTCATGAGGCTGTGAATGAGTGACAGTGAGACGCCTGTATCAGCATCAGCACGACAGCAGCGATACGAGGGGGAGCAGCATGTCGTCTTTCCCTCGCCTCTCATTTCAACACGCTTGTTTATTGTTCTTTTAAACGAGACAGAACATATTTTTTTTGATCAGCTGCATTTAATAACACTTGAGTTTAACAGCTTAGGCTCTGATTGCTTCACAGATGTGACCGTGCCTTTTATGTGCAAATTCCTCTGTGCGTGCAAACAGAGGGACGAGAAGTATTCACTTTGAAAGATAGCCCTGTTTCAATACGAGGCATCACGCTATAATTTGTGCAGCAATGTTGGGGAAGAAAATTGAGCTAGGCCTCTGCGAACCTGTCTTGATGGGAAAACTTAACTTGTGCACCTTTTCTTCAAAACAAACAACTCGAATAAGACACTAGCCTTATAATAATTATAGCATATCTGAAGTGGAAAGCCATTTCAGAGTCCTAAGCAGAAGCCAATCATCAGAAGGTTTTTACACATCACTGCTTTCTCTTGGTGTCTTTGTCTTTCTGACTGATGACTCATGCTCCTCAAACTCCCCGAACCCCTGCACTAAAATGCATTAAACCCAAACCCTCCTCTCCTATGCTTCCCCCAATTACACTCCCACACTCACCCTGCTAGCTGTAACCAGGTGATGTCATCAAAAGACAACAGCTAAACATATTCGACGAGTCTGAAGCCATCAGTGTCACCATTTTGTAGTTTTTTTCCCTACCTCAAATTCCCAGTGAATAATAATACTCTCTGGATGTTCTTGTTGTTCTTTCAGACCCTTGTTCAGGGTCGTCATCTGATCCGCGTATTTGATTTGGCACAAGTTTTATGGCCAGATGAACTTCCTGTCACAACCTTCCCTTTTCTTTCCAAAAAAAGAGAGAGATTTAACCCCTTGGTACCTGGGTTAGTTCCCTGCCAGGGAATCGAACCCAGGCCGTGGCAATGAGAGCAAAAAATCCTACCGCTTGACCACCAGTACTAATCATAGTATAGGGACTAATCATATTAATTATAGGGACTAATCATACTCTCTGGATAATTAATGTAATATGTGCATTTTTAAACATCAGTACATTTTTCAACCGGATTGAACATGATTGACATACCTACTGCATTTGTGAGGTGTGATCCAGCATGAATACTATCAACAATACTCTTAAGTTAAAAGTCCTCAGCTGTCTGTGTTTCATTGTGTTGGTTTTCATGACCTAGAGTCAACTAGTGGTGGGGTGGAAAAGTTGACAGAAATCTTGCCAACTTTATTAGTAATATGTGTAATACTTGATTATAACCAAACTCTCTTAATATGTCTTGCAAAACATGAGAGACTTTAAAAGACTTTAATAAGATGTCTTGAACACCGAAGTTTCGTCGGCCATCCTGAAGTTTTTTTTAGCCTTATCCATCGTAAGCACCTGGTAGTCCCTCCCCTCCGGCTATGTAGGCAAAGCTGTGAGCGCTGAGTGCACGAAGGTGAATAAGTGCATCATCCGGGCAATTAAAGTGCACCACTTTTTAGTCAGAGTGTAGAATTCAACTGCGCTGTGGTAGAAAGTGAGTAAGTTATCAGACAGTGGTATGGTCATGGAAAGCCTGGATAACACCCCAACAGTGTTGGAACTGATTTCATATTCTCTTCTCAGATATGGCAAATTCCCACCTGGTGTGAAAAACACTTTTTGCTACATCCTCAAGTTGCTTAGGCAGAAAGGAAAAAAAAAATTTGAACATGCAAACACAATTTCATGTAATCTCCAGGGTATTGATGCTGCAGTAGCTCGCACATTGAGCTTAAATTGCTGCGTCCAGTCTGTTTCTCCCAGTCAGGAACCATCCTGGGGCTTTTTGTTCTCACAATTCTTCACATTCATACTGGGAGAAGAAAAGAAAAAGAAAGAGAGATGCTCTGGTTCCTCTTGGGCAGCGACACCAGATTACTGAGATAGCAGTTAGACAGATGCTATTTTTTTCCTCATTTTTTTTTCAGCGCACTTTTATAAATTACTCCAAAATTGGCCTCCATTGACAAAGACATGCGACTCTCTTCTCTCAGCAGTGGAGCTTATTTTAAATTACAATTTGGACTCTTTGAAAATGAATTTCCCTGTTCCTGTTTGCTAGCGCTGGCTTCTTTTCTTTCCATCTTTACTTTAAAAAATCCATTCGATTGTGTTGTCTGTTCACTTTCTGCTCTCTGTTTTTGACCAGCTTCCCATTTTAAATCGTTCCAGTACTTTTATCCATCAACAATTTGTATCCTCAGCTGCTCCTGGACTGTCAGGAAGACTACAATGGGCCAGTGAACTTTAGTAAACACCAGTCAATATCTATAGACAGGCTTATCACTTAAACCTTTTTATAGTATGGGAACAGCTAGAACACCACACTATCATGTTTGTTATAACTGAAAGCAAGAGGCTTTCAGTTCCTCTTGGGTTTCCAAATCGCTCCAGATGCTGCATTGTAGCATAATCTAGCTAAAATTGCCTCATTTGTTATAAACGTAGGCAATTGAATGCAAACCTTTTGCTGCTGTGTTGAAAAATGATCTTCACAGCAGAAATCTCTGTTCACCGAATAGTGTTTTATTGTTAAAACCATAACACCATGGCTTTAATAATACAGAGTCAACAACGATCTCAAAACTTTGCACCACATTGACATTCTCTAATTAAATGTCATTTCTATTTACACGTGCCTCATTAAGGTGTCTAATGACTTAAAACAGTCAACATCTGGCTAGCAATTTATGAAACAGTGGTGTCCAGGAAACAAAGACAAAAAGTAGAAAGCTGACAAATTAAGACGATAAACACGGAGAATGTTATAAAGTTGTTTTGGGAAAGTTGTTAGTAGGAATTAAACCATTCATTCAGAAATGGAGAAATACGTACAGTAGATACAAAGACAAGACTGGAAAAAGAGGAATGAATAGATTATCGATAATCTCTGATTACATAAAAGTCAAGTAAAAGGAACAGCAGGAAACCTGAAAATATCTGTGGGGCAAACAATGAAAAGCCACTTTTTTTTTTGTTTCTTTGTTTATTTATTCTTTTTAGTCAGGGCCTAATACAAGGTTAGTCAGGTTCATTGTGGATCTGGAAACACACTGCATGAACACTGGGCATAAGGTGGGAATACACCCTGGATGGGATGCCAGCTTATCATCTGTGTTTTACCATGTGCGTACATGCCAAGGCTGATTTGTGTTCGGTGTTGCCCACAAAAATCCATAAAAACCTTATATATAGCAGTGTGTCCAGGTGAAATAAATAGAGAGAAATTAAAGTGGTTGCTGCTAATCAACAGTCTCTGTTCTACTGAAAGAGGCCAAGGAGAAGGAGACAAAGCTTTTAGAACTGAAGCTGTGATGTACACAATGTTTAAATATGTATGTATTAATCTCCAATAAGCAAGTCTGAGGTGACTCAGGCAGCAGTGGCAAGGAAAAACTCCCTTGAATGGTAAAGGAAGATACCTTGAGAGGAACCAGACTCAAAGGGGAACCTCATCCGCATCTGGGTGACACTAGAGGGTGTGATTATAAATATACAGTCTGACAAATGTTGTATTGATGTAAAAGACCACATGGAGTTCACATCTCCTCTTTAGTATCACAGAGTCCAACTGGAGCTGGTAGATCTCTAGATGCCTCAGGATTCTCAGAGTCGGCTTCATCTCAGTGGTCCAAAATCTTCATCGCACGGAAGACAGTCGGAGCTGGTACAATTTCTGGATGCCTCGGGATGGGTAGAAAGAGAGAAGCAGTGGAGAGGGATTAACGTAGCTGCTGTTCAAAATTTCTGCAAGTCTGATGTAATAATGCACAATATTATGGGACTTATTATGTGTAATAATACGCCTGACTAAAGAGATGAGTTTTTAATCTACATTTAAACTGGTGTGTGTCTGAGCCCCGAACACTATCAGGGAGACTATTCCAAAGTTTGGAAGCTAAATACGAAAACGCTCTACCGCCTTTAGTAGACTGTGATATTCTGGGAACTACCAGAATTCTTGAGTTTTTTTTTTTTTTATGTCAGAGAGCCTGAAGGATTGTAACGTGTTAGAAGACTAGTTAGATAAATGGGAGCTAAGCCATTAAAAGTCTCGTACGTAAGTAGGCTAGCAGCAGTTTGCAGTCAATACTAAACTTAACAGGTAGCCAGTGTAGAGATGATAAGTTTGGTGTTATATGATCATACTTTCTTGTCCAGGTAAGAGCTCTGGCAGCTGCATTTTGGACTAACTGTAGCCTATTTATTAAAGATGCAGAACAACCACCTAGTAATGCATTACAATAGTCCAGTCTAGAGGTCATGAATACATGAACTAGCTTCTCAGCATCAGATACACATAGGATGTTTCTCAGCTTGGCAATATTTCTGTTTTTGTAGTATGGGTGATATCATTTTCAAAAGACAAGTTGCTGTCTAATATAAAAACCAAGTCTTTCACTGTTTATTTACTTGTAACAGTACATCCCTCTAAATGGAAGTTGAATTGTGACAATCGAATATTGTACTGCCTTTCAGCCACCTCCTCAGGGCTTCACGTGTTAACATTTTTAGTAATAAAATATTTTTAATACCCATACTGCCATTTGCGCTGCCTCGGGTTATAGCTACCATCTGCTCAGACCAGTTCATCCTCCATTCATACACCGATTCTTCTGTTCAAACTGTTGCAGGTTTTTTAATAATAAAAAGACAGAAATAACAACAATGTAAATGTCAGACTTGTTACATCTTTAATGCAATATTCTAACAAATTAAAATCCAGAGAAAAAAAAGAAATATTTTAAATAAATATCTAAAAACCTACCACAGCTTGATTGTATAAGTCTGAACACCCCTCACAACTAATACTTACTGAAAGCACCTTTTGCCTTTATTACAGCATCAAGTATTTGTGAATGTACAATTTTTACCCTACTCTTTTTTGCAACAATGTTCAAGCTCTTTCAGATTTCTAGGGGACCTCCTGTGCACAGACCTTTTTAGGTCATTGCATAGGTTTTTGGATGGGATTAAGGTCTTTGTTCTGACTTGACCATTCCAGGACTTTGCTTTTTTTTGTGAAGCCATGTCTTAGTTGAGTTTAATGTGTGAGTTTGATTTTCGTCTTGAGTCATTGTCATGTTGGAATGGGAAATTCCTCTTCATTTTCGGGAAAGAAGGTTTTGGAGCTTTTCATTTTCCCATTTATTTTGACCAGTGTCCCAGACCCAGCTGAAGAGAAGCAGCCCTAAAGTATAATGCTACCCTCACTATGCTTTGCTGTCATTATGGTGTTCCTTGGATGATGCTCTGTATTGAGATTGAGATTGCACTAAATATACCTTTTTAGAATTAAGCCCCTAAAGTTCAATCTTTGGCTCGTCAGACTGTAAGAACTTTTCCCATGGTTTGGGTTGATGCAGTGAATCTTTTGGTATAATTAGACAGACTTGCATATTCATTTTTGTAAGAAATGGCTTTATTCTTGCCACCTTCATAACCCAGACTTGTGCATAATGCAGGAGATGGTAGTCACGTGGAAGGAGAGACCAGCACCTGTCAGAAATTCTTGTAGTTCTTTCAGCGTCCCTCTCGGCCTCTTGTAAGCCTCCCTGATAAGTTTTCTCCTCGTCCTCTCATCGACTTTGGAGGGTCGTCTTGATCTTTGCAGTGTCTCTGTGTTGCCACATTTCCTCCAGTTATTGATGATGGTTTTGACAGGGTTCCATGGTACATTCAGTACCTTCAGTATACTTTTATATCCTTTAATATCCGATATTCTTTTTTTATAGTTTATCTGGCAGCTCTTTGTGGCCCATGACTCTCAGTAGAATGCAACCCCAAACATTCAATCAAATACTTCAGCTGACTTTTACCTGGTTTTCATCTGAATCACTATAATTGATGGCAGGTGTATTACATGAACTTACAGGCTTAATTTTGAATGTTACTGGTTAACTCTGAGGACAGTTAGAGCCTCATTATGAAAGTCTGTGCAGACTTATACAATTAGTATGCTGTAGGTTTTTTCATGTAATATCTTCCCAATTATTTAGACTTTTTGTTTGTTGGAAGATCACATTAAAGATGTAACCAATGACATTTATTTCTTGTATGTCTTGATTTTTTTGGAGTTTGGGGTTTAAGTGTCCACAGAAAAGGTGGGATTTTATTCTTTTTTTTTTTAACATAGATTGCAACAGATTGTGCTGTTAGACCAAGGTTGGAAGTTAACTCCTTCCCTGAGGGACAGTCAGTTTGAAGGTTCTGGAAAGGGAGCTCATGCCTCAATCAGTACCAGTCGTTGGTTGTTAACTGATCATTAGTTGAGGGAGAGAGCATACATTTCAGGAAGGGTGTTGAGGTAGGGATCCAGACAAGGTCTTAAATGTGAGCATCAAATTGCCGTGATTAGACTATACTATATATGCTTCATGTTACCTCTCTTGACTAGCTCCACGGACTCTAATCAGATGATTTGTGTTTAACATAAAGCAGAGAATTGAGGCAGAGTTTTCTTAAATATTCTTTTCAAACAAATTTTATCATTAAACCATGATGGGTGATCTCACTTCATACCGGAGAGGGTAAACGAAAAAAAAAGGCCTTAGCAATTTTTATTTCTTTTCTTGGGTACTTTGTTTGACCTGGCAACTTTTTGTCTCAATCTGCCCCTTGTGTTTATCTATCTATCTTTCTATCTTTCTATCTATCTATCTATCTATCTATCTATCTATCTATCTATCTATCTATCTATCTATCTATCTATCTATCTATCTATCTATCTATCTATCTATCTATGTCACTTTTATTGTCACATCACCACAGCACATGTGCCTTGGTGAGTGAAATTCTTAGGAGCAAACTCCAGAAATTGCAGAACAGTTGTACAGATATACCGATAAATATATAGCTAATGAGTTGAAAAGTGAAAATGTGCAATTGCTCATACATATAGTCAGTGCAATATGTGTGTACAATATGTACAATTAACAAACATAATCAAATCAACAGGTGAAATGTGCAGTATGCTCATATATATAGTCAGTACAATGTGTGTACATTATGTACAATTAACCAGATAATGGAATCAGCAACATGTTCAATATGCTCATACGTGTCAGTAACTATTGGGCCTCCTTTCAGTAGCACTACACATTATATTTAGTATGCATTTATATATGTATATGTGTAAATATATGTAAATATATTATATCTTATACTATAAGGTGCAAAACAGATTGTACAGGTACAGATTGTATATGTAAATATATTATATCTAATACTTTAAGGTGCAAAACAGATTGTACAGGTACAGATTGTATATGTAAATATATTATATCTAATACTATAAGGTGCAAAACAGATTGTACAGGTTCAGAAGTGACATGGATGTGCATCGAATGGTATCTAGTGGTAGCAGATGGATTTTTTTTTTTAAAACTACCGTTTCATCATGTATGTCTGCTTCCCAGCATCATTCTTCAAAGTCTGCAAAGCCCTCAACCCTGCTGGTGTTTTTCTACCAATATTGATGTTCCTGTGTTAATCCTTATAGAGCTCCATAAGGAGTTTCCCCTCAGGGTAGCAGTATTAAGTGCTTAGCATTGGTCTTAAATGCAGATGGATTTATAAAAAGAAATGGTGCATTGGACCGCAGTTTCATGGGAAATCATATGCCAGAAAATAATGCTGACTTTTTATAAGTGCTGGTTCATCTATACTCTCTCTCTCTCTCGCTCTCTCTCGCTCTCTCGCTCTCGCTGTCTCTCAGGAGGAGCTGAGGGAGCTGAGGGAGCAGCCTATTGATCCTCAAGCTGAGCAGGAGATCATCGACAGCATAGATGAGGTGTACTTCTCCAACGACTCCATTGACATGGTGCAGTACGAGCTGGAGGTGGGTGTGCTCAGTTTAACAGCTGTATTAACTCCCTGAACCACCTGCCGAGACTGAAATCTACCACACATTCTCAATTCAGGAGTATAGCCATAAGTTTCTTGAAGTTGAATGGAAGCATGAAACTGCATTTCTCCCATGCACACATGCACACAGAGTTGAGAGCCCAGTCGTGCATGTGGGCTCGTGTGAAGATTGTAGAAAATCCAGGATTGATGGATTATCCATTTATTGTGGGTGTGAAATCTCATTAGATTTAGTGTTGCATCACAAACTGCATTATAAATGAGTGAGACAGGGGCACAGGGAAAGTAATTCCTCTTTTCTTTTCCTCTTCCATGCGCTGTTTTTTTATTTGGAGTTTATTTTTATTTTTGTGGAAAAATTTGCAAATTATTACTCGAAATGTCCTTCAGAATCATTGGGTATCATTCAGAAAATTGTGCATACATCAGCATTTTTAAAAACCAAGCCACTTTTAAAAAGATTAATTGAGAGGTGAATTAAAATTGGGCAAAAATATTGGATGTTTGTTTACTTCTTTTTCAGAACATTGTGAATTTAATGCTCTGAGTTTTCTGCACTTCTCTCTCTCCCTCTGTGTGTGTCTGTGTGTGTGTCTGTGTGTGTGTCTGTGTGTGTGTCTGTGTGCCTGTGTGTGCCTGTGTGTGTGTGTGTGCGCGCGCCTGTGTGTGCGCGCGCCTGTGTGTGCGCGCGCCTGTGTGTGTGCGCGCCTGTGTGTGTGCCTGTGTGTGTGTGCGTGTCTGTGCCTGTGTGTGTGTGTGTGTGTCTGTCTGTCTGTGTGTCTCTGTGTGTCTGTGTGTGTGTGTGTGTCTGTGTGTGTGTGTGTGTCTGTGTGTGTGTGTGTCTGTGTGTGTGTGTGTGTGTGTGTGTGTGTGTGTCTGTGTCTGTGTGTATCTGTCTGTGTGTGTGTGTGTGTGTGTGTGTGTGTGTGTGCTTGCAGAAACTTCCCCCGGATCTGAACCTGCAGGAGCTGGAAGAGTACAGAGATAAACTGAAGAAACAGCAAGCAGCAGTAAGTGTATATTTGAATATTTAAGTACACTTATGTCACAACTCTCACAGTGCATCTGCAATTAACTCTTGTTGTTTTCCTCAGCCGTCCCAGTTTTATGTCTGATTATCACTACATTAGTGGCATATTGTTGTAATGCACATGCTTGTGCAATAGCTCTGATTGACTTTCCCTCTTTTCTGAGCTTCAGCATGGTTCGCTTTTCTCCCATAGAAAGCTCTCTGGTCTTTATGTTTGTTTAACAACAAATACAGTGTTTACAAGTGAAATCCAGGGCTCAAACGAGGAGTAGACATTCTGAGTTATTAATTGTCTATCATTCACGTGATCCTGTATTTTTGATCATGAGATCAAATCTCTTTAACACATCCTGATATAAATATCAGTAATTCGAAGCTGGAATTCTGCCACAAATATTTTGGCACATGTTCGTTTTTTTATTTTAAACCCAGAAGTAAGTGTTAAATAAGTGTTAATGGTCCTTTAACTTGAGAGTAACAACACAGTATAGCTTATAATGAATCAAATAGAAGACTTTATTTGGCCACATATACATTATTGCACAGTGAAATTCAGATCCGGGGGAAGTTTCTGCAAGCACACACACACACACACACACACACACACACAGACACACACAGACACAGACTGTGTGTTAAGGACCTTGCTCAAGGGCCCAACAGTGGCAGCTTGGCAGTGCTCAGGCTTGAACCCTTATCCTCTGATCAACCACCCAGAGCCTTAATCACTTTAGAGTTAAAAACTAGAGTCATTCAATTCAATTTGTGTACAAATGCTCATCAAGCAGCTTTTACAGCAAGAAATAAAATCAGAATATAATGCAGGGCTTAAGTTTCTCACAGGAAAGCAAACAGATCACGCTATTATTTCATTCGATCTGGTATTTTGACCTTTTCCTGCCACTTCAGCAGAATAGTTGAGTGTGCAGTTCTGCTGAATGCTAGGTATCTGTGGTTTTAAAATGACTTCATCTCATTTTTATGTATATGTGCATCAATTCCACAAAAAAAAAATACTGGATAATAATAATTCTGATGAATTTGCCAGATTTTACTTTAAACTTTATAACCCAGTTCTGTTTTCTATGGATAAGTTGAAAATGTAGGTACATTAGCAAGGTGCTTTGGTCTGTGGAGCTTTGTCTTCTTTCATGAGGGATGTACTTCCTTCTACTTTTCATCTTTCATCTTACACATAATCTCAATCTTCTTCTTTACATTGCGCTTGTTTATCCTCAGCTCACTGTTTCTTTGTGATCTTTCATTAAATTTTCAAACGTCTCCCTGTAGTTATATAAAATATGACTGCAGGAATGTGAAACAAAAGAAAGGGATATGATTCTCAGAGGAAATGAAAGACACTATATATTAAGAGATGTATTTTTGCACACAGCAAAATTATATAGTTTATTTCTATATATAAGATTATATTGAAATACAAGATTATATAGAAACAATAATAATAATAATAATAATAATAATAACTTTTAAGTAGTAAACAAATTCATACTAACAATATTTTAATACCTTTAATAGAATAATATATTTGTTTTGTTCATGATCAAATTCAGTCATATAAAAATCTGATTTTAATGTATTTTAGATTACTTATTAATTTATCTACCGTATATAAAAAAACATTTAAAAGTAATTAAGTAATAAAAAGTAATACTTATATTTGAATTTTACCATCAGTCGCTTCTAGACAGTTTGTAAAGTTACTAAAAAAACTGCAATAAAAAGTAAAAAAACTTTTCTTATTAATAAACTCAAATTAATATGATTAAAGTTTTTAGCTTTATTAGGTTTTAATATTTGTAAGTATTTAAAACATTATTAAGTGTATCAAATGCAGTAACAAATCTGAATAATTATTTAAAAAATCATAATATTTTTATTTATATTTTTTAATATTTGACTTTTTTCAATCACTTTTGTTTCTAAAAGACACCAACATATTTAACAATAAAATATTTTTTATGTATATTTTACAATTTCAAAGAACAGAAGTACAATGTATAAAATTATATATTTCATGATAACCCAGAATTATCTCATCTTATTGCTCAGTAAATAAGCCATAGCTGTTTTCTAGGATCCACACCCATGTCTGTATCGTGAGCCCAGGAGTTTTTCTTCCTACTGTCTGTGCCACTTGGGGGCAGCATAGACTTGAAGCATTATTTTACACGATTGTCTACATTTTTGTCAAAATATTGTGATCGGTCTTCTGACATCTGGATCTCGAACTTGTAGCTTGTACACGCTGCTCAGGTTACTGACAGTGAATGCTCCATGCTCCATGTGAATGTTTAACAGAACAGTGCGTCACTCTCTAGGCTGTGTGCGTGTGTGTGTGTTAATGTGTGTGCTCATGCTGCATGTGTCTTTAAGGAACAAATAAGGCTTTGCTATTGATTCAGGATGGTCCAGGGCTCACACATGCCTGTGAGAGAGAGCAATTTTTTTTAATGATATTTATTTATTGCTTTATTTTAGTTTATCTTCCTTGAGGCACTTTTACTCCAAAAACTGTTCTTATCTATAACAATTTAATGATTGACATGATTCAGATTTTTTTTTTTAACATTTTGTTTATATAAAGTAACATTATATACATGTCAGAGGGACCAATTTGTCTTGATTCATTTTCTATAACAGAAGATCTGACTAGTGCAGGCTACAAGGTTTAGATGAGTGTGTTCGTTCTAATAGGTTGTAGTTTCTGTAGTAAGAGCTTACACAGGGACATGCGTAATGCAGATGTTCCATCTACCCAGATTGCTAAATGTGTGTAATTGCTGATACGTTTAAGCGTACTGTGAGGACAAAAGCTTACAGTGAGGACCAAAAAAATTTATGCTGGTAGCAGTTTGTCACACGTCAATTTTAGGCAGAAGGAGAATTTTTTTTGTCCCTGAATGTTTCAAGTGATTTGTAAAAAGGGCTGCACACCATTAAATAATTAATTATCAAATAAACAAAAAAGTATAAGTGTAAACTACATGCTTTGAGCACAGTCTGGAAGGAGAGCATTGACAGAACCACAGGTATTTAGCATGCTGAACCTCACCTGCACAGAGCCTTCAGTTGCCCTTTTGTGTGGAGAAATAAGCCATTAGCACAGGTGAAGCCAACTGATTAAAGCTGATGGACCGGGGGAGCTGAAAAAGGGCAGTGAATAAAATAGTTATGTGTTTTCGATTCCGATCAGCCCTCCTGCCATAACTGTCTCAGCTCTCAGCCCGTTTCACTACCTGCTTTAATCACTGACACACACACACACACACACACACACACACACACACACACACACACACACACACACTCACTCTCTTGCACATCACTACACAAATCCAGGCAGCAGTGAAAGATAATCGAACTGCCTTTAGCAGTCAATGATGAAGGTCAGACCTAATGGTTGTCTCTAAACTGTTTCTTTTATTGTCCAGGTACTTATGGATGTGTGTGTGTGTGTGTGCGTGCGTGCGTGCGTGCTTAAGGAAAAGTTTTATATTGTTTGTCTTCAAATCCGAATAAGTATTTGTAAGAGAAGGCAGAGGTTTTGTGCAGGTGTAATACAGGACATCTGTTGCCATGAGGCCAGTCTGGGTGGTGGTGCATGCCATGTCTAATTTGTTTCTAATTACTCATGCTTTATAATTAACATCCTTGATTGTCAGATACAGAGCAGATTAAAAAGCACCGTTCCCTTGTTGATCTCTGTACAACACACTGTTAAATTCTCTATTCTGTTTGATCAGAAGGTGTTGATCACTTTCCTATAACAGCAACTCTGACTGTGGTGCAGGTTAGAATTCAAATCCCAGGTTTGGATTAACACGCTGTGACTTGTACGGAATTGTTTATAAGCTTATACGGTTTACCATACTAACACCTATTATGCCACGTAAACGGATTACAAAACACATACCGCTCTTCTTCTTGAGGCACTTCCTCCAAAAGTTCATGTTCTGTCCACAAAATATAACAAAGTATGTCTGACTGTGAGGAGATCTTAATTTAATGCTAATGGAAGGGGTTTCCAGAGTCAGTACTTTGTCAGGAAAGAGTTTTTTAAGATTTAGCTCAGTCTTCATGGGACAGTCTTCAGGACAGACAGTTTTGTTTTGTGTTTGTTCCACAACACTTAGCGTAAGTATACATAAAGTTACACTTGTTAGTTTCTCTGGAACATGACAAGCTGCATTATTTTGTCTAGGTAACTTCATGAGAGAGAAAATTTTGAGGCTGGTCATGTAAAAAACAAACTGATTAAAGCTGCTATGTGGAATGTGGTAGAATACCAAAGTGGTAATGCTGTGATTCTCCAGGACTGGAGTCTGCTACTAATCCCATTTCCACTGCAAATCGCTGAGCATAGTTTTAGGATTAATCCCTTACTACACTCTGCACATCGGCGTATAAATTCTTCAGGCTGTTTGACTGTGACAAATTAATATTCAGACACGACTGACGAGCATCGTGAGGAGCTTTGCAGGAGATTGTTCTTATGTACAGTTTAACTATATTTCTTTAAAGGGAATGACAGTTGTGAGCAAAATGTTGTAAAAAGACTCCCTCTCTAAATCTAAGGTTTATCGTAAATGTATCTTTATTACTATTAAGTTACAGTATAAGGCTATACAGGGTGGGCCACGGAAAAGAAGCTCGTCTCCAATGGCACCAAACCGTAAGCAGGCTTTTTCATGGGTTACACCAGCAAAACACTGTCATCTGTCTCGAAAGCCATAAAGGAACTCGCTTCAAAAACTATTTCACCATTTTCAACGACTTGCAGTACGAAGCATGTGTTTAGCCTCATGCTGCTGCTACAACCCCGGATGCAAAGAGTCTTCTGCCCCCAAACATTATGCTTCAAGCTTCATTTACTGTGTAGTATAAAAAAACAAAACCTTTACAAGTGCTATATAACTAAACCAGCGTCCTACCACTTAACTGCTTTATCAGAGCAAGTAAGCCTGTAGTTATTTCTGTTCTATTTACAGTTTTGTTATTTGTTCAGATGTTAGATTTGTTAAGCAGGAAAGGAAAACCTGTAATTGACCTCCATTTTAACCAGTCTGTTATTGTTGTTGGAAACATCTATAGGAGTATTTTCAGGAATAAGACTCTCTGTTTAATATAGGCCATTTCTTTTTACATCTTGATATATTGTGCAGCTTTAAACATCTTGTACATTCTTGTGACATTTTTCAGTAAAGATGTCTTTCATTTACAACTGAACATTTACCCACTTTATAGAAAACCTAAGAAAGGTATCGCTATTTAGTTTAAAAATACCACGATTTTTAGCTCACATCGCCCAGCCCTTCTTAGAACATTAACTTGTACCTTTACCTTTCTCACTCTTTCTTTTTGCCATGATTTCTGTCTATTTCCTATTATATAACACACACACACACACACACACACACACACACACACACACACACACACACACACACACCATAATACTCACTTTCCTTTCACTTGGTGTGAGCTGTGTGCAGTGGTGTCTGTCCTGACATGTTTCATCTCGTGTCAGTCTGTCATCTGCACAGCACCAACACTCCTGCTCTCCGCAGCCCAACTGGCGGCTTGCTTACTCCGTCTTTGTGTGTGAACCTGTCATCGATCTTCACTTCCACAGGACATCCTACCTCAATGTTCAGACCATCCATCCAAAACTTTATTACCAGCACATGCTGCTTAATAAGACGGATTTGGAAGAAAACACTCGACTGGCTTCGTCAGAATGAAGTGTCACTATCACTGGGGGAACTCTAGCCCACATGCCTGCATAGATGTTTTGTAAAGCGTACATTTAACTGGAAATATTCAGTGAAAAAATTGAATGTATGAGAAGAGAATGGTTTGTTTTCCGTTTCTTCCTGTAGACAGCACATTTGCTAAGTGTCTATCTTAGTCGTTTTAGCTATTCTCTTAACCAGACACTACACAGATGTTCTACAGACAGTCTTCAGAGACTCAAATGCACTATAATCTGGTTTTCTTGTTCTTGTTAGCTCAGGTGTTGTACTGTGCTCCTGTGTACAGTGTACTGTACTGTAAACACTTAGGCATGTGCTGTTGCAGGAAAATAATCAACGCATTGATGATAAGATGTGACCCAACTTAAACCGGAGTCACAGTTATCACACAGAATGTTGTGAATCCTGTAACAATATTTACTGGAGTTTTTACAGTTGTTTATTTATTAATTGACTGACACATTGTACTTTCTAACCATTTCCACATAATGATATAGAACTCAGAGACTGTTAACTGTAGTTCAGGTTGTCACTTATACCATAGCAGCTGTAATCAGTTTATCTTTTCAACAGCCTTTTCTTTTATCTTTCTACTGAAGACTAAAATCAGCAGCTTGTCATGTTACCGAGAAACCAGGACATGTTAAATAAACGTCTGCTTATAGAAACTGTTCGCCATGTCAACAGGTGGAAGTTGTTCTGTGATGAACAACAGCACATTGTTTAAAAAGAAAACAAATAATAAAAATTGTTCTTCAATCTATTATTATACAAGTTTCTATAAATGATACGTATACAAGCCAACAAAATTTTGTCAGAGCTGCTGATCACTTTCTGAACAATCAGAATGAGGACTCTTACAGTGCTGTGGTATTAATACGTACTATATTTTCATAGTATTTACTCACTATGTATACAAGTATGAATTATCTAAATGAAAAAAAAAAAAAACAGGCCTGGGGTCTGGCTAATACTTTTGCCAATGTTGCCCCATCCTGTGGTAGATGATGAGCTACAGTAATATGCTTCAATTCTGGTGTTCGTCACAGTTAAAATGCCTCAGGACACCATGTTTATCTTTGCTTTGTTTTCTTTTCATATAGGTTTCAAAAAAAGTTGCTGACCTTATCCTAGAAAAACAGCCATCGTATGTTAAGGTAAGATTTCTTTTGTTCATCTAATAATAAAAAAAACTCATTTTGATTCTACTTTTTGTTTTTGTTGTCAGATTTGTTTTTTTAATCGTTTAAAGTTCCAGCGATTTTTGGTGCCGTATTTGATATTCAAAATGATTTAATTACTACGTGTGGAGTTATGGTGCAGTATGTCTAATCAAACAAAGTGATTGTAGAAGAAACAGGTCCCTGAAGCTTATAAGGATAGAATCCATTATAATATTAGCAAAACACAGCATACAGGTTGAGACCGAAGACAGGGTGAGTCTCTTGATGGTGAAACATTGGTTTAAAACAAATCCAAAGCAAATGTTATGCTTGTGGGAATCTTTATTGAACTAAACTTATTAAACTTATTAATCAGGACCAAGTGTTTCTTCTGCACTACAGTTTACTGTTCTGTGGATGAACGACAAGTGAATTAATGAAACAAATTAGTAAGAAAGTCTCTGAATCTTAATAAAGCATACATACAAAATAGTTATGGCATACACGTGCTTTCCAGCCCTGATTGCAGCCTTCTCAGACTTCAGGGATGTAATAAAAATGAATATATTATGAACAAGTCTGTTTTAAATGGATACCAATATCGATTATTTTGGTTTGTTCCACTAGCCTGACATAATATGTATATATTACAGCCTAATGTGTGTTGAACGTTTTGTTGTTACTATTTGTGTATGGTTTTTGTGTATGGGTGTAATAGAAGCATTCATATTTAATAATACCAAAAAATAAAAACCCAAAAATCAAAAAGAAAATTATTCATTTATTCAGAATAAAATATTCTGTTTAAATCGTGTCCATTTCTATTCCAAATCTGCATACAGCTGCAGATATTTGGGGCTCTAAACAGATGCAGATGTCGGTAGTGGCATTGCATTACACCCACAGAGGACTTTGTGGTCCAAAATCTAAAAGCATTGAAATAATGCAACATGACAGCACTTCAAAACTTAAACCAATAAGAGAAATTTCAGAACGTCCTCAGTTCCAGTGAAATGATGTGGTGTAATCTGAAGAAGCTCCTTTAAACCAGACATCCAAAACATGATCCCTGTTCTGTTGAGATTTTGTTTTGCCCTGTTGCATTTTTTTTAAATCACCTGATAGCCTGAATGTTTTTTTCTTTTTAGATTAACGTTATTATGAGCTGGGGCTCAATTATGTAGAAATGTCCAAAAGTTCACCAACTTTTGTCTCACAGCTAGAGGCTGTACTGATGAAATGATGTTTGTGGAAATGTAAGCTCACTCATTGTGATTCACAGACGGTGCCACTGACAAACCTGTTAATGAGGAAGTGTTTTGATCTTAGGAATGATTTCCGTGTGCTTTGGGATTAAAGTAGTGTGAGAAGAAAGAGTTGAGATGCTGCATGTGCTCTCCCCAGCCTGTTTCTCTCCCACACCTCATACTGGATTACTCTGGGAGTTTTTTCCCCTGGACTTTAGTATGGCCATGCTGGCCAGGCTTTGATCAGGAAACGGTGGGTTTTTTGCTCTCCTCCATAGACTCAGCCTTGTGGATTCTGGTATGGAGAGGAAGGAATTAATCTTTTTGTGTCTCCTACAGACGGATTAGAGGATTGCTGAAATTGGCTGTCAGGATGAGTGGTTTATCTGATGCTCATCTTTTTAAAGTTATATGGAAATACAAGTGGCAAAGCTTTCAATATTATTCCTCTCCATAACCAACCCCTAGCAGAGATCTGAGCTTTATTTACACATAAATGAAAGCTGCATTTCCTTTCTATCCTTGTGTAGTTTGAAATGGTTTTTACTGCATTGTGAAAATGTGCCGAGTGAATTAAGTTGCAAGTGGGTAGTTCACATGCCTGCAGATTAATTGGTCCATTTCTTGTGTCTAACAAAAAGAGCCCATTGGGAAAACCAGCATACTGAGATTTGTTGTGTCTGATTGTCCCATAATTAAGTACTGTTAGATTTTAATTTTATGAATTATCTTCTGCTGAGTATATAGTGCTTGGGTGCTGTCTATGCAGAGTTGTAAATTTGAGAGCTCTTCAGTTCCTCCTGCTCCCTCAGCTGTTCATCAAATGCAAATGTTTAAATGGTATAAAATAAAACAGATGCTTCGATAATCTGATTGGCTGTCGTGTTGTAAAATACATTATAAAAATTAAATAAATTGTAAAATTCTCAGTATATGCACATCTGTGAACGCTGTACATGTCTCAGTTTTAGCACTGCTGGGGTTTTAGGCATTCTGCTTAATGCTGTGTCTAAGAACAGCTTTACCTGTAAATAAAGCAATCACATGATAACGTAACACACACACTGTCCTGGGTGGGAACACAGTGCTTCTCAAACTAAATGTGACCCAGTAAAAGACAAACCAGTCTCCATTTACCCAAAAAACAAAAAAGAGGAGAAATAATGTTGCTATTGGCAATGCAGCTTGCTGAACAATTTGTACTTGGCTTTTACAGAAATTCACGTGATCTATTTTGTAAATCCTTTATATCTCCTAGAACATGGTGCATTCATGTGTAGTGGCCCAGGAAGCAATTATATTTGTCTTCTAATGAAATAAGTAATGCTTTTGCCTTGTTGCTGGCAATCAGATCAAAATATGATCATCAAAACGAGTGCTTTGTTAACGGCTGCTCGCTTTTTACTACATTAAATTGGGAAAACAACATCTAAAAGCTTTAATTGATTTCATAAGCATTTGCAGTCCAACCTTCACTGTAGAACTGAAAACAAACTAAAGAAACACAAAATAAGACTTCTAATGTTTCAATTAAAGTTGGGTTGGACACTTTATCTGTAATTAAGTACACAACAAGATTGATTCTATAATACTATGTGTAAACTTTTATTTTACAATGTAAATTTCGAGAAAATCAACCAACTAAGAAATAAAAGTTCTTCAGAGACTCCCAGGAAGAACTATTTATTTAAGTTATAAAATATTATATAACTATTAATTATTCAGCATAATAGGTCAATTTGTACCAGAAGTGATCCTGCAGTGTAGCAGATAAAGAACAGTCCTCCTCCAAATGAACAGAAATCAGCTGGATATTTGGTGAATCTAGAAGGAAAGAAAATAGAAAGAAAATAAATAAATAACACTAATATTCACTGAATATTATTCAATATTATATAGTCATTTATCACGCATTGCATGCGATGCATATGATGCAGATGTACACTAGTGAATTTTATATAACATTTGAGATATTTAAATTTATTTGTATTTATCTCCAATGAGCAAACTTGAGGTGACTCAGGCGAATGTGGCAAGGAAAAACTCCCTTGAATTTGTAAAGGAAAAAACCTTGAGAGGAGCCAGACTCATAGGGGAACCCATCCTCATTTGGGTGACACTGGAGGTGTGAAAATGTACAATCTGACAGTCTGTCCTTAAAGACCACATGCAGTTGACATCTCCTCTTAGTATGTCAGCATACTTCATGAAGCAAAGTCCAACTGGAGCTGGTAAATCTCTAGATGCCTCAGGATCCTCACATGGTTGGCCTCATCTCAGTGAAGGTCCAACATCTTCATGGCACAGAAGACAATCAGAGCTGGTACAATGTCTGGATGCCTCGGGATGGGTAGAAAGAGAGAAGCAGTGGAGAGAGCAGTGCAGTAGAGAGCGTAGCTGCTGTGTTCCAGTCTTTTGCACAGCTGCTTCTTGTCTTTATTGTCCTGCATAGGCCAGCTAGGTCCAAAGTGTTCACTGCAGTGGCTAAGCTATTAGCCATCCCGTGTAGATTGAAACTGTTAAACTTTTTACTGTACACAGTGTCAGTCTTTAACGTGTTTTAGTTATTGACGTAAGCAAAGACAATATTGGTACAGACTGACCCCAATCCAAAGCTGTGTTTCACCACGAACTTTAGATGGTCTTGCTGTTGGACCAGCAAGGTATATTTATGAATTTATGCAGTAGGAATGCATTTCAACACTGTGGTAATGTGCTACTTAAATGGCACTTGTATTAGTGCTTGCAGTTGGCATTAGAGTTACAGTTAGAACTGTAACCTCACAGCAATATATATACACATTTATAGCATTTTGCAGATGCAGAGCGACTTACATTTATTTAATTTATACAGCTGAGCAATTGAGGGTTAAGGGCCTTGCTAAGGGGCCCATGAGTGACAGTTTGGTGGCCCTGGGATTTGAACTCATGACCTCCTGATCAGTAGTCCAACACCTTAACCACTGAGCTACCACATCCCACAACCCAAGTATATGGAATCAACTTCCTTGTTTATAGCGTACATGTTCTCCTTGGGATTCAGATTTTTAAGACATGCATATCTTATGAATTGAGGGACCTTAATTGTCCTTAGGTTTGAGTGTGTGTATGTGTATGTGTGTGCTATCATTCAGCGATGGACTATATTTACATAGTACATGCTAGAATACATTCAAGTACTTTCTAGCTTTTTTCTCTATTTATTGCTTTTCCTAGTTTTAAATGCTTCACTGTAACTTGCCTCATGGTATTTTTCTCTAACACACTTGCAAAAAGGTTTGCAAAATTTGTATGCAGAATTGCAGTGTTTGAATGTAAAAGTACATAAATATAAAACTAATAAGATTTACTTTAAAATTACAACAGTAAAATTACAAGTATTGACATCCTTTATCTAATGATCAACATATATGATCAGCAAATAATTATTTTCATTTCACATACATTTGTATGCAATTTCAAAAAATAAATAAAGTGTGTGTGTGTATATATGTATGTATATATATATATATAAATATATATATATATATATATATATATATATATATATATATATATATATGGCTTAGTAATTTTACTGTAAAAATATGTAAAATTGTGTCAAATTGAAAAATAAAAACCATTGAGACCCTCTATAGATATTCTATTGCTACCCACATTTACATCTTTCTCCCCTAGGACCATGAATTACAAAATTGGAACATGCTTGTGATTTTAGGCTGTCATGAAATATTCAGTGAGTTTTCTGGAACGTTTTTTAATCTTTGAAATTAATTTCTGGAATGAATAGTAACCAATGCGTTTCTTGCAAATTTTTTTATCCACTTTCAAATAATATATTTTTCTGTGATTTTCAGTGTCCAAATATTTTTCTTGCCTTTTATAGATAAAAAAAAAATCTCCTGTCATTTTCTATAAGAGGCTGGAAATAAGTGGCAGAGGCCATCTTTGGGCTGTTTCAGATTCAGTCTCTTTCTTTAACAAATGTCAGCAATGCTTAAGGGAATCAAATAGAAATAGAAAGCATAAACATGGTGTACCTTTTCTGTGTATTCTTTTAACTAAACTAAATTTGATACTGAATGCACAGGATGTTATGCCATGACTACAGGATTCTTCGGGTTGGATCCTGTACCAGTTCAGTTTTAATTATATCATATTTACGGCATTTAAATGATATTTTTTAATTTATGAACAGTGATTGCTTTGGAAATTGTAACAGAGCATTTTTTTGCTCCGTGCTGTTCTTTCTTCAGCTCTCTTGTCAGGAGATAACCAAGCCATTTTTTCGACTAGCTTGAGGCATCTGAGTCAGTGAGGTGTTTTGGATGTGTCCTGGATGTGTTTTGAGGATCGCAGCCCACCGTAAGACTGTCTAGCTGCACTGTGGCCAATGTAACAGGTGGCCTGGGTTATTTAGACTGGGCTGTTTCAGCCCTGAGGTCAGTGTATGAGCCGAGATGATTGAACGCTGGCTTTTACAGCTGCTTCTGAGCACATGACCCTGATGAAGCAGAATATGGAATGGTGAGGATCCAAGTCACAACTGAAATGTGTTTTCTCTGTCTGATGGTGAAACAGGGCAGAGTTTATGTACTGCTGGTGTGCTATACTGTACACACATGATGCTTTCAGGCACTTGTTTTGACACTTGCGACCTGGTCACTCTCCGTGACAATGGCCTTTGTCCTCCAGGAGTACTCCAGGAGAGTGATCATCAAATCTTATACATACAGTAAGAAGCCTGGTTTAAATCAGTTGCTCTCAAACTCCAAATTAATCAGGACTATTAGACCATTCCACATAATCTGCAACCTTCCTGTGAGTTTATTGTTAATAGTGGATTGGCATGTGAACATGTTAATATTGCTTATCAAAGAGGTATTTTTCATATTTTCATGAGAAGAACTATCAGTTTTTTAACATTAAATCTCTAATGGTTATAGAGCTGAAGTTCAATAAGTGCCAATGCCAATTTCTGGGCCAAGCTTCCTCACAGAACCTTCGGTATCTCAACTTTTAACTTTAACTTGAAAGCTGAACTATAACACCATAAACACACATGTCGGCATGAGACATTTTCTACTGAGCATTTAAACTAGTATTGTTAACGTTGTGACACACACACAATAGGACTTTTAACTGCTTGATTCGTTGTTCTAATGTCATCTCCTTCACCAGTAATAAATTTCAACATCATGGGGAAAAAAAAGCTGCCAGTGTTCATTTTGTTCTTCTGGTTTTTGTATTAATCCTTTTACAAAAACAAAAAGAAAAAGAGGCTATTGCACCTTTAAAACAAACAGGAGTGTGGTGAATTTTATAAAAGCTTACGATAAATATGATCATAAGCACATCATTTACATTTAAATGTTTTGTGTAACTAACTGATGATAACTGGAATTTTTTTGTTATGTCTGTGCATCCGTCTGTCCATCTGTGCGTTTGTCTAAGATTCTCTTTAACATGATGTCTCAAGAACGAGTGCTTGACTGAAAGGATTTATGAGGGATTATCACTGAAACCAGCAGATGAACTGATTAGATTTTGTAACTGATCAAAACAGCCTCAAGTTAAGAGCCGTGTTCAATGTCTGAAGCTGTTTTTTTTTTTTCACTAGCTTTCCTTCTGTTTGACGGTATAACTGTCTGGTAGTTAAAGCAGACAAATTTATCACAAGGACTAGACGCGAAGCTTTACAGATATCTGGTTATAGATATAGCTTTAGAGTTATCAGTGATCAGCAAGCCAGACACAATGGTAGCAAGGAAAAACCTGAGACATCATGAGGTAGAAACATTGAGAGGAATCAGACACTCAGACTCCACAGTTGTGTGTGTGTATATATTTTAAAATATTTCTTATATATTTATTCTATATATTTTTACATTTTGCTTTCAAAGATTACATTTTTATTCTATTTTTCTATTCTGCTTTTTATGACTGGCATTCGTAAATCACTTCAGCACGTCATGCGGTGTATAGTTGTATTTGTGACAGCAATTTGAATTTGATTATAAATAAATGAAACTCTTTTCTGTTTAACAAATAAATTAGACTTTCTAAGTAAGAACTTTGAAGAGGTTTGAAAGACCTCCATCCACTGTTTTTAATCACCCATGTTTATCGTATATAAGATTCTACAAAAATTAATAAACCCGAGCTCTATGTAACCTTTGGCAGAAATCTTTGAGAATAATTTTCAGTACAATCTTTACTTCAGGTCTGATTTCTAGATATGACATTGCTCCCATGCCAGTTAAAGGTTTGATGACTTCTAATTAACTTCTCGCTCTCCTGTGTGTACGAGTGTAGGCTCCAAGCAGAACGCACTACAAACACATTTTTTTATCTGCTTATTTTTCTCTGTTTTTCATTTGATCATGTGTGTGAACCCTGTTTGATGTCCTCTAGGGTGTCCTAAACACGTTTTGTTATTGAATACACTGTTCTATCAGGAACCTTCCAGGGTTTTCATAGATACTAGTAATAACCAGCCATAATCTCTCCTAAGAAAGAATGTTGTTTTTTGTGATGTCGGCATAAAGAAGCATTGTACACTTGTCCTCTGTGGAATCGATTTTTTCCACCTCATATTCTGGGGCTAAATAATTATGTTTAATATGACAGTGGGATGATGCTTTCTCTCTCTTCTTGCCAAAGGCTAGAACTGTACTAAAGGTCGTATCTGACGCATGTTGTCTTAAGACTGAGAGATCGGGTTTTTAGTGTGTGTTCAACTCAGGCCCTGACAGCTTTTAGACCTCTTTGATGTGGATAGACGAAGGAGAAAGTTGTAATTTCTACTCAGCAATTAATTGGGTATCATAGGTATGTTCCTGTGGCACCTTGTCACTGCTCTGTCACATGATAGCATGTATGTATGGATTTACGACGCAAAAATAGTTTTTGTGGCTAAAATATTACATTTGCTTTATTATAAAGTATTTTATTAGAAATTAATTAGTATGTCAATTAGTATGTTTATTAGAAATATTAGTATGTCACATTCACCTTTGTTGTAGGGAAGGTGAAATAAAGATGACAGCAGGTTTAATCGTACATTTTTCCTCTTCTTATTTCTTTTACATTTATTTTAACACCAGAACACACATTAATGTTCCTGTACTGAATGCTAGGTTTAGTTTAACCAAAACTCCATTATCATTAGTAAGCTAGTATTATCATCCGCTATGTTGAAAGTTTAGGA
Organism: Tachysurus fulvidraco; assembly: GCF_022655615.1. Classification (NCBI taxonomy): domain Eukaryota; kingdom Metazoa; phylum Chordata; class Actinopteri; order Siluriformes; family Bagridae; genus Tachysurus; species Tachysurus fulvidraco. The sequence continues at coordinate 8,930,578 of NC_062541.1, read as the reverse complement.
CTCCTACCATTTTAGAAACTAGAGTATGGAAACGATCAATCGTAATTACAACTTGAGGGCTTGTAGAACTTCCCAGTGGAAAACTTGTAATTATGACAATTCTGAAAGCACCTGAAGGCAGCGAGAGTTGCATTAATTGGTTTGGATTTTTGCTGTACAAAAAGTTAGATTTTTTTTTTTTAAATGACTTTATACTCTGCCATTGATTAATGTTAAAGTATACTATTTTATACCACAGAGCTGCTCAGTTCTCTTTCTGTTAGTCAAATTTTGATTCTGACATTATGACATTTGACATTATGTCAAAAAAAATAAAATCTTAATTGTTGGTATCGCAATGTTTATAGATAGGCGTCTTTAGTGTCATAGCTAAATTTAGTAAAACCTTTGCTTTAAAGTCAGTAACAGTACAATCTTTAGAATGCTTAGCAGTTTCTTGGTAATACAAATATAATTTCTAATATTTCTTATATTCTTAACTTCAAAAGAGCGATAAAACAAGAGTCTGGTGAAAGAACAACTGTTTTGAATGGTGTTAACTTCAACCACTAAAATTCTGTGTGAGGGGAAAAAAAAACTGAAAGTGAGGTCCAACACTAGTGAGGTTTAACACTGAAAGCCAACAGTCTCCTCTCTTTTTTATCAGACTTGCATTAAAATAATGTTATCCTGACTGAAAATGTCGATTTGATATTCATTCCTTTGGCACAATGGAATGCCAGTGTAATGATAAAAAGGGTTAATGTAGTTTTTCCCCCATTTGATTTAGGAATTGGAGCGAGTAACATCCCTGCAAACCACACTGCAGTTGGCTGCAGTTATCTGCACCAATGCCCGGAGGTCTGGTTCACTTCCTACATCACCAACTTAATATTAGAAAAGAAATGCCTTTAGAATTGTGATGAGGCTAACATCTAATACATTAACACACAAATTGTTTTTGTTGTTTGTTTATAGGCAGCTTGCTTTTGCTAAAGAAGGCTTCACCGAAGCAAGTCTTGGGCTCCTGGCCAACCAGAGACGCAGGCAGCTGCTGACAGGATTGTTAAAGTCTTTAAGAACCATTAAGACACTGGTAACTACTGTGTTCTTTATTGAGCCTAGTTAACTGTGTGCCATTATCCATGACAAATAAACTCTTTTATTCTTTTACACAGCAAAGGACTGATGTTCGACTGAGTGAGATGCTGGAGGTAAGGATGACACAGGCTTTCCTTATATCATCATTAACAAAAAGTGTCTTAAATCCTTTTAGATCATTTTAGGTAATTTTTAATAAATGCCAATAATGGACAGGTTTCTCAATTTACCCTGCAAATGGGCGTAACCAGTCCATTATCACATCCATTCTGTGCTATGGAGCATCACTTCAGCTCTGATAGGAGTGCTAAACATACATACATTAAAGTTTATGCTTTGTAGCCCGGGTTGAAAGATCTTACACAGGGTTGATCGATAATTGTGTTTCTGAAAGTGAATGTGTTTGTTTTTGGCAGGAGGAGGACTATCCGGGTGCAATCCAGTTGTGCTTGGAATGTCAAAAGGCTGCCAGCACTTTCAAGCACTACAGCTGCATAAGGTATGTTGAGCACTGTTTAACTTGAGGACTATAGCGGTGATGCTGAGAGAATCTCTTCGGATTTAAATGAACCACTCCATGCATTAAAATAGCAAACTATGCCAATGTTACTGTCTCTTGTACACATTTTCATATTTATTCACGTTGGTCTTTTGTTACAAGTTTTTTAGGATTCAAGAAGTTAGAGTTTTATTTTGGGGCAAGTTAATAATAATGTTTTTTGGAGAAAACAGGACACACCTGGCTTACAGTCACTGAATCTGACTCTATTAGCTTAATCAGACTCAACCACTTGCCTAGTCACTGACTGACTCACTCATTCACTCGTTTAGTAACTTGGTCGATTCACTGAGGCAGCCATTTACCCAATGACTCAGTTAATCACTCCCTCACTCACTTACTTATTCACTTAGTCAGTTACTCATTTACTCAGTCAGTTGCTCACTCATTCGATCGATTGCTTGCTCACTCACTCACTCACTCACTCACTCACTCACACACACACACACACACACACACACACACACACACACACACACACACACACACACACACACACACACACACACTGTCAAAGACTTTCAGAGCATCTATCATTCCTTGCAATTGTGGCTTGAAATGCTGTTTTAAATGAGAGTGCATAGACACATCTGAAGAGACGACAAAAAAAACCCTGTTTTACTGATCACACAAACTTTTTTCTTTTTCTTTTTTTCTTTTTTTTATATCTTATCAGCACCTGCACTTTTCAAAAGATAGTTGGCAGCCAAGTCCTGCTATGTAGGGGGAAACTGTTGTCCTTCAAAGCACTTAGTCCAGTTAGTGTCCATTACCTGTAGAGGATAATGAAGGGTCGGAAATAAAAGCATTTTAAAAAGTTATGCAGCACATAAAAATATTTTCCTGCTTGCACTTGTATGGCTTTAAGTGGAGATCTCAGATGTTGTTGCCAGCATAGAGTAACAAATAGAAGGCAGTTCATTTTCTCTACGCCAATTAAATGAACTGTAATGCATGCCCTTAAGTGTGGCCATTGTTTCAGCAGGATATTTGACTATGGGAGCAGTCTGCTGAGAGGACATCATCCTCAACTTATTTCAATCCCTCAACAGCTCCAGACAACTGGACTAGCACAGTGGAAACCCGGTCCTGTTTTGCATCTCTTATAAAGCCAAGTTAAAAATGAAGATTGTACTGTACACTGTACGATCAACAATACACATACTGTACACACGTCTTTAAGAGGGCTTAAAGCACTTAAATCGACAAGGCTATTGGTGCTATTTGAGAAACAAACATTTTTTCTCTCACTCTTCCCTGAATGTCATGCCTACTATAGAAATATCAAGGTCTTTGGTTGCAAGTCCACCATATTGATAACAAGTCTCCTTCAATTGCGAAGCTAAATATTGATGCTATTTCACAATTACTTTTATAATGACTCTTCTTATTTACTGTCCATCAAGTGAGATGTATTGGGTTCTTCTATACTCGTAGCACACGTGCTGATGGTTTGCCTTTGGCACGTTTCACTTTGTCTGTCTTTATGCAGTCCAACGTAAGATGTGACAGAGAGCAAGGACATTTTAACCTGTTTTGTGAACAAAAGATAAAATGCTCAGAAACATTGCTGAGATCTGAATGTGCTTCACAGTAACATCTTGTATGAGTCAAGTTCAGGTTTTCTGCTGTTTTGCTCTTGCCTGCTGTCTGTCCTTCAAATATCGAACCAAAAACTAATAAATATTTTACACTCACCTCAAAGTATAAGGATAATGAAAATGCACCAGGTGAAAGGATCATTTTTGGGGATTAAAAGGCAGGTCTGGTAACACACAATGGAAAATATCGCAGTCTGCTTGTGCTGCACCTTTCTCAGAATAATCTAATGCTCATGAATGCCAGGTCAGTCTACATGCAAGGCTGTTTTTCCAAACCATAAGTCATAGACTTAAATAGTAATAACAGCATTAGTGTACTGAAAGATTGTCCCCTGGTTCTGAAGCCTTCATTTGTCTCAAATTCCATTTCACAAATGTAAGTACAAAAGTATTGCTGCATTCCCTTAAATTTGAATATAAATGCATATGTTACATGTTAGGCACAGCTCTAGCAGTTTTAGACCTAACCTCTATATGCTGTGTCTGTAATGAGGGGCTGGTTCCATGGATGTTTCCCAGTATGTGTACGATAAACCCATTTTATAACAGACATGGTAATCATGCAGCATGTTCACCAATGCTTTTCCAACATGCTTCGTGTTAATCAGCATGACCTTTTATATCTCATTTTTATTTTACACCATGTGTGTCAGATGCTATGTTTTCTTACTGCTCCAGGCCTTTTGGTAGAAGTTAAAGCAGCTTATGCTTCAGAGAATCATCACCTCCTCGTATGCAATATTAATGTTGAATTTGAAATTGTGCTGGAAATGTGACAGTAAACAGGGATGATCTGCTTAAAGCTAAACTGCTCTGAAGCATAGAGAGAGCTGTATGAATATGTTTATGGAGTGGCATGTAGTTTTTGTTCAAGGCTCGGTCCAGTGGGAATCCTGTTCCACTGCTGTTTTTTTATTTGCCTGCTGCTGCTGTTCTGAGCATCTCCTTCCCAGTTCTGCTGTGTATTTCAGAGCCCATCCTCTTGGGATCAGAGGTCTACAAAAAGTATACCTACAACTCCATTCATCTGTTCTATATCAGTTTTAAATAATGGTGTTGTCTTGAGACTTTATATTGTCGTTTACTCTTTTTGTGAGTGTAAGTGACTATAAGACTGCATGGCTGCAGAGGCAGTTCTGGCAACTGGGCTGTTCTCGAAATGGCTGCTTGCTACTTCCATGGTATGTCTTTAAGAAAATAATAATAATAATAACGATGACAATAATAATAATAATAATAATATTGGCAGACCGTGCTTTAATGCTTCGTCCTGATTCTTGACGGTTTTCTGCTGCTTCACCTCTGAGGTCCTGCAGATACAATACTATAATTGTTAACCATTAATTCAATTAGGAATTAACTTTATATACATTTGGTATCACTATGCATAAATCAGAGGATATTTTTCAACCGCACTGGTTAATGAATTAATAGATGGTTAATAGACATTTTTTTCCAAAGTTGCATCATCTGCTCCTAATGTTTTTAACCCTCAACTTCTGAGTTGTATGAATGAGATAAAAGTAACTTTCTCTGGTTTAGGGTGTCTGCCAAATGCCATGATTGTAAACGTAAAGATGATGGTAATCAGATCTTTATCCCTCTGTTGCACATTATGGTCAGTAGTAACTGGTGTTTATGTACATAGCAATCCCGCACCATAGTTTGCAATGTAGATGTTAAACTATGCAGCGTTTCATATAAAATAACTATTTTGCACAAGTGTACCTGCTGCAACACTACAATAAATACACAGCATCCACCGTACTCTCATATGAGTAATAAATAATGTTTGCTTTGCATGATTAATATATGGGTGAATAAATACCAATAAAAGGTTTGTAAATTCCTGGAGAATTTGAACATTATCATCATCAGTGGATGAAGGAACGAACAAAGTCTGTGCATATCTGAGGGAAAGAAGCAGGGAAGAACAATAACAAATGTATAACACTAGAACAATTCTATACTTCTCTAAAAGTAAATGGATATTATTACTGATCAGGCTAATGTACTAGACGTTACAGTCTGGATGCAAAATGGCTTTGAGAGCTAGCCTGTGTAGTTGCTCATGAGTGCCAAGTCCATCTACATTCCAGGCTGTGTCCCAGTAAGAAGTAGGCTTACATACTAATGACGGCATTAGTGTCCTTTTTCCATGTCGTTTAAAAGTCATTATCTATCCAAAATTTAATTCTAATGATTAGGTATTCAAAATGTCTTCAATTGGAATATTTTTACAATTTGGAAATGAACGCTTCAGCGGCTTGAACTCCTGTTCTCTCTATGCTTCTTCTGCTGGATTACCAAGGACAATAATTTAATGTGCTTAATAAACCTTCAAATTTAGCTAAACCTTGATTTGTTATTAATGCTGCATGCTGCATGAGCACCACAATAATGTCACTTCCTGTATGCATACATGTTAATCATTGACGTCTTTTAAGTTCAATTCTCATTTTACACCTGAAATAATGAGTGCAATGTGTCATACTGTGATTGCTCTGTGCTGTGACCGTGACTCGCTTGCAGCTCAGGGGAACCATGTTTTAGAGCATTCTGTCTTATTTATTTATTTATTTATTTATTTATTTATTTATTTATTTATTCTTTTTTCCCCCCAAATACATATGCGCTGCAGATGTAAAACTTCTCATTACTGAACAGAAGATGCTGGTGTGTCAGTGTGTGCGTGTCTCTGGAATAAACAAATGTGCCATCTTCACAAAATTGGCACGCCAGTGTAGCATGACTCTGACTGTACATGGGGAGACTTTAACATCTGTTCCTCTCACATCAGAGCACTGACAGTAAAAGAGTAGCTGTGAAACAACTGCTGGAATACCCATAGTTGAGATCTGCTCATAAAAATGTGGAACAGCTTTCAGAACAGCAAAGCCTCCTCTAAATATAGCAAGCGCTTCAGGGTAATATTTAGCCCAGCTGCAAGTTTCAAATATGCTGTGAGATTTAACACTGGATTTAAACCATCCACTGTATTTGTGCCATGCTTTCCACCCTGCAAGGAGGAGAGTGGAATAATTCCTGCTTCTCATGTTGGTATCAGATTGAAGGCATCCTTATATCATTTGAATGCTTCTGTGCTCCCAGATAAATTTCTTCTGATTGCCAAAGGCTTTTGCCCTTTTGTAATTGCTTCCTTTTTCATATTTTGAGCAAGTAGATTTTAGTTCCAGGCCTCATCTTTAGTGGTATTGAACACATGGGTTATCTATGCATTTCTGAACTGCAAAGAAGAATTAATTACTCTGGGACTTGATCTGGAAGAAGGGCAGACACAGCAGATTTTCTCTCTACTTCTCTACGCACTAAAATTCTGAAGGTAGTCTTTACTAATCTACTACATTTCACAGAGCCACTGTTCTCCATCAGCGCCTCGGCATATCTGATGCGTCTGCCCTAACGTGAGTTAGAGTGGGAGAAGGAAACTTAGCTTTAAGCATCCCTGCTCTTTGTCTCTTCTATCTCACATGCCCTAAATGCGGTGCCTAAAACTGAAGACTTATTTTTTTAATATCTTAAATTAAATCTTATTCAATTTTTTTTAATATCTTTTTAATTGTCTGCAAATTAACTTATAATCATAACCACCAAACATATTTTTACTTTACCTACTACTATAAAATAGTATTCAAAAATGGTAGTGCTAGAAAAGTAGATTTGAAAGGTTGTGTAATGTGGAGTTATTTAAAAAAACATGTAAAAAAAATTCTTAATGCAAATAACAAGGAAAGTACATTTTTGTACATTTGTGGTAACATGCTGTTCAGGAACAATGGCCGCTCACTCACAGAAAAAAAAAAATCACACTCTGCTTAGAAGGATTTAGATGTATATTGGCCTTATAGCATCTTCAGGCTGTTTTTGCAAGAGCATTTGTTAAACTAGACAAGGCAAAACTAAAAAGAATATAAAAACATTTGTAATTTTGGTTTGATATATTCTTGATGTTTTGAAAGTTGAGGTATGTGTTATATGATAGAAGCTGAAATCCTGTTTTGGTCAATTTATTTTTTGTGACTGGGAAATGGCTTAATTTCCCAGAGTTATGCACATTTTATGAAAATAAATTCATATTGATTTTTAAGGGTAAAATTTTTCGTTACAAAGAATGAAAAAAAATGTTTCAATGTTACAAAGACTGGTGTCTTGATTGGAGTCTTCTAATCTCAGCCAGGTTTTCTTTTGTCATTGTGATTGCTAAACTCAATTTAAATTTTTTTCTCTCCGCAGTGAGTTGAATTCAAAGCTGCAAGACACTCTGGAACAAATCGAGGTATGTCGCAAAAAAAAAAAAAAAAAAAAAGTTTTGAATTATAAACATGCTACATTTCAGAAACAGACTCGGACTCAGCTGTGAAAGTCCTCTCCAATTTCATGTTCACCCTCTGAGATCTGAGCCTACATACACCAGTCAGCCAGAACATTAAAACCGCTGACAGGTAAAGGGAATAACATTGATTATCTCATTACACTGGCATCTGTCAAGGGGTTGAATATATTCAGCAGCAAGTGAATAGTTGTGTTGAAACATGATTTGAAGCTGACATGTTGGATACAGAAAAATGGATATGTGAGCGTCTTGGACAAGGACCAAATTGTTATGGTTAGAAAGCTGGATCAGTGCATCTCCAAAACGGCAGGTGTTATGAGGTGGTCCCAGTGTGCAGTGGTTAGTACCTATCAAAAATGGTCCGAGGACAGACAGCCAGTGAACCCACAACAGGGTCATGGTGCCCAAGGATCACTAATGTTGGTTGTGATAGAAAGGTGTCGGAACACAAAGTGCATCACAGCTTGATCCATATTATACATCATAGTGCTGATGAGCATCAGACCACATAGTGATGGAAGAAGGTGGCCTGGTCTAGTGAACCAAGTTTTCATTTACATCATTCGGATGGGTTTGGGGAAGTGATGGAACCAGGATTCATTATGTGTTGCGTCCTGCAACACTGCAAGAAAAGGTTCAGAAACGGTTTGAAGAACACGACAAAAGAGTTCAAGGTGTTGACTTGACCTCCAAATTTCACAGATCTCATTCTGATCGAACATCTGTGGGATGTGCTGGACAAACATTTTGTCCAACTTGGACGGACACTTTGGCTTCCTGGAGGCCCCACCTCGTATCTTGCAGGGCTGCTGCTAACATCTTTATGCCAGATACCACAACACACTTTCAGAGGATTTGTGGACTCCATGCCACAACGATTCAGAGCTGTTTCAGTGGAACAAGCAGTAAATACACATTTCAGGTGGTTTTAATGTTATGGCTGGTCAGTTTATAAGTATGCATATAAGCTTGAGTGGTACTTTGCGTCCCTGCAGCTCGGAAGCAGATGTACAGTGTTCTGTTGAATAAACTGTTTGCTCTGTGGATTCGGTAGCTCAAGAATAGGAGAGTGAACACACACACACACACACACACACACACACACACACACAGAGTAACCCCTGCTGGTTAATTTTCATATTTGGTTTCAGACAGAGCAGGAAAGATTAAATGAATGAAATGATGAAAGGAGCTCAGCCTTGTTGGTGGCAGCTTTTTCTCTATTTCACTTTCAGTTGTATTTCCACATTTCTATCCTATGCATGATGGTAATGTTAATAGTAAATAAGCCAAGTCAATTTGTTAACCAGTGTTTGTCCATTAGCAAAAATCACTCCACAAGGAATGTTTGTGGAGGAATAGTCTAATTAATGTGTTTGTTTTGGTAAAAATGTCCAATTAGTAATAATTGAGGCTCAATGGTTTCTAATATTTACATACAAGCTCAGTTGATGATAATTACCATTCTGAAATCTAATTATGCTAATTAATGTGGCTTTGTTTTTAGTTCTGGATGTAAAAATCAGCTTTAGTTATTGCAGGTGTCTTTAGTTCAAATTAAAACAAACTTAAATTAGTGAATACATGTGGGATTGGAGGTGGGGGATTTTAGAATTTTGCAGATGGCACTTGGTGCTTTTTTTCACCCTTTTCCCTAAAGAACCTTCTAGCAGCACTGTCTGCTGTTTTCATCAATCTTTGTGGTCTACTAATTTTAGTTCTGTCTGGATAAGGTCGTTCAGGGATTATGCAGGCCAACATCACGCGATGTTTGGAGTTATTTTCTCTTGCAGATAAAGAAAAAAATGAGAGGATATAATTGTAAATGCAGTTGCTATGGGCCATGTCAAATTATCTGTCAAAATGTCATCTTTGCTGGAAGGGAGAAAACATTGTTAGTAGGGAAAATGGTCTCGTGATCTGATTAAATTGACTTATATAATGACAGCTATGTCTAAATATGCCCTTATGTTCACATATCATGATTATGCTCATTTGATCATCTTCAGTAAGTGCTTTATCCTGGTCAGGGTCATGCTAGATACGACACCTGTCCAGGTAGCAAAGCGTGAGAATACGGTAATGTGGTCATTTATACAGTAAGTGTCAAATAGCTGCCAAATAATTTAGTACTGACCTAATCCGGAAACAATCTTGTCCAGATATTGCTTATGAATAAGTATGTTTTATATATATATATATATATATATATATATATATATATATATATATATATATATATATATATATATATATAATTATCTATTATATTATATTTCTAATATATTTCAGCCAGGTGTTGAACCAACTTAAGGTTTTCTACTGTACATGTGCTGTTTTTTTTCCCTTTCCTCAGGGCCTTTGGAGCCAAGCTTTTATCACTAAATAGTCAATTGGGCCAGATATATGAAAGACATATAGAAAGATATAAAGCATAATCTTTTTCCTCCTCTCCAGAGACTACTGTTATTAGGAGAGAAGATTTTCAGTTCCTTCTGCCCCTCAAACCTTTCTTTCTCTCTCCTTGTCTTTGCAGGAGCAGCTGGATGTAGCGCTGTCGAAAACATGCAAGAACTTTGACGTCGCTCACTACACCAGAGTTCAGCTTGCGTACTCGCTATTGGGCAAGACACAGGTGAGCGAGTCATGAGAGCCGGTCTAGAGTTAGCGTTATGCCTAACTCACTCCCACACTGCGTCACACAGGGGAAGATAAAACCGTCTTGGATTAAGGCTATTATTTGCCATTGAAGTACCTGCCTTTTTCCCTTTACCTCAGAGCATACAAAGCTGTGATTGAAGTCAGAATCTGAGAAAGCTTTTCTTTTTATCGCTGCTCTCTCTGATGCAGCATGGAGTCATGTGTATGTAGCAGAATTCTCCGCTTTAGCGTTCCTGCCATTGATCCTCAGGATTAAAGCTCCACACATTGCAGAAAGTCAGCTATGACTTACCACCTCATGAGTAGGAAAGAAAGCTGTTTGGGGAGTTTTAGAGAATGATTCCTTAGTGTGTTCTTCTGAGTTTACAGCTTCTGTGCATACAGCTGTAGGTTATAGGGTTTATATTGTGAAATGGGATGGATTAGTCAGACCATGTAAAAATGTTTGTAAAAAGTCTATATGCATGTGACTGTGACTATATAACCGCTTCATAATAGCTCTGCTAGTGGTATCTGCTGCCAAGTACTAGTCCACTGCTGTTTGTTCCACAGGCACTTAATTTCAGAAGATTCCCTTTTGTTAATGCAGCAAAATGAATCTCCAAATCTATGATTCTATTTAGATGAATAAATTCTATCCTGTTATTCATTGTCATTCTGCAAGGTTGCTGGTGTGAGGCAAGTGCTGCTGAGAGTTTGATGGCAGAAAATATCTCTGGTGCCTTTTCTAAGTATTTGAATGAATCCTGTTGTTATACATTCATTCTGCAAAGCTGGAGGCCAGTCCCTTTGGGAGGAGGCATTGTAGAGATGGCAGCTGGCAGAAATGACCCCACTAGTGCTTTCTAGAGCTCTGCAGTGAAATGAGCCAAGCGCTAAATGTGTTTCTGGAAAGCATGCCATGGAGACGATAAGCATTACTGTTCATGATCACCAGTTTTCTTGCCATTCTCTTCTTCATAACCATTTCCAGTGGGTCAGTTGCATTTCTGGAAATCTACCACCAGTTCCTTCATGTCTTACTGATGTTAAGCTGCACCGCAAGACAAAGCTCACCACCAAACCCCTGCGCTCTACATCATTTTCATTGCGAATGCACTCCACAATGGATGAGTCATCCGAGAACCTCTGCAGGTGGCATGAGCTACTCTACTTTACTGAACGGTGTAGAGAATGAAGAGGTAAAAGTGATAGAACAGCTCCCTGGGGTGCACAAATAGACATGTTTAGAGCAAGAAAGACATTTTAAACTGTATTGTGTGAAGATTCCTCACAGGAGATATTAGCCCAAATAGCTCATGGTACATGGTCCCTCATGTAGTATGAACGTATATACCAATAAAGATTATCATTGACCAGCTTTTTATTTCATGTGGCACTGTGTGGGTGAATAACAACTGTATTCAAACATCTGTATAGCCACTTTAACTGTTCACACCATGCTAGTTCTGTTAGGATGCTAGCATAAGATGGAGAGCTTTTGGATTTGATAGGAATCTGTGCTGATTCTTTGAATTCGGATGGTCCACATCATTTGAGATATTTTATCGAAAGCTATCATAGAAGATTTGGCAGGTTTTTCATTTGAGTTCTTTTAATACAGCTCTTCTAATGAAGAACGCACACCCATTATTAGTGTTTGGGGGGAAAAATTGCATAACACACCATTTATCTGAGTAATATCTGAGCAGGATTGTGTATGTTGAAGCTTTATCTGTTTCTCTCTTAGGTGCTTTATGTACTTATTCATTCACATATCAAGGCAATTCAAATAGACTTAGATATTATTAGGTTTTTGAAATTCTAAGATAATTTCCTACATTTTTATTCCTTCTGCTACTCTGTATTTACAACCACATGCTGAGTTCACATAATTCCCTGCACGTGAAATAAGAAAATGTTTAAACAAGATTTGGGCTTTGAGCAGAATTAGTATTAGATTTTTTTTTAATCTGTTTTAAAGAGATCACACGTTTTGAAGCTACCAGAAATAAAATCCTAATTCTCAGCATCCTCTGAGACAAGCAGCTCTAACTCGGGCTTCACCGGAAAATCACCAGAAAATTTTCCTTTACAGATTTTTTTTTCCCTTCCCTCTTGGATGATTCTAGCCTGCTGATTGCTTTCTTCTTTTTATTGGCTCACTGTCACAAGACCTGCATACATTAAGGCATGTTATTTTGTTGTATGCTTATGGCATGTTAATAAAGAACTAATGTGTTGTGGGGTTTTCACTGCAGATGCCCGTTTTAAGTTTTGCGAATCGCATGCAGAGCCATTTACATTCTTGGCTATTAAATCATTGCTCGTTCCCACTTTGATGAATAAGGGTCACTGAGTGCATGGATTAAACTTCGAAAGAGACAGACAATGAGGGGGAGTTCTCTGCTTTGTTGTATTTGGAGGTACTTTATTATACAGGGTGTTCTCTGCAGCTGGAAAAAATCTTCGAATTTCACATACAGGAGGTTTGGCCTGTAAGCTTTACTGTCAGTTGTTAATCCTTTTTTTTTTTTTCCTTTCTGATGTAGATTCATTTTCCATCACATCACACAATACATATATATGTTACATCAGTTATCCTCAGTAGGTGCTTTATCTTGTTCAGGGTCACAGTAGATCTGGAATCTGCAACCCAAATGCACGTTCAAGGTTGTATTTATCAACAGCTCACTGCAGATACGGCTGTAATTGTTTGATATAGGCAGCATCTGCTTGTACTTGGTGAGGCCAGTGAAAGAAGATGGTGAAAATAGATGAGACTTTATTAAACCCATGTGGGAAATTCCATTGTTACAGCAGCAGAGACAAGACAATAAACAATATAAGACAATAATACAGCAGAAGTGATTTAGATCAAGATTATGCAGTAACATGGTGCAGCACTTTTACACTTTATCATCTCAATTTGGATCGCAGGTGAAATGTGTTACAAGTTTAATAAGCTGCTTGTTCTTCAGAAAATTATTCATCTGCAATCAGTCCATTAACTGATGCACCCACTTATCCAATCTATATATCTACTGTAGCCATCCATCCACCCTTCGTTCCATACGCCCATCTATTTATCCTTCCCTTCCATACATTCACCTATCCATCTATCTGTCCATTCATCCACAACTCCATCCTTCTTTCCATACAGCCATCCAACCATTCATCCACTCTTCCTTCTATACAATCAATTAGCAACCCATCTCCCCATCCATCCATCCATCCATCCATCTTTCCTTGGACTCTTTCATCCACTCTTCCTCCTTTTTACACATCTGCCCTTCCTTATTTCCATCCGCACTTCCTTCCACCCAACTTTCTGTTCTTTCACCCATCCTTCCATCCACTCTTCCATCCACACATCTCTCTACCTGTCATCCACTCTTATATCCATCCATGTCATCATTCACAGAAAATTGTTATATATGAATTACCTCCAGTTAATTAAAATACTCAAGATTATCAACTGTTCACCTTCACTAAAGAAGTCTGATGATTTAAAGGTTATAGTCTCTAGTCATCTAACTCCATGATTAATGTTGGACAGAATGAATGTAAATAACAAACCTGTCAGCAAGGCAGCTGTTTGCACTTGGACCTTTTTTTTAAATTACTGTGTGAAGGTGTGACTTAGACAAGATATTGTAACATTTCTTTATCCTTCTTTTTTCTAGCTGCACAATACTTAATGCTGGGGATGACTTGTATCAGAAGGTTGCAAAAAACAAAACTTATTCTCCTTTTCTCTGTCCTTTCTCCCTCTTTAGACGGCTATGGACCAGCTTCACATGCACTTTACCCAGGCCATTCACAACACTGTGTTCCAGGTGGTGCTGGGATATGTGGAGCTGTGTGCTGGCAACGCAGACACCAAATTCCAGAAGATGCAGTATAAGGATCTGTGCACGGTAAGACCCACATTGCACCTTGCAGCCTCCTTCCTTCTTCACCCTCGTGTTTGAAGAAGGGCTCAGATTTTTTTGCTTCTTCACTCCGTTGAAAGTAATCTCCTAAATGATTTCAACTGTCGTTAAGCTTTTTCATGAATACCTCCTCACTCTTTTGTACTTCAGTCAAGCAGGAAATTATTTTCCTTCTTACGTAGTGGCACATTTGTCTATATTTCGAGCACACTGAAACAAAGAAACAACGATGCATTGCTCTCTGGAAGGGGAAGGCAGTCTCATTCATGAGCATGTCACAAAGCAATTAATCTGAGGTAATATGCAGGAATAGAGTCATTTCAAAGGACATTGGTGGCTTTTTCTGCTCTGAAGGCAGACAGCTCAGCTCTTTAACCCTGCCTCAGAAAGCCTCATTTGTATTCGTCTGAAACGAAACTCTGCATCTCAAACAAAGCAGCCATCGTCTTCATGAGGCTATTTGATTACTTTATCTTTGCAGGACGTGTGCTTAATGTCAGGCAGCAGGTGAAGCAAATGACAGCAGTGATATTAAGCTGTGTCTGTCTGTCATGCATGGAAAACAAAACACTTTTTAAGCAAGTCTTCTGTGATCAGGAAACACTGACAGCTTTAATACTTGCATTAAGTGCTGTGAGAATGCATGTGTTAGCAGCTCTGATGTGCTGCAAAAGAAGAAATCTTTAAAGTCTTTATACTAAAGCATTGAACTTTGATAAAGATGAAGGTGTTGATTAATGAAGAATTAATACTAGAGCATTTCTTTAGTAACAGTTTACACAGGAACATGTGTAGCTGAAACTTGGTGCTTAGTAACAGCCAGAGGTAATGGTCTAACGCCATCCATCCCTCCATCCACCCATTGTCCAACCATCCTCTTGTCCATCCATTTGTCTAACCATTTGCTTGCCCATCCATCCATCCATCCATCCGCTCATCCGTTAATCTGCTCCGTCCATACATCATCTATCTATCCATCCATCCATCCATCCATCCATCCGCTCACCTTCCTGCCTGACTGCTGATTCTGATTCACTAACTAGTTCCCCTCTACCTACAGCAGCTACCCATCATGAAAGGTGATGTACAGCATATCCTACCTCTTAAACTCATTTAATCATCCACTGACTGCCGTCATGCTGTGCAGCAGAACCCCCTATCAGAACAGATCTTTGTCTTACATGCGCAAGCTCACAATCACAATCGACTTGGGTGGTTATGATTGACCGATGAAGATTCCATTATCGGGTTTCAAACTTGTGAGCTTGTGAGTTTCTCTGCATTGTAACAATTGTTTACAATGCTGAGATTTTTCATTGAAAATACACCAAACGAGTCCAGCGAATAAAATTGGCAGCTAGGCCATTTCAAATCTGTTATTTTTCTGTTTTAGAGAAAGCTGCAGATACTACTAGCACGCTTTTGTCTATACAGTAACCTTCTCATGTATGAGATCTGATTTTAGGACCTTTGCATTTATTGTACCATGATGCTGCTGTTTGTGGTGCTGCTGGAGGCTGAGGAAAATATTTTATTAGCAGTGAAGCCAATGTATGGTACTAAGCCATAGAACCCTGCTGTGTTCTTCCAGCATTGCTATCCCAGGAGGTTACCACTGGAGGATATTTGAACCCTTTATCAAAAATGCTTTGTATTGAAAAACATATTAAAAAAACAAGTGAACTCTTGGTAAGCCTTTGGTCTTATATCTCCACTCGGGGCACTTCAGTGTTGTTAGGCAGCTGAGAGATATAAAATAAACATTACAATACTGATAGTCTCTTCAGCACTGACCTCAAACCTCATCATGAGAATTAAAAAATCTGATCTTACTGCTATCCTCCAAAGGTCGCATCCTAATGCAGAGCAGCAGATGAATTTTGAATGGAGGCTTCATCACGCTACGCTTAGTCATCCTCCTTCACGGACATCACCTACATCCCTCTGTCCTGTGACTGATGGTAGAGGTGGAACAAGGTCACAGGCTGTGTTAGAGAGCACGCTGACTCATACATCCCTTTACTGTTTTAAAATGATCAACGTTTCAGTTGTAATTGTGGCATTTGAATTTAACTCATTCATGTGAATGTGCTGTTTAACTCACAGTGTAGATGTACAATGCATAAGTAACAGCATGTTTCATCAGAGCATTATTAAGCTTGATCATGTGTCCAATATTATGTAGTGACAATGACACAACTTTTACATCTACCTGTGCTTTTTTCACTTAAACAGTTACATTACAGAAGTTATTTAACCTTTATTTTGAAAGTAAGATTATTGGATTGTTAATAATAGTAAACAATTTTCACAAAGGCAATGAGAAGCAAAAAGAAAACTGAATTCAGACTGGAACAGACTTGTGTAAAATTTCTTTCACCAAATTCGGATATGTCGTATACCCTGGTCTGAAGTTTGCTATTCTATGTATTACTTTTCTAAGCGATTGGAATTCCGGCATTCCCAGTATGGAAGCTCAAATTGGCTTTTTTCCCACAGGCTTCCATTTTAAACTTTGGAGGTTTATAACTCGGATGTTATACTTGGGCGAATGTTTAATTCGGGGTATGGACGGAACTTTCGGTTTTCTCATAGCGGACTATCGAATATCCCAAAAACTTCCATAGACTTGAATAGGGAATTCTTAAAATTCCTCTAAGCTCTCAGACACGCAACGTGCGCAGTGCTCAGGCATGGCTTCTCTCCTGTTCTCCTTGTCACTGTAATGGAGACTCTCAGTACATGTACAGTATCTATCAACTCCAGACTATCAATCCAATGATTCCAAAAGTATTGACCCCCAGTCAAAACATTTACCACAAATCAATCTATCGATCGATCGATCGATCTAATCAGTCAACATTAAGAATTGCATGTACTATTCTATGCTGTATAATAATAAGTAGAACCCCATAATGAATGCAGTATTCACATGAAATGTCCAAACCCTCAGTAGCCACTTTTCTCCTAACGCTAACGGGGTATTCTAGTGATGGCACTCGACACCACGTGATGTCAAAAATTAGCACAACATGGACAAAACATGGATTTAATCACACAATAATGAGCTATAAAGCTGATCAGCTGAAAAAATTCACTTGTAAGACTAAGTGGCACACTTGAGCTGCAGCAAGTTTGGGCTATGTGTAATTGAAGAACGGATGGAAGAATTTAATTAGTAATAAAATAAATTTCCGAATCATTTTATGTGACGTTTATGAATCCTTTTATTCACTTTCATTACTGTTTTAACAGACCATAAACCATCTAAAACTCAACTCAGTAACTAAGATTAATTTAAATGGCTCTTAGGCTATTTCCTGTTAGGGCAAATGAGCCAAGACACATTACACTCAACCAATAATAAACCAGATAAACCAAAAAGATGAAATTTTTTGTTCTTGATGTTGACTACTCTTTCATTTCTCCTTTAATTAGATCAATGCAACAGACAAAAGCATGTTTTTGCAGAGCTACAATTTCACAAAAAAAAAATATTTTACATAAAAATATCAAACAAATTTGAGGTTGTCTTAGACTTTTAGTTATTTTCTGTTCTATTTTATTCTTGCCACCATGAAAACAACATGTCAGACAGTCAGACAGACATACAGTATGGACTGATAGCGTAATCACATCGAGCCAATGCAAGACCATTTGCTGGCAATTAGACTTGGTCGATATAATGATTTAGCCATGAGTTTAATTGTCGTGGTCATTTTGAGCCTTAGATCTTCTTGTGTTCTGCTCAAGGCTATAAGGTGCTCTGTAAAAGTCATTGTATTATAAGTGTGCAGTAAGCAATCTGTGTATAAATCAGAGAGATGTGAGCATTTTCATGATGTTTCACATGACAACCATGTTTACATGACATGCATGCTAAACACACTTTGTGTGTGTGTGTGTGTACAGCGGCATGAATTCTACACAAGACCCCTGTAGGTGTGTTCTGGAATATAATCATGAAGAGTGATTGAGTTCCCACATTCCTCCTAGTAGCTCAGAAAATCTCAGGAAGAAAGAAAAAAAAAAACATTTTCTCTGTCCTTACTTATCAGCCTTTGATCTCTGGTCATAAGGCTGTGTGTGATATAGACCGACAGACACATATCCATATCCACACACACAAACACACACACTTTACCTGGTATACCCAGAAGCATTGTTTCACAGAAAGTATTTTTAAATGTCTATACTTTATTGCTTTACATTTAGCCAGTACATGATTTTGTTGGAGATACATTAAAACTGCTTCCTTGAGATCTTGCACTGAAGAAAAATTTGGAAAACTCTTTTCCCGCAGGATGTTTTTCAACCTATACCACCTCATTATTTCTACTGATCATTTTACAGAAGATCAAACTACACTATTTCCTTTCCAGGCATGTGCATGCACGGTCCACAAAAAATGCTGACATAACAAATTCAAATGGGAATAAAATCCCAGAGATAGTTACATTTCCCCGCCACCAGCTTGAATAGACCTAGCAATGACGAGAAGAGACAAGCAATGAGACGTCTGTAAAACAGGACCTCTTAAAGTATCAAATGTGGAAGAATCAAATATGGACGAAGAATCTGTTTATCAGTTTTTGAAATATTGTTTAGATAATTTCCTTAATAGTATCTTAACTTTAATTTGTTTTGAAATTTGATCATAATGGAATATCCGTTGTTATTGGCACTCGACTGTACTGTAGTTTAGGTGGAGTTTATTTTTCTTCAAACTCCTTGACAAGAAAACAAGACAGAACTTGATCAGAAATGAACCCACACAGAACCTGAACATATTACATGTTTCATGTGCTCCTGCCCGACCCCTGATATGGCAGGGAATGTCTGCTTCACCAGGCAAGAGAACATTTGATTAATTCTGTGCATTAGCTCAGCAACGGGGCTGCATTGATGTCTGCTGATAAGTGAGAACATGTGCAGCATCATTACGATTTAGTCTGAATGAGAGCTGGCATGTAAAAGAGTCTTAATTCCCCAACTCATCAGCAGAAAATGTAGTCATGGCAAGCTAAAGGCCATGGCCCTTCTGTATGGACCTGATTAGACCTTTTATATCTTAGAGTTACTATAGGGACACAGGAAAGTGTTGGTGGATGTGTGATTTTGACACATTTCTGCTTTGGGTTTAAATCCGAGGTCATGGGATTTGAATTAGACTTAAAGATCAGGGCTTTTAAAAAAAGAATTAATTGCATGATCACGTTGCTAAGAATTAGGTGGTGTAGATGATAGTGATGTGTTGATTAGCTCAGTGTTCCTCAGTGGACCATGGCAAAGGACACATCCGAAAGGTTAGAGGGGTTCATCTGAGAGTTAAGCTGATGAACAGTGCTGTCTTTTTTTATGAAATAATCATTTAGCAGTAAGATACAGTTTGCCTATGTAGTGCACTGCAATGGATTTGGCTATTTTCCATTTAAAACATTAAACAGAAGCCTTTATCCTCTAGTAGTCTCTAAAAAACTAATTCGCAAGATAGTAGAAAGTTCCTTTAAAGCTATGCTAGAACTTGTATCATCAAATGCAGCATATTGTACTAGTATTTATTTACCAGCAGTGGCAGTTTGTTGATGCCGGGGTTTAAACTTAGGACTTTCCGATCAAAACCTCATTCATTTAACCACTGAACTGCCACTAATTTTTCCTGCAGGAAAGTATGGAGGAAAAATAAGGAACCTGATCCCTATCTCTTTTGTTCTTATGATTTTTACTGGGGGAAAAAGGACTCCCGGCTGACCTTTGTGTACCGTGTATACAACCACAAGTTGTCACTGGAGACACTTGAGTGGTCATTCGTGAGACAAAAGGTGAAATGCTATTTGCCTTGGAAGTCCATTCATGATGGCATCACCTGAATGGGGCTAAAGATCCTATAACATTGATGCTTGAGCAGCCTGGGAATTATTGGAACCTAGAGCAGATTTTCTCCCAGCTGAATGTTACCTAAAGGCCGCATTGGAAATGCATTAAGTTTGCTCTATAGAGAGTTGGTTTTGATGGAGGAGGCTTGTGCATTGGTATGCTGGCATTGCATTCTACTGATGCTGATGGCAGCGAAACTCCTATTTTTTCCTTTTGTCCTTCAAAGCAATTTAACGAGTGTGAATCAGCTTAATATAGGAGTGACTGCACCTGGTTCGACCCTGACTTTTTAGGGTTTTTCTAGAGAACTCTTTTGAATTTATTCATTCTTTAGTTTTTTTGGTTTGTTTTACACTAAATGAGATTTGGAGGTGCTCGGTTAATGTCATGGACAATTTTTATAGTTGTTTGCAGTAACAGTATGTTTTAAACAGTATGTTTTAGACAGCAATCTGTTTGATGTGTTTTAATTGTGTTTTTCTATCTGTCTCTGATACATTTTGTGCTCTTTTTCTCAGTTTCTCAGTAAAATAATTTGGAAGTACTGTAAGACTCCGGTATTTGTCCTTGGGTGTAATTTATAGAGTCTGTGCAAACTCATAAATAAGCAGCCAGAGCAGGTCGAACCTGTGAGGCAATGCGAGAGCCCTGTTCTGTAAATCGTTCCTAGCTTTGTAGTTGTTAGCTTTTCCACAGCTGGAGGCCATATTGCTGTGCCGTTTCTGTTCTCTAAAACCAACCCCAGACTGTAATTCACCCAAGCTTTTCCATATACACTGCCTTACTTGGAGAAAAAAAAACTGGATGAAAGCCCTGTATGTAGCTGTCAGTGGTGCTGACAAATGTGTGTAAGGATGAGTCGGCCATGTTGTGGTTTGAGACATAACAAACTCTATGTCAGGCCTTCCAGACCAGAGATTGGTCTTTCCAAGTGGGAGTATGGCAGCTTTTCTCAGAATTCTAATGTTGCTGCAGACAAAAATAGACTTGGAAAAACTTTGACTTTTGAGCCTATTAGAAGATGTATGATTTAGATGTATCAGTCCTCATGATGGTAATGCTTATTATCGGGCTCCTAAAATGTTGGGCGCTGAAAGTCGGGTTTTGATGGATAGAACACGTGCCAATCCAGGTCTGCTGCCTCTTTTACACTTACCCGATATTATTATAATATGATAATGCATTTATGATTATTTTTAGATTTCCAGATGTTCACATAAGATGCATAGATATAAAAATGAGATTTCTGTGGCAGTTTTTCAGAAAAGCCTACTACCTACAGATATAACTGATATGTAATCTTTCCAGCTATTATTTGCACTCTTATTATTCAGTCAGTATTTTGCTGTGCAAGCTAGCTTAGAGGAAGCATGTAAAGCCCTGTGTGTCTCAGGACATTTGTAAATTCAACCCTTTATCATTTTTCTTATTATTTTGAGACATTCCTTCTCATTCGCCATGCTATATTATCAGCTCCTGTGCTCAGCTTATTTACTGGTTCTTATTCACAAGTGGTCTTATAATTGAACCATAGGAACAGGCTGGGAAGAAATAAAAATGTCTTTCATTTTAAGTTCCACTGCAGAATCACCATTTGATCACGGTTTTTGACCCCACTTTGCGCTTGCGACAAGGGAGACACATGAATACCATGCTTTTCTACATTTTTAGCAAAAACATTGTGCAGACCACTGAACCAAATTTGGTGTAAAAGTCAGTTCACTACAGGGGAAAGGACACAGGATATGAAAGGCATACATTTCCATATGGTTGTAGACATATTCTTTTCACACTGATTTGATTTAGATGAATTGAAACAATCTGCAAACTCCTTGGCATGAGCTGATAGAAAGCAAGACTGTGAAGGAACTGGTAATTATTAAATTGCATGTAACATTTTTCCCTCTTCTGATGTGTCCATGATCAGCTGTACTATCTACTTACAGAGCTTAACATTTTTGCAGATCGCAGGTAAGTATCAATCATTTTAAAGTGTTGGAGCTACAGTATCATGTCCACTGCAGTAAAAATGTGGGTGTTTTTTTTTTTGGTTTTTTTTCTGTTTTTGCCTGCAAGCATTTTCTAGTTAGCAATGTTGGAGCCTCTTCCACTGTCATGGCCTACATGATATTTTTAATAGAGAATGCAAGGAGCTGTGAAATGTGCCTCCAGAACAGTGTGTGGTCGATCCTTTGAGACCTCCCTGCTCCAGAAGTGTCAAAAACTAAACAATTCCCAACTGAGCATGAGCCCATTGACCCACAAGCAAGGATTTGTGGATGCACCAGGCATGCATCTGGAAATTAATTGCCTCTATTGCAGTGGCACATCTTTTTTACACAGACTTAGGAGTTTGTTGAATACAGCTGAACTGAGCGTATATGGGATAAAAAGTAAACAAAACAAAAGTTGTCAAGGTATTTATAGTTGTATCTAATAAACTGGCAAACTTCAGTGTCGCATAGCAGGTTTACATTCTGTCCGTGTGCCCATCTATGAGGCGTGCTTTAGGAAAATTTCCCCAGAGATTTGAAGTGGCTGGCGGCTGATTGAATCTGCATTATGCTTTTTTCTCTCTTCCACCAGCACATCACCCCGGACAGCTACATCCCCTGCCTGACTGACCTGTGCAAAGCACTGTGGGAAGTGATGCTCAGTTACTACCGAACCATGCAGTGGCATGAGGAGCATGACAAAGAGGAGGTGAAGGATGCTGACACAGGTAACACATACCTTTAATATGAAATCCTGTTCGATAAGATAAGATAAAATAATCCTTTATTCTTCCCACAGTAAGGAAATTTGCAAAGTTACAATGGCAAAGAGATAGCAGCTTAAGAAAAAGATATACAGTATATACAATATCAAGGCAAGGTGATTGGAAATTATAAGAAATATTATTGAGAGACTTAAAGACTTTACATATAAGATAACTAACTAAATAAAAAAATTAACAAAATATAAAACATATATAATAATAATAACTAATAATAATAATAATTGTTAATGTTCTACAAATATACAGAGAACAATATAATAGTCTAATAATTATAAAATTCATAATAATAATAATAATAATAATAATAATAATAATAATAATAATAATCTGATCAAAATGGATCAAAATTCAAGAGAAAGAGTCTTTGCATTATTCCCATGAGATACAGGAGGATTCCCAAAGATATATTCCCTAAATTCATTCAAGCTCACTTTACTCTTTTTAATGCATGGATTTTATTGAAAGTTATTTTGTACCAGATTTTATTCATCATGCCAACTCAGAAAGTAATACAGATAAATGTGGTATTGGACAAAAATGATTCAGTTGTTCTAAACAAGAGACCCTCAAAAATAATCTAAATTGGTTTTGTTCTAAATTTCGTGCTTTTTTTTTTTTGACCTAATGCTTTTTAAGATTGAACAGGAACATAAAAACATAAAATGAAACTGTTCCAATTTGTGTTACTTACAGAAAGTGTACATGTTGCATTTTGATTCTTAAACGGATATGAATTTTGATTATAATATAAACATGTACACTTCTTTTCAAGATGTTGAACACCTTCTATTTACTGTAGGAAAAGTTGTTATTTTTCTTGTCTTGTCCTAGTAGATTTTGCCAGCAGTATAATACATTACCTTGTTTATACAATTTCTAGCATTGAGTACATTTCAGTCAAGGTACAGCTCAAGAGTTTAATGGACATAAAAAGTGATTTTGTCCTAGCTATGCCAATGGCAAAATGAACCGTTTCACATCTGGTGTGTCGCTTTCAAATGCCGGCTCTTTAATTCTACTTACACTGCTGCCTTCATTCGTTTTTAAAAGGCTACAGGGCAATCAGTACCTGAGCCAATGGCTCCTTTATTGGTGATCCTAAATCGATGCGATCAGTAAGAGATTGTTTCACCCACTAACCTTTCAGCTGATGGATTAATAGGCATTGTATTAGCTTTTTACTGCAAGAGGCATCGCTCCTTATTTAGGAAGTGTCTTTTCATACTGGCCCATGGTGGACAGGGTGAGGGAGCCTGGTAGGTAATTGAGGGTCTGCACATGGGCAGATTTGAGTGCATTGTGTTTTAGAGCATTTGCTTCAGCACCTTCCTGTGACTTTGATGTTTGAGGTCATTGAACCACTCTAGTGTATGAATTGCAGTGTGCATTAGAGAAGCAACATGTTTTACTTGAATGTTATTGACTCAGACTTGCTCATCAGCTTATTGAACTGATCTGCGTACTTGCACCTTTATTGGAGGACAGTTTGCCTGGAGAACATAGCAGCTGCAAACCTGTTTCTTTGTAATGCTTGTAATCTCAGGCTCTGTTTCTGTCCAGTTGCTTTTTCAACATTGTCTTAACTTCTCTGAAGAACAAATCCAACTTTGTGTAGATGCCCAGTTTAACAGACAGAACTTACACCTCATCTGTACTGACTTGAGCAAGCATTTTCATCTGGAATGGATGTTTAAGCATAATGCAATTCACAATGCTGTAACTCTGGTGCGATCCGATGATCATTGTAGTATTGGGAACATGTAAATATGCAGAAACAGACGAACATGAGAGCATTATAATGCTAGCACAGCATGCAGGCAATTTGCAGGAAACTATATCGAGGCAAAATAAGCTGGAATCAAATATTATTGTTACGTGTAAAGCAATGACTGAACATTGTACCTCACAACCGAAACGCTAGCCAACAATCTTGCTGTCTCTCTGCTATATCTACTGTTCCAGATTGTATACCGACTTATAAAGTTGTTACACAATCATCCACTCTGCCTTTTTCTTATAGTCACTATTAATGGAACTAGCTAGTTGCTTGGCAATTATTATTGTGTTAATTTAGCTATCATAATTTAGCCTAGTGGCCTTCAGGTCTCTAGAGAGCTGGCTAAATAATTTATCCTTAGACCACCATGCACTGGCCTTTGACGTGACCTGAGTCAAGGCATACTTGTGGCCTTTTTAATATTGTACGTACAGTACGTATACATTTTTATAAACAAACTATTGGGTAAAAACCATCTTAAAACCCTTTTTAAAGCTCTATTATTTTTCTGCATTTGCTCCACTTTGGCTTTGAGTGTTCTAATCTCCTGTAGTATTAACTAACATTCAGTGGGAAACACAGTGTCTCACACAAAGCACTGATGATATGTGACACTAATTGTCCTTTTTTTTTTTTTTTTTACCTCAATACTATCTCATAACGTCACAGAACCTCTGCAACACTGTGCTTTCACATACAGTGTGTAAATTATTTCTGCATCTTTCTACAACCTCCACCAGGATTAGTTATTTGTTTCACACTATTGTGCAATATGTAAATATTCATCTGTATTTTTATCATCATGTCAGTTTTAATGTTATAATACGTTGGCATTCGTTTGGCAGGCATTTGCTCTTCGAGATGTTTATTATATGTAATGGACCATCCAAAATTGATCTCAGACATCATTGTTTTTGCACCAACAGAAGTGTAATACATGTTGGTTATATATTAGTTATTGCCTTAGCACAGTGTTTGGTTATTATACCAGCTGGATTACAGAGCTGGATCGTGTCCATGTAGACAGCAGGTGGAGTGTATTTTTTTTGTTGAATTTTTTTTTTTTCTACTGACATCTGTGAGATGATTAGGAACATGTGTTAAACACTGGAAATGATCAAATAAAGCATGCGAGTGAGGACAAAGCAAGTTCCATGAGAGATTCTTGTATCTAAAAATAATTGTGGAGTTTCTCATTTCATAGTGTCCATGGGTTTCATACGCATCATTCCTTCACTGAAGCATGAAGCTCCATTATGATGCTTTCTTACTATGAGCAGATTGTAAAATAATTGTGTGCTGAACTGGGAAGAACCAATATGTATCTGATTTGGTCGTCGACCCACTCATGAGCTGGGTTCTAGCTTCAAAATTTTTTGCATTTAAAGATTTTGTGCTGCAGGTCAATCATGGGCCTTTTGACCGCTGGTATCTGATTCAGTTTCTGGTAAGTTGATTAAGTTTTCCAACTTGATCTAAACCTGACATTCACTGTGGAATGAAATCACACTAGCAAGCTAGAAAGATTTACGACATGTAGACAGGCATTGTTCTGCTTTTGTTAAACCGTCTGCTTACCCAACATGTCTAAACAATAATGCTTTGTTTTAAAACTTTTTCAAACAAAGGGTTAATGGGTTAAAAAAGATTTAAAGTAAGCTGCAGTGAAAAGTTAGATAAATTAACTTTGGATGCTGAACACAACTTATTTGACAGATTATATATGAAATAAGGGAATAATTATGTACATTATGTACATGTTATGGCCAGACTACTGATTTAAGGATGACAGGAAATGATGTAAAATAGTATCTCTTACTAATGACTGCTTTACTCAATCTAGCAGGAAGGTAAATAATTACTGGGACATGTGTCTTTGTGCTCATTCTTTATATCCTTTTTTTTTTATTGTCAAAGAAAACACAGCAGCAGATGTTTCTCCAGTACCAGTTCATTGTAATCTGCAGACGGTAAAGTGGGAGGGTGTAGATGTACTGTACAGTGCCGAGCTGTCAGGCCATGGCTTATCTGATCTAAGCTCAGGATTCTTGCTTGTGTCATGATTTAGATCACCTGGCACAGAAAGATGAGCAGAGCAGCAATAAAGTTCTAAAGTAGTTTGAAGACTCTGCTTTTATCAAATTCTGCCTTCTCAAAAGTTTCCCCAGCAAGGAAATTGCAGCAAGCTTTATTGTTCTTTTTCCCCCCTCATAAAAATATTACATTCCTGACTCTATAGTTTTCTTGATGCTTCATGGCCTCGGGTGCACAGTGTGAAGAACCTTGATTAAAATATGCAAATGTAGAATGATGATGATCTACATGATACCCAAGTCTTTTGTTTACAGTCTTACTGGAGAAATAAAGGCATATTTAACATTTGAACACACTTAATTTTGTCAGGCGCTTGTTTTAATCATCATTAAACGAGGATTTAATTCATTAAAGTGCTTTTAAAAAAAATAAAAAATCAAACCGAATAATGGCAGTCTTTCTTATTTTTCTTGTAAAAGAGAATGTTTGTGGATTTAGATATATGAACCTTTGTAAATGTAACCAGATATCACAGCTTTCATATTGTGATAATGATCAATTAAATTAAATCACTCATGCCTAAAACATTTTCTATCCATTTCTCATATGAAAATAAACCAACTGTTTTATTTATTTGTAATAAATTATCCAACCTGTCTCATCCTATTGAAAGCAAACTGACTGCTGTGACTTTTACTATAGCAGTTTGTTGGAGCTGTGTGTGATTTAGTTTTTCTTTGCAAAAAAAAAGAAAAAGGAAAAAAAAAAACCTGAACCTTGTTATGTAGGTTCAGTTTACTACTGTCAGTAAAAAAGCTAAATAAATATTTATGGAAATGAGGCGGTGGGTTGTCTTTGCTTTAGCTTTGGAAGAAATTATTTGTCATATGCAGTGAAATGCTTTTTTTGACCATCATAAAAATAGAATAAAAAAGAATGAAGATATAAATTGACTAAAGATAAAATTACAGCAAAATTTCCACTATTTCGCTCAAAATTATATATATATTTATATACTATATATATATATATGGCATTAGTTGTATTTCAGCAATTAAATATTTTCTTATAAACTCCTCATAAATCTGTATTCACTCAGTAACAAGACTTTTATCTCTGACACTTTGTCCTGTGTGTTTGTTTTATTTGCTCCCCTAGCTTCAGGGAACATTGCAGCACTTTTGCAGTGCGCTGCACTTTTTACTGAGAAGTGACTTGTTTTTCTGCTTTGAAAGCCCTTCATTGTGACAGCAGAGCTTTATTTAAGTGTTCGCATTCCTCCTGTGTAGCCGCTTCATGTGCTACAGGGTCACGTGTGACGTTCACTGAAGTTTGAGAAAACATGTCTAGTATAAAAGCACCCCAACTCAGACATCTAGTAATTAAAAGTTTTGGTGTCCCACATCTAACCTTGGTCGCTAAAAAAGGCCTCGTGCCACAGTTGCTTCAAACTGTACTATTTATGTACTCTCCTGTGTATGAAATTTTTTAGCTCATCTATAAACATGCTCTAAATAAAAGAGATGGGTTGCTGCTTGTACAGGCCTCCTGTGTCCATGTTTTATTCTGAACCTTAAGTGATGTTGTAGGCTAAACATTATTAGACTTTGTCCATTTAGAACAGCAACATTGATTTTAATAAAATAAATCAGTTCAGTTTTATTTGTATAGCACATTTTAACACATTCATTCTGAGCAGGTGTTGTCAGTGAACCGGGGCCCCCGGCACCATCTCAGGGCCCCTAGTTTGAGAACCACTGGCCTAGACTACTTGTTCTGAGCAGGTGTTGTCAGTGAACAGGCTGTAAAACTGTTGGCTATGTTACAGACACTCATGAAAAACTGAGCTCCAGTTTCTCACAGCTCTCTGTGGGTGAACAAGGATGATGCTGAACAATTCCAGAATATGCTTTTTTTTCATTGGTGGTTACGTTAAATCTTACCCAGATACAATAGTGCTATTTTCTATTCACTATTGTGTAGCCTCTTTTTTTTTGATTGGCTGATAAGTGTCAGGCTCGACTAAGAACTCCAGTTGAGACGCGCTTGATTCCTTCCTTCTATAGAGACAGCGGTGCGGACTGATACATTTTGGGCTAGGGATATTAAATATATGATAAATAGTACGTGTTTCTGCGTGAGAAATACAATGTGTGGCGGGGGAGCTTGACAAAAGACCGAAAATGACTGTCACTCTCAATACGTGATACTTGAGAGCCCTGGGTCGAGAGTCATTTCCGTATCTGAATTGAAGTAACTGGAGCCATGAGTTTGTGCCAGCGCTGTTTCGTGTTTTTCACACTTTCTCAATGATGCTGTACAACAAACTTGGTTTAACAACTTTAAGTATAAATAAATGAATCCTAATGGTTATAAACATCAATATAAACAATGTACACTTTAGTGTTTTTCCAGAAAACCTTTGCTGTACTGTCTGTCCCAGGAATCGTGGTGTGCTGCCTATAATACCATAACAGATTTTTTTTAATGTTAGTATCTGCCTTCTAAGTATGAGTGTGTGAAACATTGAATAATGCATCAATCCCATGTCAAATTGACAATTACACTTCTCGTTGCCTGCCAGTGCCTGCTGCATTTATCTCTGCCCTGGTTAAGTCTACTTTCCTTGCCTTCTTTCATTTGGCAGTGCTGTCAACAGGTAAATTGCCTTTGCTGGCCTGTGACTGACTTTGCTGTCTAATTTAGCACGGTGCATAATGTGCAACAATGCCATGTTCAGAAAAAAATCCCTGACTGGTTAAAAGTGATATCCAATAAAATCCTGTGGATTAGCTGTCAGAGCTGTTTTCTGCAGGATTACCCACTGGAAGTTAAGATTGATGGTGTTTTTAGGATTGCTCAGTAATGTTTTTATGGAACGCTCAGCAGGTTGTCGTCAGAGGAAATGGAGAAAGAGAGATCAAGTGAAGATATGTTTGAGGGTCTCGCTATAGCTTGAAGGTAAATTCTCCTTCAAGTGACACGGTTACGATGCGTGCAAAGATTTTCCTGCTTGACTACTTTGTTTCTATCGTTCAGTTTGACAAGTTCATTTTTGTATTTTGTTTTTCCCCAGACAGAGGTGTCCATTTTAGACTAATCAGTGTTTTGCTTCGATGTATTTATTTAATTCTCTCAGAACTTGCACTGCTACAGTCGTGCTAACGGAGATTGAAGGCTTTCTTTGTATTCATTGAAATTAAGATAAAGGCGTATTCCTTTCTGTCCAGTGTACTTTTATTCCCATTTTTGTGTCCTTTTTTTTAAAGTCGTCATCATCATACTTTTTTTTCTTCTTTTTTTTAATCGTCTCAGGTTTCTCATGAAAATGTGAATTATAAACACTGAACTGATGGTGACTCTTTATAGAGAACTGTCTTATTCATTCACGAGGGATCAGACCTTTTTCCTTTTTCTTTTCTTTCAAGTAGTTAACCTCAGCACCTCAATCATAACACCGACCTCAGACATGCTCTCCCGGAGCTCTCTACTCTCAGGAGTTTACAATCAGAATGATGAGTTTGATTTCATAACTAAAAAAAATGTGAAAGAAAAAAATTAAGCTCATCATAACTTTTAACTATAAACTCTGTTTTCTAAACCTTAATGAATAAGGCTAATTTGTATTGAGCTAGGTTTCTGCATGTGCTTGAGTGCTTCTAGGTGTTTTTAATAACTGCAAGGAGTTTGGATCTTATAGACTTTCAGAAATGTAACTCTTTTTGTCAAAGGCCCGAAAAATCTGTCTGTTTTGGGGTTCGATGTTCAGCATCGAATTTCTTTTACATGTCACACTACATATTTGTGATTAATGTCTCGTATGAAAGTAGACACTCAGTGATTTGTAAAGATTTTTGTTTTTACTTAACCTTACTAGGGGCAATATATTCAGAGAAAATGTCCATTTTTCCTAAGCAGATGGTGATATCAAACCCATTTCTGCCCTCGGAGATGCTCCAAGTGCTTTTTTGTAAGAATGTGAAATTTTGAATGTGTTCTCTTCATCCACTAAAGTTCTGCGTGAGGTTATGCCACGGTCTTAATTAATTTTATATCAGACTTGCAGTGATAAAAAGAAGTCATTTGTCGATACTGTATAAAAGGAGTAGAAGGCCAGAGTTCTATTAAAAAGGGTTAGAGGTCCAAGAATTCACACACAAACACGAGTAGATGCTGATGGCGTTTTTAATTTGCCACACACAACCAAAAATAGAGTTAAAACAATTTTGTTCATAATCTAAAGACCATATTGTTGTATGGATTTCTTGTAGCAGATCACTTTTTTTTTACTCTAAGAAAAACAGTTTGTTTTTCTTTTATTTTTCTTCACCTAGTGAAAACTTGCTGGTGTAAATTTAATAGCTTCCCTTCAGTCATACTAATTTACATGAACAATTGTCTATTTTTTTTCCACAGCGCAGATGAGAAATGGATCTATTTGCATACACTCACCCCTATATTTTGAGCTTTTAGAGCTTTTAGGTAGAAAGGCCTTGAACTGCATATTCATTAAGGCAACCATGCAAAACAGACAAGATTAGTTTTTATAGCTGATGCAAGGAACACAATTCCCCACAGAAACGGTGAAGAGATATCAGCTTGCATCTTTTTTCTGGGTTGTTTCAAATGTACACATTTTTTTAATTTAGATTCAGTTCAGTTTTATTTGAATATTGCTTTAAATACAGAAGAGAAAGTGAGTCACAAATAAGGAAAATAGTCTTTTTACGCTAGCTCTCTTTCTCTCTCTCTCTCTCTCTCTCTCTCTCTCTCTCACACACACACACACACACACACACACACACACACACACACACACACACACACACACACACACACACACACACACACACACTCGCACACACACTCGCACTCACACACACAGCCCTTTAGTAAATCAAGGCCTTGTTGTCTTTACTTTGTGTATGGTTATGGTCAAATTTGACTCTTACTCTAGATAAACAGTGTTTATCATCCAGATCTAACAGCGTGAGACACAGACACACACCTTCTCTATTTCTATTTCTCTCTCTCATCCCTACAGCAAAGAGTCACATTTTGGAAATAACATTTTTGCAAGGAGACAGATTTAGGTTTTGTTTCTATTTAAATCCTCTAGAAAGCATAAGTCAGTTACATAAAGCTGTTGGGATGTTTCCATGTCTCTGAATTGACACTGAGTGTTTTTCACTATGGGGCAGTATGTTCACACACAGCAAACACACATACTTTGGTGTGGATCCTAAACAACGGATCCAAGAGCGCAGAGACTTGATTCTCTCTAGCGTGGCTCCATTACAGTAAGAAACTGCATGAAACAAACAAAGCATGTTGTCTAGTTTGTTTTTCTGGAAAAGTGAGCAGCAAAACGCAAACTTTCAGCCAAAGGACAGAGCGGAAGTGCAGCAGAATCGCCGTGTGCTGGATATTTCAACAGAGAAAATGAGTAAATTAGTTCTATTAAACTAAACTAATTCTTCATTCATTCATTCATTCATTCATTCATTCATTTTCTACCGCTTATCCAAACTTCTCGGGTCACAGGGAGCCTGTGCCTATCTCAGGCGTCATGAGGCATCAAGGCAGGATACACCCTGGACGGAGTGCCAACCCATCGCAGGGCACACACACTCATTCACTCACACACATACACTCACTATGGACAATTTTCCAGAGATGCCAATCAACCTACCATGCATGTCTTTGGACAGGGGAGGAAACCGGAGTACCCGGAGGAAACCCCAAGGCACGGGGAGAACATGCAAACTCCACACACACAAGGCGGAGGTGGGAATCGAACCCCCAACCCTGGAGGTGTGAGGCTAACGTGCTAACCACTAAGCCACCGTGCCCCCCCTAGTTCTTCATTATTTAGTAATTTATTCAGCACTAGCTGTGTTCACCATCGTCGGGTGCAGTTTCTAGTTTGTTTACATTAATCATCTCTATACTTTTGATTGACTGATAAAAAATATTTTTAGTCCTTTGTGCCCATTTATGGGCTTTCTGATTGTTTCTTTTCAACGATATCTGTTGACATCTGGTGACATGAATGAAAGCATATGTTGGTTACTAGAAGTGGGCGTGTCTTACAGTGTGACAAAGTGACTTGGTGTCAGCGAATACCAATGAAGTAAAGACAGTAGCGAACTACGTGATCCACGGTAAAGAGCACACACTGCGTCTCCTCCATTTCATTTGATATGATGCATAAATTCAAGTCAAGAAGCTTTTATTGTCATTTCAACCATTTATAGTTGATGCAGTACACAGTGAAATGAGACAACATTTCTTCAGCACCATGGTGCTACATAGAACAAAGACAGAGCTAAGGACTTAGCGTCAGTGCAACCTGGTGCAAACAGACATTACACAAATGACAATAAACAAAAGCAGCAAAGACCGGTGATCATGTATGTTCTATAGTACACGTGCAGAAATACTGGAATGAACACTTAATATAGTAGCAGCAGTCATGAGGTATTGAAATGTTTCATTTTGGAAGCACGGAAACTGATTTCTTGTCAATATTCTCACTGGTAAACGTTATTACTATGGTAACCAAGTAGTGGGAACGTCTACTTGATTAAATGAAATGAGGAATCAACATAAATCAAATAGCAAATGAAACAAAAACATCAGATTTTACTCTGATTCAGATTTGGCAAGCAGACTACAAGCTGTCAAATCAGCTTTAGTGACGTGCAAAATATGCTGATCAAAAATCAAAATTAATATTGTAATACTTTAATACGTTTGGACTATAAATAGAAGCAAAATCTCTCCCTTTTTTTTATTATCCTGAGCTGACTTCATTCGAGGGTAAATATTCTTTGTCCATGCCTTCAGTCCTTGCTGTGAGTTCTCTAAGAATATTTGCTTCTGTGGGCTGACACACTAACTATACTAAGCTGGAAGCTGAACTCGTATAAGAGCTAACAGCAATGTGGTGCTGAATATGTGCTCAGTGTGTCACTGTAACATAAATCATGATGTGTAGACTGAAAACCGTATTCAGTTCTACTGACGTTTACACCGTTTCACAGCGTTTTGTCTTAAACGATAACGGTTAGATAACTAAATAAAGAGGATGAGTTTCACCTTTTGTACAGTTTGTTACTTAATCTGTTGTTCATCACGTGTTTATCTCTGAACTCTGTGTCCAGTTGTGCTGACCTGTCCTCTGTCTAAGGAGCAGAAATATCCAGCTGTTTGAGAGAGACTGTGTGTGTCTTTTTGACTGTGTGTGTGTGTGTTTTTGACTTTGTGTGTTTTTGACTGTATTTTTGACTGCGTGTGTTTTTGACTTTGTGTGTTTTTGACTGTGTTTTTGACTGCGTGTGTGTTTTTGACTGCTTTTAGTTTGATCCCCTGAAGCTTTACATAGCAGAGACGCAGAGCTCAGTGATTAAGCTGCAGTCAGCTGCTGCTTTTATTATTAATGATGTACTGTAGACTGCACCATGAAGCACCTTCAGAATCATCTCAAGGCTCATCTGTGAGCATTAAGCGGCTGAATATGAAACCAAGAAGCCTCACCATGTGAAATAAATGTTTTTAAGGAAGTCTTGTCTACAAACACAATTTTACATGTTTGTTGATTCAGTAGCAGAGTTGTACATCCTTACAGATAATCTAATGTTATACATCAGCAGCTGTAGCTACTCCCAGGAAACTACTCACGCTAATTAAGATAAGCGCTTAAGCTGTTTTTTTATTTTTTTTAATTTTTTTTTTTTTGCTTTTTTTTAATCATATTTATACTCCATTCTTGACCCCTTTTGCTTCTACACTGTTTGCAATGTGCTTGCATGGGTCCAGCTTGGCCAAGATTAGAAAATGTCACTTAGTTTATTTATAAAAGCTTTCCTTCTTCTCATACTTCCTATCTCATAATCTATGTTTTTAAAGTTATTCTGAGTGTTAAGCAGTTCCTGTGTAAACTAATCATATGCTTTTGTGCATCATTTTAATATTCAGAGCACAGAGAGCTGGATGCAGACAAAGTGAAGCGAGGTGATGCAAGCAGTTGTTTAAATGCAGCAGAGAAATCCTTGAATTGTACTTTGCAAAATTCTAACAAATTTCTTTTCCTATGTGCGGTTTGGATGTTTTCTACCTCTGTGACTCATTGATGAAATTGCCCATGAGTGATAAAGAGTTTATAAATCATGCCTGCTTGTGTCCAAGTAAAAGGTCATGGAGGGCCTGGAGCTCTGTCCACCTGGCGTCAGCACTGGAGCATCTTGGGAATTTTATGGTAGTCAAAGCTCATGCGTGATACAGCACTGGCTTCTGTGTAGTGCAAGAATGGCCTTATTTTGGCAACAGTTGTGAGATGGCTCATAAAAATAAGTTCAGATGGCTTGGAAAAAGGATGAGAAATCTGGTTATGATCATTTTTTATTTCTGCTAAAAGTGTTACTTTTTTACTTCAAGAAAGAATAGACTTATTTTTACCAAGCTGCCACAAAAATGTGTTCATTTAGGTCATTTTCCATTGTAAACCCATTTTTTATTAACTTATTGACTTTTTAGTGGAATTGAGATAAAATCTTTCACTTTCTCCTTGTTCGGGTTTATTCCTTACTTAAGACATTGTAGTAAGCAGTACACTATAATAACTACTGGATTATAAAAGTAACTGCCACAGTTGTCTTGAAGTTGTTGTGTTATATTGTTATGGCCTGTGCTGGGACATTTTGTTTTGCTAGTCAGCACATAGAGAGAATTTTTTTTTACTTTTACTGCCACCATTATTTGGTCGTAATATTTCACATATTTCATTCCTATATGGTGCCGTTTCATTGATAACGGGTTGTTCTTGGTTGCTGAAGGAAAGGAAGTTCTTCTCAGCAGTGTGCTAAATTACATTTTCCTTCCCATCAGCTGTGTTACATGAAGCTGTTCCTCTTATTGCCAAACAGTGAAGATCTGATTGTTCTGATTAAATGTCATGTTTCTGTGCGACACTCATCAATATAGAGCTCCATCACAAAATTACTATAATGGTCCTGCACCTGTCTCATATCCAGGAGCTTGTCAGGAATGGCACTTTTCCTTAAGCTGAGTGGCATCTGGGATCCTGCGCTTGTAATCAGCCTGGTGCGAGTCAGAGAATGGCTTTGTTGGGCTCTGTGCTATTAGCTAATAGCCCGAGCTGTGATTTTTAGTGGAAGCGTTATTACAGATTATTACGGTCATGTGTGTTTGTGAGATTCTAGTTCTCATGTTTGAGGGCTAATGCATTTTATTTTCTTCAATGTAAACAGTAGTAAGAGTTTGTAAGAGTTATAGAGGGTAAAACTGATAGATTGCTTCCAGAATTTCTATTTAGTTATTCTTACTATATTTCTTTCCTTCTTTTTATTAATTTCCTCTCTATTTTTTTCACTTTCCTCTATTGCTTCCTCCCTTCCTTTCATCCTTAATTTTGCTTCCCCCCCCCCCCGTCCCCCTTCCTTCCTTCCTTCCTTCCTTCCTTTTTTTTTCTAGAAATGGTAGAATTGTCCTTTTTCT
Organism: Tachysurus fulvidraco; assembly: GCF_022655615.1. Lineage (NCBI taxonomy): Eukaryota > Metazoa > Chordata > Actinopteri > Siluriformes > Bagridae > Tachysurus > Tachysurus fulvidraco. Next base: position 8,894,423 of record NC_062541.1, on the reverse strand, counting down.
CTTGGTAAGATACTATATATCTGTAATGTACTTGGTCATCTGTCAGTAAGATATTTTGGTGCTATTCCTGCAGATGGTACCAGTGATGAAGGCTCAGAGGAAGCTACAGTGGGCCACAGCTATGTGAAGAAAAAGCTTGAACATGGCCTAAGTCGCATTTGGCAGGTCAGTGACACACTTATGTTCCTATTTGGCACTTTTTTCTGTCTTTTCCATCAACACTTTGTTCACACCAACCTATTTTTCTTTTGTCAGGACGTCCAGCTGAAAGTGAAAGCCTATTTATTGGGGACAGACATGTCCAACTTCAAGTATGATGACTTTATTGTGGTGCTGGATGTTATTAGCAGGTAGGAAGCTACGTCCTCATTAGTGCTAATTGCACTGGCACGAGGCCTGCTTGGCTGCTTGGGGCCAGTATAGAGGCAGGGTGCATAAGGCATCAATGAAGCCGCTTGTTTCACAGCGACAGAGGACTTTCAGACAGCCTCGTTACAAGGCATCTAATTAAAAGGCCACTGAGTGTGTGGAGTCATGGCTCTGTTTTTCTGACCTGTGTAACATTGCTCATGGGTTAGTAGCGATAGGAAGAACATGGGGCACACGTACAGTCAAACAAATCTATGGAGGTTATTATGGACTTGTAGCACTGAAGCCTGCTGTGAGCTGTTTCCATTCATGTTTGTTTGGTTTCTCATGTCTAAACTCTAACATTTCTTATTCTCGGTGTCTCTAGGCTGATGCAGGTGGGAGAGGAGTTCTGTGGCAGCAAGTCTGAGTTGCTACAGGAGTCAATAAAGAGACAGAGCGTGAACTACTTTAAGAACTATCACAGGTGAGCTAGCTGTCCTGTGGTCTCTAAGTCAAGCATTTAGGTCTTCTGAATATCTGGAGTAAGCAAGTGTACACAGGAGTTATCCTGAATTATGTGGATGGTCCATAAATTGCACCTTTTGTTCAAATACTTCTGCTCACACCAAAATTGGGAGTTCTGCCACCAGACAGCCTTTTACAGTAAAGAACACTTAATATCTGCATCCCCTTTTCTTGCTGTAACTGCATCAAGTTCATAACACACTACCATTACCGAACTTACCCCGTACAGTCTCTTTTTATAATGCTTTTTCGAGACCTCAGCTTCTTCATGCTGTTGTTTGTTTTGGGAGGTTTCTCTTTTCAGTTTCTCATCCCCATGTAGTGCTATCATCAGAACAATGCATTTAGGATGTCATTTGCAAAAAAAAAAAAAAACTTGAACAGCTATTATAAAGCAGATGAATCATATTTGCTTTTTCTTTTGATCAGGCAATGTAGCTTGGTGTTAGATCTCATTCTAATCGTGTAATGTCTGTAAGGTTTAAATGTGTGAACATTTTTGTGTTTTCTTCTATATATAGTTCTGAAAACATTTTAAAGTCTGGTTTTCATTGAAGAGCTTTGCTGACAGTTTAACACTATATGATTGCAAATTAAATGAAAGAATTAGGCTAAAGTCCACTTCATTACAGAGCATACTGTAGCAGTTCAACAGCTTGATCAAGTCATGAGCCATTTACTGTCTCTTCTTCAGCTAGTGAAATGTTGCTCAATTGGATTAAAGTCTGGTGATTGATTTGGCCAGTTTAAAACTATCCCCTTTTCCCCCTGTTAAAGTCATTTGTTTTGCTGGATTCTTCCTGCTTAAGATGGGATGCGTTTCTTTTATTTGCTTAATCAGCAGACCGAATGTTTTTGTAGATTTCAGCATGAATTACTATCATGAGTGACATTGTCAGTAAAGATTAGGAACCTGTTTCAAAGTAGTGAGAGGATCTTTTTATTTATTCATTTATTTATCTATTCATTTTATTTATTTATCCCTCCATCCATCCATTCTCTTCATCACTTATCCTACTGGGTCGCAGGGAACCTGGAGACAATCTCAGGAGATTTGGGGCTCAAGACAGGGTACACTCTGGACAGAATGCCTGTCTATCACAGGGCAAAATCACACACACTAGGGACAATTTAGAAATGCCAGTCAGCTTACAATGCATGTCTTTGGGCTGGGGGAGAAACCAGAGTACCTGTAAGGAAACCCCTGAGATACAGGGGAGAATATGTAAACTCCACACATACCCAGGAGGTGTGACACTAGCAGAAGAGTTGCCTGTTTTATGCCAAGTGCCCTTCAGGAATTGATCTTTACATGCAAGGTGTCCTTCAGGTGTAAAACCTGTTTCCATTCTTTTTTTATTTATAAGTTGGCAACTGCTCAATTAATTAAACATCAGGGATGCAAACAATAATCTGGCAAAGTTGACTTTAATACTATGTCAATTTTTGCTTAGAAACAAACCTCATGTTTCTTAGCAAATATTCTTCCATGTGTTCCTTTAACACACTTCTTAAAACTTAACCACTTAAATCACTCCACATGGATTACTTTTGTTTTTCTGTGTTTTGTGCTCTCCTCTAATACGGTGTCCTTTTTTTTCGACATCTCACATTTTGTGTTTCACAAATGTTTCACAAATGTTATGTCAAAGATCCTGTGCTTCAGTTGCAAGGTCTAATGTTCACTTGTGACAAATTCTGACTGTGCACTGACCTAATTAACATACAGAGCAAGTCATTCTCAATCATGTAGACATGAGCGCTCTCCCAACTGTGCAGTTTCCTCCACTTCATTACACACAAACCAATGTACTAGATAAAAATGTAGCTTGTAACATTTGCAGCTTGTACTCTTTCCACAGCTCATCAGGGGCCGATTATTTAAGACTGATCTATAAGAGTTGTTTTATTCTAAAGGGCTTGGTGCTGGTTTAATTGGTGTGTCCAACGGACAGTACAGTTTTTTTTAGTACTTTTTTGTAACTGGTGAATTTATACAAATATACAGCCTTCACTATACCTTCATATAGAAGGGCACAAGCGGTGTGGACTTCATCCATGCTTTTCCCATCTGGCACTAGGCGACTAAAGACTCTATTCATTAAAAGAGTGTTAAGTGTGAATGTGACGTGATGGAACGTATGCACATTTGTGCTGGTTAATATATTTAGTAACAAGCCTGTGAGGTTAATAATGCATGAAGCCACAAGAAGCCATTGTTTACAGTGATTTTATAACAGCTATGAGGCATTGTTAAGCATGATGTGGAGCAGAGCACATGAATCCCATTTAGCTGTTCTCACTAAATCACACTAAACCATGGCTTTTTGGGGTTTATTGCTTTAATAAATCTGTACCTATACCTGGCAAGGCTTCATAAAACTAAACACACAACAACCAACAACATATAATTTTTTTTGCTAACAAATGATCATTCTTCTGCCAAGCAATATAGTTCTTCAGCAGCATTTCACAGAATGGTTCCCAAGCAATGCTGCAGAGATGCTGTAACACGCTGTAATTATAAACGAGCCTCACTTAGCAATGACAGTTTGTTTTGTTTAGCGGCGTTAAAATGTAATGTCAATGTTCCTACAAAAATAGACTAGCGTCCAATAATACATTGTTTGCTTAAGAAAGAGAATTTAGAATTACTGTGAACTTTGCATCCATTTAAAAATCCAGCATTTAGATCCTCGATAGATAGTATGTATGCATGTATGTATGCATGCATGTATGCATGTATGTATGTATGTATTTATGTATTTATTTATTTATTTATTTATTTATGATTCATTTGCTTCTTGGCAATCTGTTCAGTACTTTGGTACACCGGTGTCTTCAGGTGTATCCAAACCTGCCAAGTCATCTGTAAACTGTGATTACAGCTGATTTAATGCTTAATGACCTTGCAATACAAAATATATTATTTTAACACAGCTCTTTTTCTCATGTATTATGAGAACAGAAATGTGAGTGACAGTGCAAGATTCAAAAATGAAAAGCTGGTGATTATGACAGTACTTTGTGTCAGCTGAAGATAAACAGGCAGATGTTCTCTTGTCATTCATAACACACTGATTCACAGTTTTCAGCTGATACAGTGCATAAAAATAATGCTAGTATTCACACTTATAATTAAAATCCTCTGGTAATACCTACCACAGCCTACGATGTTGGTTCAGCGTTTTATAAAGGCTTCATATTTCGTGATCATCTTTATAATGACATTTTTTTTTTTCAGTTCAGAGTACAATGTGCACGTGAGAACAGTCACGTCTGGGGTTTTGCTTCTGTTATCTTTATTTGTTTTTTTTGTATATGGGTTTTTTTTTTTGTTTGTTTTTTTTTTTTGCGTCAGCATTGTCTGCTGGTTTTTGGATTTGGTGGCTCTCCTGACCCAAACTGGAGTTTGTGGATTTTGTCAGGTTATTAAGACCAACGTCAGGGAGTTCGGTGCCATCGATCTGCCCTCTGCTCAGTGATGTGACATTTCTTGCTTTGTGTTATGCTTGTGCAGCTGTGTAGTACAGCGTTCAACCTCCGTTTTGATTAACTTTTATTTTTCTGACCAACATTTCGACTACGTGATTAATTTCCTGTTGCCTGATCCAAAAACTTTACCAGTTTATAAATGGTATATAAATGTTTGAGACACACAGTGGTGGTTGTCTTGGGCATTATTAATAGAAGCACAATATGTAAACCCAACAAAGGTGCTTGGTTTCTTTCTCAGAAAAGATGTTCACATTATTTCAGCACTTGCCTGCGTTGGCACTGTATCCATCACTTTATACTAAACACATGCTTCTTGATGTGAATTTGTTTAAATGCATCCATCTCTTAATTCTTTCTGTCTCTTTTAGAACACGCCTGGAGGAGTTGCGCATGTTTCTGGAGAATGAAACATGGGAGTTGTGTCCTGTGAAGTCCAACTTTAGTATCACTCAGCTTCATGTAAGTGTCAGCACAGCAGTGAAGGGAAACTTTCAGATTAGATAATATCTAACAGGTCACAGTAAGGGTGGGGTTTTTCATGTGAAAATGACTAGTTAGTGTATGTGTTTGGATGTTAATTAACTATCTGATGACCTTCTGGGGGTTTTGCATTAAACCGACAGCTCTGGCAACCTTCCTTATTGACAAACATAAGCTCAACACTTTAAGTTATCATTCCCTCCAGAAAACTGGCTTGGCTTCTTTTCTCATTTTGTTGGGATTGTATCCAGACACCACCAGCTTGGATGATTTCCTCCTCTCAGCTGTTGAAGATGTGTTAAAGTTTTTTTAACATGAGCCTTTTGAGACTTCCAAGGATGCAGTGATGTCAATCTCTGAGAAAATGATTTCCACTTTGCTGTACATGCCCAGACATCCAGCAGTGAAAGCAAATTCTTCCCTGAGGATCTTATGATTAAATCTTGAAGCGTCTTCAGAAGACATTCACAGAATTGGGGCAGTCACTGGATGTAGCGTTTAGTGAACGGTGAGACGTATAAGCTTGACCGGTCAACTCATATGTACTCTGAGTAGTAAAGAGATGTGAATTTGTTGTTTTTGCCTGCCTTGTTATACAGCATTAATTTCACATTTCTTTTAATTATTGCAAAACTTTTCGTCAGCCTTTTTATACTGCAATATTATTATTCATGAAAATGAATGAAATGGATATTCGCTTAAGTGAATATAAATGACCAGATGAAACCAGGGTCTGCAATCCTCTAGTATTTACAAAGGCACTGCTTCATTCAACTATTTTTCTCTTCATGGCTTGATGCATACTAAATGCCCTGAAAGTAGAATATAATAATCTTATCTTACTAATAATCACAAATAATCTTCCTTTTCAATAAATTTGCAACATGGTTTTACTGTCTGTATAAATACAATGTTATAAACGAAAAGTTTTTTTACCTACAATCATAAAAATATGAAAAATAAGAAGCAGTGGTCTTTTTTCCCCTCTAATAAAAATTGAACAGATAAGGCATTTGACAAAAAACTGTGTTAATATTCACAAAGACTGGGAATCTCTGATATTCACTGGCTCCCTGTAATCCCTGCCCTCTTCCCTCATGTCACTTTACTACTGTATGTTCACTATAGTTATAACTGACACAACATCTTTGCTTTCTGACACAAAAAAAGGAGAATGTTTTGAGCGTGTTAATGTGAAACAATATCTGTTATTATACCTTTGACCTGGCTAACATTAGATTAGACTACAGATCACATCACTCGAAAACAAAAGGCACTTTTTTGGTCAAAAAAGAAACAAACAATAAATTTCACCTAGTATATGCATCCTTGTTTCAAAGTTAAGGTTTAAAGCCGTTGTTAATCGAATGACAGCCTTTCTCAGGTACTGCAAGCCGATTTGCCAGGTTGGTAGTCACACGACTGTGTAATATGCTATCGTTCTTGCATATTTAATGTTTTCTTGCATATGTTTGTCACACATACAGCACAGTGCATTGAAATTCATATCCTCCGCTTGTTAGGAAGCCTGGGTCAGAGCGTAGAGTCAGCTGTGATAGAGCTTACAGAAAGAGCCTGCAATATGAGCCTTTATTGTTCAACAGCGAATGTTAATAATGCTGATTAAGTCTGTAGTAAACATATAAGCTCATGTGTTGCAGGAGTTTAAGTTCATGGGTCAGTGTCGTTCGCCGTCAGTGTCTCCGAGCAGGCAGCCAGCCTCCAGTTACTCTGAGGAGCTGTCTCTCTTTGCCCAGTATGATCAGGGTGGAAACCCTTTTGAGATGCAGATTGACAATAAGGAAGAGGAGAGTGAAGATGTCCTGGCTTCCAATGGGGTAGGATTATTATTCACTTATTATGTGCTTGTTACACCTTATTACACATGTATTACATGCTACATTACTGCTTGTAGTTAGTATTTAATCCTAAAAAATATTATTCAGTCATTTCTATTGATTTGTTTAATAGCTTTTGTAAAAGTAATAATAGGGGTGTAAATAACCCACACAGGTCTGTTTTATTGCTCAGGTTTTTATGTCTACTGTAGTTAAGAAAATGGCTCGGTTTTAAATCGAATGATTTTTTTTAAACACAGATTGTTTGATAATGCACACAAACCTGTTGCTGAATGACCAGATTTATGATTGGTATAGGGACTAATAAACAAAACGTACGATTGGTTGAAATTTTTTGTAAGAATCCTGTTTATAGTACACTTAACATCTGCCTTAAAACTCAATTAGTGAGGAAAAAAACTGACCTTTTGCAGAATGTTGATTTATAAATCATTAAAAATGTAAAGAAAAAAAGAGAGAAAAATCTTTATCTTTGCTTTATTGTGTTTCTGTGATCCATTCATTCATTCATTCATTCATTCATTCATTCATTCATTCATTCATTTATTTATACATTTATACATTTTTCCTATTGTTGTGTGCAGCAAATGTTTGTCATGCCACTTTCTATCAAGCTTATTTATTCTTCAATAACTTCATCCGAACCACAGTGAGCTGTTGAAATAAATGGCCATAATTAATGGTGTTAAGTGTTTTGTAGTCTCTCTACCCGTCATGTTGGATCAGCTTTATGGAGGTGTCGTGTCTGCATGGAGTTTATCATCACTCAAATGCACTTGACATTTTAAAACAAATCACACAAGAACATTTTATTCTGTCGCTAGCGTATGCCATGGAAAAAATGTTTTACCGTGATCTTGAGACAGCATATAGTAATATAAAATGACAAAAACCAGACAGTTTTGATTACTGTAGTCTGTAAACACCTGAAGTTCACGAGTTTAGATTCATGTTATATAAGAGCTGCTTGTTGATCCAGCAGGAAGTGTTAATATTTTTTACAGTTTCATGCAGTAATCAGGATTTAAAGTATAAATAAGAATTAAACATTTGTTAATAGTTTATACTTTCTTTACTCTACATAATCTAGAAATCAAATATTCAAATCAGAAGAAAAATTTATCCTGAAATTACAAGTGAATTTTTTTTAATGTGTGCACTAAAATCTTACACTTTTCGTAAAAGATGATAGAACTGAGATCAAAATGAGATCATAAGCCAGATTAAATCAATGAAAGCATTTGGATCAGCCTCCATGATGTCCTTTTTTTAATGTCAATCTTTTTGTAATGTTTTTTCAATATATTTTATCATTACAGACTGACTGGATGCAACTGATTTGATGTTAATTTATTTACTAATCTTAAAATTGTACATTGTTAAAAATCTGTAAACAATGTTCTCCCTATCTATCTATCTGTCTGTCTGTCTGTCTGTCTGTCTGTCTGTCTGTCTGTTGAACATCAGAAAATATTATTACTCATTTTCTATAGATAGGCAAATAGACAGACAGACAGACAGACAGACAGAGAGACAGACAAAGATGGTACGATAGTGTTGCTACTAAGAATGTCTTAGTCACATCTGCCCTTCGCTGAAAGGGAGACATTTGTGGCAAAGTAGCAGTTTTTGAATATAATATTGTGATAATATTGATGTTGTGATAAAGCTTAAAAGGTCAGGGAGATTATTGTGATTGGAAAATCTCATGTGCACACCTAGTCAGTGAACATTGTGCTGAAGTGGACTAAATCAGTGCTGGAGTGGGAAGTGCAATAATATATAATCAGTTTAGAAGTTTGACGTTTGTTCTGGAATAAAGCAGCACTTTCTGGTAGGCATGCAATTTCACCGGTAGTCATTCTGACAGAGAATGACTAGAGCCTGTTCTTGCTGCTTTGTGAGTAGGTGTTCTTGCCTTTTTTTAAGAATCAGTGTCACCTAAAATAACTGTCTTTTTTCTTTTCCATTTTGGTGACACGGTTGCATCATATTTGATGTAAATATGCCATAATTCCACAAGTGACATATTGAGTCATTTTAAAGTTCTTACATTTAATCCAGGTTTCTGTAAGAGGCTTTGAATATACACATATATAACAATATTTTTTTAATATTGTAAAGTATATTTTTAATTATAATATATAAGTCCCTGAAATTCCATATATTCCTCAAAAATATTATATGTAAGCCTCTTTATATATGTTTTTAACATTTTTTTTAGTCATAGGTTCAAACATCCTTGTACCTCTCCTTAGTAATAAAGGCTATAACTGATCGCCACTGTAGACCATGATTTCGGATCTTTGCTGACAGTAAAGGAACCTGAGGTGATCTTTTGTTGTTGAAGCTCATCCATCTAAAGTAGCGGTCTCCAATCTTATCCACAAAGGGCCGGTGTGAGTGCAGGTTTTCATTCCAACCAATCAGAAGCCACACCTGATTCCACCTGTTTAATCTGTTTAATCTGTTCTTGGCTTTTAGTAGACTCTGGTGTGGCTTCTGCTTGGTTGGAATGAAAACCTGCACCCACACCAGCCCTTTCCGGATAAGATCGGAGACCCCTGGTCTAAAGGATTGACATGTTATGCATTCTGATATGCTGTCCTGGTCTCCACGGTTGTAAAAAGAGTTACTCTGGCTTGAACCAGATATTCTCATCTGATCTCTCTCATCATAATACACTGAGATGAAGAACTGAAGAAGTGCTGCTTACTGGATGTTTTTTGGTTTTCAAAGTGTTCTCTGTAAACTCTTCAATCATAGTATCTCCAATCATAGAAGTGAACAAATAACAACATTTCATTACATTGTAGATCTTTTCCAGCCTTTTATTTGAATTGAACTATTGATATCAGTCCAGGTCATTGGTTTCTAATGCCCCTTTTCCACCGAGGCAGTTTGAGTGCTGGTTCGGAGCCAGAGCCTAATTTAGAACCAGTTCTTTCTGTTTCGACCGCCAAAGCACCGGCTCTGAACCAGGAAAAGTGGTCTCTTAAGTAGCACCAAAACGTTGCTGGTCTAGACTTAAGAACCGCTTGTGTCAGGGGCTGTGGGCGGGGCTACTGTTAGCGCATTTGATAATGTACCTAAAGTTTACTAATGTTTAATGCACTTTTACTTTACCGCAATATAATCACTTATCAGCACACATGATAGTAGGTAGCTACATGCTAAGGCAAATTTTTTTATGTGTTAATGATAAAATAACGTTATGTACTTTGTCGATTACAACCTCCGTTTATACAAATTACACGGAGCTGCACGTACACGTTGAATTCACCGCGTTTGGATGCTAATGTAGGTTCACAAAGCCATGAGCATTAACAGTAAAGCAACATTGGCCATTGTTGTGTTTTCTTTTTGCCGCTGCTGCGCTAACGTTGCTAACGTGCTCTTTCTTCTTTCTTTCCCCTCTCCTCCACGTCAGTACGAGTCTGAAGAGCTGGAGAAGAATGTGTATCAGGACTATGACAGTGACAGTGATGTGGCAGACGAACTGAAGCAGGACTTTGTTGATGAGCAGACTGGAGACATTCCCAACAAGAGGTCAGTATATAAGTGGCACCTTCCAGCCAAATCCAGCCCCATCTCCACATACATACACTGCGGAGTGACACATCTCTTGAGTTTGAAATAATGGGACTGGGTCATTAAGTTAATTGAACTTTATGAAAGGGGACTAAAATCCTCAGGGTTCTTTATATGGAGAAATCATTCAGTTGTCATCCATCATGTTGGAGTTTTGCTCACTGTGATGAGCACATGGGACAAGAGCAACTGAACACACTACTCCACCAACCCTGTGATTGGCCAAACAAACAAGGTACTTCCTGGTTTCAGGCAGAAGGCAGAATGGGTTAAGGGCCTTGCTTAAGGGCCCAGCATTGGCATCTAGACAGTGCTGGGGCATGAGCCCCTGAACTTCTGAACGTCTGTAAATTTTAACAAGCTTCTGAGAATAAAAGTTTGAGTACTTGTTCATGCATTTTGCATATTGCTAGAATTGGGTCCCATTTCTATTCCATAAACCTGTATTATGAAGTCGCACTGTGAAAATTTAACGCATGCATACCAGCTACCTGATCTGTGTCCTCTGCCTTAATTTCACTGCACGTGGATGCTGTCAGCATACTGCACTGGCCAATCTTCTTTCTGAAGTATTAATGAAATTATAATAGCATCACCTGCAGTGCTAAATGACGGCCACTGCAGAAACACAGTTGGTTGATTCATCTCCCCACACATCACACAAGCGATGTTAAGTATCCTGAGGACTTTAGTGTGTGCATTAACTTTCAGAGAAAATGGTCTGTAGAATATTAAATAATCTGTTAGAGCTAAATATCTGTTTTGTGAATAATTAAATGATTATTATGGACTTTTTAGACCCCACAATTAGTAGAAGAAGAAAGAAGGAGAAGAATTAGCGATCATGCTAATGCCTTCTCATTTCCTTATTTAATTCTGAAAGCCTGGGAAGCAACTGAATAATCTAATTTATGTACTCTGCAATCTGGCCTCTTAAAGCTGTGCAGGAATTGAATCTCACACTGTGTGATGTGAAAATCTGTGAGCAAACATGCTATCATTAGCCTCTTATCAGAGGGGGAAAAAGGATTAATTATCCGATGAAAAAGGAGACTTTTTAAACCCATTCAGCTTCATTTTAGAGTCAATTTGGGATATCTTCTTCATTAAACAGTTGGAAAATGATATGCTATAAATGGCAATAGGCTATAAAAATTACTACTTAATTTATTATTAACTTATTACTTATTATAACTTAATTCAAGAAACTAAGTGGTTTAATTTAATTAAACTAAACTGTTTGCTTTAACCTTTTAGTACATTTAGTACATTGCACCGCTGAGTGCTGCTTATTTTGAAATTTCCAAAAAAATAAAAAATAACTATTATGATTAGTATTACATTAACAGCTATATTTATTACATAATATAGTAGAAATATAGTAAAGTGGCTCATTTGATTGCAGGGTAAAATGCGTGTGGCAGTGCCATATGCTTCACCGAGTGAACAGAAAAAAGAAACAACACAGAAGTGTCTGTACTCTCGTTCTTGAGTTGTTTTTATGTGAGAATGTTAATATACATTACAAAAAACACATTATAAAAAATTTCCTTTGGTTAAATCACAAATAGTGTTTTATTGTGAACATAGTGCACTAGATAAGCACCACGAAGCTGTCACACAATTTCAATTCCTGAAGAAACCATATAGAGGGAAGAAATGTCAAATCAAGCTGAATATCAGTAATAGAAAAATGTAGAAATAAATGAAGAAAAATTGTACTATAGCATGAGTTCCTCCTAAAGCTTCAAAAATCAGATATTTTTTTCGAAACTGAATATATCATTTCCAGAACTTTATTCCAGGTTTGTTTTGATGGCTAGACTAAAAGTATCATGGAAACAAAGAGCTCTGTTCTCTAACAAGTCTCTTTAGCCTTTCAGCAACATATGATTTGAACAGGTGTTTTTATATTGAGATAATGTGCCACTTTAATTCCACACAGATCGACTATGTTCATCTAATTATGTGCAATAGAGCTAAGGTTCTTCATAACAACCAGGTTCAATACTTATGCAATCACCAGTTTACATTTTAAAAAATGCAGTAGTTGAGCAAATTCATGTAGGTTTTCCTCCCTTACGTTCAGTTTTCGTTTTCAGATTTTTATGGATGGATAGATGGATGAATAGATGGGCGGGTATGGATGGATGGATAGATGGATGGATGGATAGATGGTTGGTTGGTTGGATGGATGTGTGGGTGGTTGGATGGTTGGTTAGTTGGTTGGATGTGTGGGAGAGCAGGATGGGGTGTGTTAGGTTGATTGTGTGTTGACATGGATGGATGTGTGTGGGGGGTTTGTGTGTGGGTGGATGGGCTGCTTGGATGGATTGATGGGCTGGTTGGTTGGATGAATGGGCTGGATGGATATATGTATGTGTCGTTGTAGATTTCTGGGCGAGTGGATATGTGGACATGTTATAAACAAAGTAATATTTAATTACTCTATATAATATTATATAAGTGAATCTAAATTGAATATATACAATAAACCATAATTACGAAGCAAGAACTTTTTTACAAAGTTTTAATAATTGCTCATTTAGGTAATTATTCAGCCCTTTATTCAGCATTGTGAAGGCACCGCAGGTCCTTCTGTAAAACCCTCGGCTGAGTGTAGTGCTATTTTCTACTTGCTCTCCATGCGATTCCTTAAAAAGTACTCTTCTAAGATGACAGCGATCTACATCTCCAATCACTGTGAATAATTAAAGGAGTCATTATGTTGTGAACACTGATGAATTTTCAATCTGTGTTTCCTCCACTGCTCTGACTGCCACATCTTCCTCCAGCACAATCACACTTGACTTGGCACACTTAGGGGTTATTATATGAGACAGGCAGCTGCAGAGGGATTATAAATGTAATGCTTAGTATGCTTGCAGCTCAATTGTTTCCTGTATAACATGTATTCAATCATTGACAATGCAGGATAGAGTAACACGTTAATTACTAAAGCCTCTCCAACCGCCTGATGAATTCTCTATATTTTAAAGAATATTTAAGATTGATGCATTATGTAACAAAAACAGGATCTCATAGTGAATTAAACTCTTATTTTATTCTTAAACAGACATAATGTTTTGTTACTAGCGTATTTTAGAAAACACTCAAGGATTGGTCCAATCTAACAGATCTATTCTATTTCACAGAATTTCTAGCTTGTTGTTTAACTAGCTTTAACAAACCTACACAGCTCGGCTAAGACCTAAATCAAGAAACTAGCTAGCTAATGCTGGATATCTCTGTCATATTTTTACTGAGGAGTTGTCTACGTTTAGCTAACTAGCTAGCTAACTTTGTTATGGCAGCATTTCAGCTTTCAAAGCGACATCATCATGCTGTTGCTGTAATCATACAACATAAATCATGTACCTTGTATGATTATAGCTTCTGTATACTGTAAAGTCTGAGTTTATATAAAAGATTTTGATATGTCTGGTTTTTGCAGACTAACACACCACTTAGTATTATTTATGGCTTGCTCATTAGGGATAAATACAAAAATAAGCTTTACAATTTCCCTTTTTTTTATATTTTTTTGTGAGGTGGCTGGCACAATGTCCGTTGTTAAAAGAGCTATACCATTAAAATTTATTTGGCACCTCTGTACAGCGGATGTGATTTCTTCATGAGGTTCATCCAGTCATCCATAGGCTAGTGATGTAGATAGTGTTGTTAAAATTTTGTTCTTTATGTAGTCAAGAGGTTCAAGCAATTACATTTGACCTTCTAGCTCAGTTTTCTCAGCTCAGCTTTCTCAGCTCTTCATGATGGTAGCTCAAAGAGAATGTGCCAGATCTTCAAACCTTAAGTGGCACCAAGATGAATCATTAAATAAACCCTGAAGTGAAAGAGAGGATATAAGTTGAAAATGATCCACAGTAAATACACAGTACGAGTCTAGTGGCAGTCGAGACTCGTTTGTAAAGCTTCACTTTATTTCAAAGTCTGTTAAAGCCAAGGGGTAAATCGATGCTACGAGGAAATGCAATTTATCGACTAATGCAATATATCCAAAATGTATCTCACCACAGTAAACAGCTTTTTCTTCTGAGCATTTCAAATAGTATAATCCTTATATTTATCTTTTTTATGGAAATCTTTAAATAAGCAGCGCTCAGCAGTGCAACATTGAACATGCTGTCTCTCTTGGCTAAAAACATCTGCACTTTCCTCCAAAGTAGTTAGTAATCAAATCCATGTCGTGATGTGTTGCAGACAAGAATCTTAGTCCCTCCAGGATTTTGTATTCGCAGAAATGAAGAAAATCTTTAGAAATGACTGCAGATTTTGTTCAAGACGCGTCATGTGACGTCAACGCAACACGCATTGAGCCAAATCCATCTTCGATCCACGTGTCTCAACATGAGTACAGCAGTCATAGAAAGTCATTCTATACGTATCTGCACTGGGAGGAATTAAAAAGAAGGATACTTTGATTAGTTTTCCTCAGAAGCACAAAAAAATCACAATCTTTGAAAAAAGCTGCCGTAAATCCAGGAATTTTTGTCTGCAGCAATCACAAAAAAGAAACTGCCCATAAATTGGTGTGCCAAGCTTGTAGTGTCATACTGAAATAGATTTTTTAGGCTGTATTCGCTGCCAAAGGTGCTTCAACAAAGTATTGAACAAAGGCTTTGAATACTTATGTACGTGATTATTATTATTTTATTTTCATTTTTTTTTAAATAAATAAACTTGCAAAGATTTTACACAAAGGCAGTAACATAAAATATGGAGCAAGTGAAGTGCTGTGAATACTTTCTGGATGCACTGTACTACTATAAATACTTTAGATTTTTAGATTTAATCACGTCTTATTTAAGCTCAGCACCAGATATTAAATGATGTCTAGATCCACGTAATAACAGGTAAGTATCTGTAATCTTACTAACATATTTCTATGTACAGTGTGTAATGAAGAAGCTTGGTTTGAAGTAGGACAAAATTCCCATATTAGAGCAATCCACTGTAATCCGATCGATCCGCATTTAATATGCTTTGAATCCTTTACTGCATGACGGGAATCATTTTTCATGCTCACAGCATACATGGAGATGTTAGCATGCATCACAAGCAGTGCAAAATGCCCCATTTATTTTATAGCCGCTAATGAAGCAGGCGACATGATAGTGCAGTGAGTATCGTTACGCTTCACAGCTCCAGCCTCCTCTAATCTGTCCTGAGCTCAGATTACTGTCTGAATGGAGGTTCTATGCATCTTCTCTGTGTCAATGTGGGTTTCGTCTGTCTTATACAGTACATTTTGCTCGTATTGCCATTAGGTGCATTGAATACTGTAAATTGGCACTAGCTGTAAATGAGTGTGTGCTCATCTCATCCAGGAGAGTTTCTCATCTCATCCATCCTCCTTTCATCTCGTTCAGGATGAGTTTCTGTATCCACTGCAGCCTTGACTAGGAAGTTCTTATCTTACTTGACATGACATTAGCAGCAGATCTTATGTTGTGTAAAGTTTGAGGTGGAGCCTTCACGCATCGCACAGAAGCTCAATTGGAATGAGATGTGGGGAATTTGGAGGCAAGGTCAACACCTTTAACTCTGTTTGTGAACATCTGGCAGGACATAATGTTCTGCTAAAAGTGATGTGGCCACTGCCATGAGAGAAGACTTGAGAACTGAATGTTGTAACTGTTTCTTGCTGCTGCCTAATATATTATATTGTAATACCAGATAATCAATATTATTCACTTTACCTCTCAATGGAATTAATGTTATGGCTGGAAGACTCTGGTCCGAGTCTGTATTTATATGCTATCTATCAGCCATTGTAGTTTTAGCAAGGTGTCTTTCTTTATAATACAAAACCTTAATAATGTGTTTCATGCAGTGATTTATTTATTTTTTAATAAAATCATATTGTGTGTGATCAGCGTGTCCAGAGAGACTCTCCGCAGCAGAAAAAGATCTGACTACAGTCTGAACAAAGTCAACGCCCCCATCCTGACCAACACCACTCTTAACGTGATCCGTCTGGTCGGTAAGTAGTTGACCTTTAACATTTTGTTCACCTAAACTAAACAGAACAGAAAAGAACAGTGACCCCATGCAAGCGACCTCGATTTGCAGATCAATTAATAAGCTAATGGCAGAGGTGTGTGCATCGCCTATGCTCCTTGCCATTAGATCCGTTTTGCATTTGCCTCCCCGTCTCTTTCAAACTATTTATAGCAATCATAATTTGTCTGATGCATCAGCCAACGTGGCAGTTTTGACTCCATTAGTTTCTAGCTCTTTAGTAGAAATAAATGGATTAAATTAATATCGAAGGTGTCTTTTTTTACGGTTGCTTTTCTCTGTGAATGTCGATGTTTGGTGTTTTTGTAACCCAAAAATAAACTGGGAAAAAAAACAGGTTCTGTAATCTGCAGTTGTTTTCTAGGAAAACGGGAATTGTTCTCTCTAATTCTTGACAATTACATTCCAAATTATAAACAGATTGTTTCCCCTGTTTTTTAGGATGAAGCCTCTCTTGAGAACAAAAAAAGATGAACAAACAAATTAAAAGCCCTCCTCAGCATAAACACAGAGTTTTTTTTAATAATATAATTTCGTTCTTATTCGATCCTAACTATATTACCATTTTACGTATACTTGATTATTTTGTACGTAAACTCAATTGCTCTGCCTCAGAATGCACGGAAAGTCAATGTCCAACCAATAATGACTAATCCACCTGCAACTTTAGATCTCATTATGATTGACTTGTGTGCATTTCTGAAATTATTATGATGTGATCTTGCTGTAGGAGTGTATTTATAACCTCACAGTATAGGCACAGTATATTCTGTATTTTTATATTACTAGCATAACTTAGATCCCTATATAATATACCAGCTTATCAAACATTGAAGATAACTACTGGACATGGCTTGGTCCTTTTAAAATAATTGATCAATGAATCTTACAGTTTCGTTAGCTTTAATAGACTCTTGTTCTGACTACTGTTCTTGTTGTCTTTGGCAGGTAAATACATGCAGATGATGAACATTTTAAAACCCATTGCATTTGACGTCATCCACTGCGTGTCACAGCTGTTCGATTATTACCTGTACGCCGTGTACACCTTCTTCGGCCGGAACGACATGGTATGATCAGTTAATCCATCTCTAGATTAAGCAACGTTAAGCTGAGCTCTGAGCGTGAATATAAACGTGTCTGGATATATCTACTGATAGTTATATCCAGACAAACTGCTCTTTTATGTTGTTTTTCTGTTTTTCCTTTTCCTTGATGCATAAGAGAATATAACAGCATGTTTATAAATCTTTCGCAGCAGTTCGTTTTCTCGTGGGTGTCCTGCAGATCATAATTACTGCTATTATTATCAGAGCAAACTGAGCTTTATGTGACCTGGTAGGAACATTGAAGCAGGATACGGACGCAGGTCTCGAAGTCTGTTTCACTTTTTTAAAGGGAAAATCTTTTCATTTTAAAATCCGTTATAGTACCTCCTGGAGTATTTATACTTTTTTTTGTCTTCTGAGAGACATTACTGTTCAAAGATATTAGTTTCATGATGTTCTGCTTAAAAATACAATAATTCGTCTGATATACAGGGTTGTTGTAGCCTAGTTAAGGTGTTGGACTAAAAATTGGAAGGTTTTGAGTTTGAATCCCATGTCCTCCAGGCTGCCTCAGTTGTAAAAAAAAAAGATAAAAATGTAAATTATATAATTTTTTTTTTATATATTTTTTAGGACATATTATAGAGAATAGTTTGTGTCTATCTGTATGTGGAGCTTTAATGGAAAATGACATGTCATAAACCACCATGACATGTTTATACTAAAATATTTGTGAGGTATTTTGTTTGCTAGTCTGTTGGTGCTGTTTTTTTTTTGTTTTTTTTCCTGTAGGTGATTTGAAGGACATTGCTAGCTCCATTGTTTAATAAAAGGACATAAATCCAGTTTTTGTTGAAATCCAGTTTAGAATTAATGAAAACATCGATGCAAATGATCTAGAGTTCAATATCCAGAATGCATTGCAGCTTTACAACAAAGGATAGTGATCTACAGTAGAGTTTCCAAGTGGAGGGCCAAGAAGTTCAGTGCGATGGATAAACAACAGTATAAAAGATTTCCCACTGATAGCAGGTATTCGAGCCTGAAAACATGTGAGAGTTAATTAAGAATTCTGGACCAAAATAAAAGCAGCATGTAGATTGAAGACAGAACTTCAGAATTTTTTATAAAGTAAATCTTGCACACCACATGGGTGATGTGGTAGCTTAGTGGTTAAGGTGTTAAGGCTGATTGGAATGTTGTGATTTCCAATCCCAGGTCCACCATGGCTGAGTGGTATAAAACGAGAGCAAATATAAGTCGCTCTGGATAAATTTAAGCCACAATGCCTTAAATGTAAAGTGTAAATGTAGCACATCTTTCCCCATTGCAGCAGTGGAGCTAAATCTTCATATTTACAACACATCTGAACTAATCTGTGCATTTGTATGTGAGCCAACTGACTCTATACACGTACAAACTTCAGAGGGCGATTTCCTTAAGAAATGAGTTACAGTAATATTTGTGCACCACCACAATGCGGGCTGTAGCGCCAGCCATTGCATCAACCTCGCCACTGAAGATTGCTTGTTTAAAGTTAATAACTTGCCCCAAGGCACTGAGTGGAAAGAATGGGGAAGAGAAAGATATGGAGAAGCACCGAGACACTGGGGAAAATGAGTCACCTCTGGGGCGATGAAAGGCCTCGCAGACAGGCAGAGTGCCAGGCTGAGCAGAGTCATTCCACCTCTACTGATAGAGCAGACGTTTCAGTAACAAATGGCTCTTTTTCAGATTGTTAATTTAAGCATAAGTGAAGGCTGTGATATAATTGACCACCTGACATTCAGGACTTTGCATTGAAATAGAAAGATTGCTTTTGTTTGTATGCTGTAGCGGCTGTCTATATCAGTAGTTATATTAAAAACCAAGGACGTCTTTTATATGTGATTCCAAAGAACTGACCTTTGAGTGCGGCTTTACATTGTAATTGAATTGCTTTTGGTTTTGGATGATTTATTTTTTCCTACATAATTTTTATTTTCAAGCATGCTCCGTCTCCATCCACACCCACCTCAGGCAGCCGTCCGGCCGCTCCGAGACTGGGCTGCTGGGTAAGAGTGTAGTGTGACTCTCCTGTCCATGTCTTCAGCAACATTCATTTATTCATTCATTCGTTTGTTTGTTTGTTTGTTTGATGGTTTGTTCTATAACTAATGATGTACTTTAGCTTATTTTTCTGCACTTAGTGGTTTAGAACTTTTTCTATAAATCTCTCTCTCTCTCTCTCTCTCTCTCTCTCTCTCTCTCTCTCTCTCTCTCTCTCTCTCTCTCTCTCTCTCTCACATTCACTCTCTCACTCACTCTCTCACCCAGATTGCTGAATCTAGTTTAATATTTACATGGGTTTATATTTACACACTTGGATTGTGTTAAATGTGGAACTATTTAAATTACTGATATTACAAGCATTAAAGCATTAAAGCTGTTTAATCTTAGCCTTTGCTCAAGTGTTGTGCAGATGATCTGTATGACAGGATAAACATACGAGTAGTGAGATTTATGTCTCGATATGTTTTGTCTGTCCTCTTTAAAGAGTGCTACTGTCTTCAGTTTGAGCAGCGAAAACTCTGTGAAAAGAATGGGTAGTCCGTAATAAAACAAATCTTGTGGTGAAAACATTTCCATTTGGCAGGCAAAAACAATAAATCACCTTTTGATCCTGTCTGTGTTTGGTTCTCTGGGTTATGTAGATGGTTTTTCTTGAACATGATTCGTGTGGTTCCCCAGAAATTTCCAAATTACAGTACCCCAAAGTTTTCCCTGACATGTTGCCATACAATCAGGCTGCAGTCAGTTTTGGTTTGGCAGATCACAGATCACTGCATTAATCCATGCACACACTCCATGATCTGAGTAAAACTGTGCTGTAGTTCCTTAGGATGATCAATCGTGAGAAAGAGTTCCTAATATCTCAGTATCCTTTCCTGCATGTGTGTGGGCTTGGATCTCTAATTGTAAAAAGTAACTGCATCAGGAGTGTGAATGACTTTCCACAGTGTGTGTGTTGTAGAAAAGTAACCCTGACTATGTGTTGTTCTTGTCTCTTTGCTGCAGTATGAATCATCCGGACTGGGGCTGATTAGCAGTAGACTGAGGACGACACTCAACCGCATCCAGGAGAGTCTCATAGACATGGTAAAAAAAAAAAAATCCTTAAAATATGCCCTTGTTTTTCTCTCCGTCTATTTATTTCTCATTCCTCACTGGCTTTCTACTCATTTGTGCCAGTAACAAGTCTGTTGTGTTCCATCTTCTGTTTTTCTCACAGTCATTTCTTTGTTTGATTCTTCTCTTTCCTTACTTTTTCTCTCACTCTCTTTGCCCTGCTTTCCATTTCATATATAAATATATAAAACTCTGACTGTGAAACTGAGTGGAAATGGTAGTGTGCATTAAGCCCAGTCCTCCATAATCCATCATCATTCTCTATCATCTCATGACCCCTAGCCGTCAGCCAGCAACCCCAGGTGAGTTAATCGCCCCATGCACACTTAAATAGCCTTGCTCTTTTTTTTAAATCCACGTCCTGTGCTTTCCATTGTGGCCCCCATTAGGCTGTCTGGGTGCGATGACCTGCCACCTTTAATACAGCACACACACTGAACAGAAACCTTCAGTACTGATACACGCTCATTAAATGTATAGATTCAGCTATCTTCTACCTCACACACTGTCCAGTCCTAAGACTGATCGAGGTTGGGTTTCACAGCTTTCATTTTGTATTGTTCGATTGGGTCATATGGTGCTACTGAATGGTTTTCTGGCATCAATCAATATGAGTTTCAATATAAGTTAGGGGCAATTAACACTTTAAAAAAAGACCCTGAAATAAAAAATATGTACAGTATCTACCTTGTCAGTTCATGCCCCTGGTTTAATAAAATTAATTATAATTATAATGACAACACTACACACATGCATCATATCACATAACAGATGACTCTTAATAAGAGCAGAGTCGAGCAGTTAAAGGAGAAGATATAAACAGCTATAAATAAAAATAATAATTATTTTTATTTTAATATTACCCGGCTGCTACACAACTTGACACCACATAACACTATTACTAATAGGCAAAGAATTAAAATAAATAAATAAATAAATAATGATGATGATGATGATGATAATTGTTATTAATAATAATGCACAGATTCATTACAGTGCATAAAACTTACATAAATATGATGTTAATAGTCATAAAAGGCACTTGATGACACAACTTTAACAGGCACTTACATTTTTACTGAGATTAATCCAGTGGTGTGGAAACGTCTCTTCTGAAAAAGCTTTTCTTTCCCAGCTACCTGTTTGTTTCCCCCCTTTTCTCTCTCTTCTTAGCATGTGGCTCTGTCTGATATGTTAGCTTTACAATCCAGAAAAATCTCAAAGGATAAAACCAGCTGTGTTTTTTTTTGGTCTGAAAATATTGCTTCACTTGCGTTAAATGCGTTACAGAATGGAAGAAATATGTGTTCGTTATATCATATTTTCACCGTATTGTCAGTGTCTCTGCAGTGCCTGACTTTATCTTTTCCCACTGAATCCATTTAAAAAAGAGATTTTATTTTATTTTGTTATTTTATTAGTCAATTTAATTTCTTGTGTAAAATCCATGTGCTTTTATTACTACAGATTATTTCTGCTTTTTTGAATGTATATTTTTTGTATATTATTTTTCCAGTTAATCTTGCTCTGTGAGTTTAATTCCTGATATGAATAAAGAGTTTTATTTGTGAAGTGGGTATGAGGTTAAGCATCACTAAAGAAAGCAAAACACGAAGTGAAAAGTCAGACAAAACATTACGACTAAGAAATAAACAAGGATCCATGACTAAGCCAGAAGTTTAAGGCAGCCATCTTGATAGATTGAGCAAGAACATTAAGTGATGGAATACTTTCAGCTTTAGGTTTCCACTTTAGTAAACATACCAAGCAGTTGGTTCCTGCAGAGAACTCTCCTCACCGCCGAGTAGTATAAATAAGAGTGTCTGTGGTTAAATCCAGTCAGAATGAGTTACTTCATCAACCATGTCACAACTGGACTCTCTCACTCTCTGACTTTTTTCCTCGTGCGTAAAGCTTTTAGGGTGTGTTGGGATGTTAGATGCTGTTTTTTTTTTCTCTGTCCCTGAAGGTCTTGGATACATTTGAGACACAACAAGTGAGACACGACATCTCGTTCCACTGCATGTCACGGAATGACAATAAAGCTAACTTGAACTCGAACTTGATTTATATGGATGAATATTTGGAGTCTGGAAGATTTATTTATTTATTTATTTAGCATTATGCACAAAATATCTTGAATATAATCAAATCTTTGTAATGTTTCCTATTATAAGATTATGGTGAACCAAATATCATTTCATTTTTAAACATATTTCCAGACATTGCATTATGTCTATTTGTATTAGTATTGTCTCTATTACTATTGTATGTCTGAATCCAGATCTTTAACCTTGATCACAATACATCATCTTCTGAAGATGAATAGCTGTAGCTCATTTGTTTGCAACACAGTGACATGACCTCGTTCATTTTATGAACAGCAGATTTCCATATCTGCTCTGGAAAATCTGCCTAAATTCATTAAAAAATAACACTTTTGTGAATCAGAGCTTCATTAGCTACATTGAGTTTTGCTTTGTGTAAGTGTGACTTCAGGGCCGTCATACCACGGTTAGAACTGTAAAAACATTCAGTGAGTTATCGGGCGATTTTGACTTTAATGGATATAACAGCAGTACAACAGCTACTATTCTTGTTGTGGAAAATGATCACATCCTACGCAAGTAGTGCTGCTGTAATTCACTCGACTGTTAAAAGCAATTATTTAAGAGAAACAATGCAGTAATTTCACAATTGATTGATTGTTGTATTTCAGTCGATCTTCATCATAGGTTGCTATTATTTTATTTACTTTCCCCCAAATTGCTGATTGCTCTTCATGTGAGATTGGGTAAAAAAGATCTCATGTTTCATCATTAGGAAACAAATAATCTGTCGTTATAGGGAGGGTGAGTTCTTAACTATTAATGAACATTTCTTTCGCAAATTCTTGATCCCTTTTGAGTTGTCCCGCAACCGAGGTAGCTACAAAGCAGCACAACAAGAAGCATCTGCTATACTACTGCTTGTTGACGATGTAGTATATAGTGAAGTGCACTTGATTATCAGTAAACATTTTAATGAGAATCAATTCTTTACTGTGGACGGTTTCCTACTCAATCCTCAAAATGCAAAACAATTATACGTGACAGGAAACGGAAAGATCTGCAATCCAGACGTCTGTGTAAAATGTTTTCAGCCATCATATCTAAAGAAAGGTCAAGTCAACTACATAACTACCGAAAGGACCATCGAGAAAGCACTGAGGGATAAAGTTATACCACTTGAGCTTATTGTATCAAGTCCACTGTTACATTTATTTGTAAAAATATATTAGAAACTTGTTGAAAGCTCTTGTAGAATTATGATTTCACAAGTCTCAGCACAGCTGTAAAGAGCAGTTTTGCAGCTCAGTAAGAGCACATCCCTCCTTCAAAGCAGTGTATTTCCACTACAACTGCCCTGTCTGCACACCTACAGCAGTACAGTATATACTCCCAGCCATTATATCACACGTAATTACCACTGGTAGCAACATAAAGATAAGAGCTGGAGAGCTTTTCCCGTGTGAACACTCAGCCAGAGCGACCTGGCCACTAACACAGGCTTAATGATGGAGCTTTGTAGTGGAGATCATACAGATGAGGGTCTGTATTAATGTTCTGCAGAATTAAATTATTTTTTTTTTTAAAGCATTATTGCCATTACGGTGAATCTTGCTAGTGGAGCTCTTCATGCTTTTCCTAGAAAAGCCAGGGCAACCTTTTTTTTTTTCTTTTTTTTTTTGAAATAGAAGGAAAAAATGTTTGAGACAGAGCGTTTAGTTCGTCCTCCCACACACAGCTATTTCTGCTCAGCTCCTTAAATCATTCATCACCTAAGATAAAGTCTCAGTCTCTGGAAACTTTTCCCCATCTCTTAATCATCCTGTTTGCCATGTCTATTCTTTTTACCTTGAGAGGATCGTTTCATTTCAATGACATAGCAAATCTACAGAATTATTGGCACCCTTTGTGAAAACGATTTTATAACCTAATGTGCGGCGATTTCTATTTTACTCAATTAGATTTAGCTCTGCAGTGTTCTAACATTCAGTCAAATTTTTTGGCACTCCTATAATTATGTGGTGAGAGTCTATTTTAGAGAATACCATTACTTAGTGTCTTCGTGAGAAGTTAGAGAGTTCTTTTCAGAATACTTGATCTTTTATATTTTTAGGCTTGCATATTTACTTACCCAGTCTGAGTATTTCATAGCGAATGTCTGACTTTTTTCTTTTCTGCCACTTGTCTCATGCAAAAACTAAGACAAAAACACACCAGGATTATTAGCATATTCTACCTGCCACATTCCATCCAACATCAAGCAGCTAGTGGTTCCAGTCTGTGGGTGGTTTAGGGAGCTCCTCTGGGCCGACTGCTGTCTATTGATTAACTTTGTTGTGATGCAGTGTAACATCTCAACCTGCTGTGCCGTAAATCACTGTGCAAACAATGTGTGTTTGTTGTTTAGAAAGAATGATAGTGCTCTGTCGCTCGGTATATCTAATGTACTATCTGAAACTCAGGATGTATATTCATCACCATGCAGTGAGTAAAAATAAGTGTTCTGCAGGATGTCCTTTTTTTTTTATCAACTCTTATTTTGTTTTTAAATGTCATCACAGATCACCACTCTTAGGACACTTATTTATCACTTCAACAGGATAATAGTAATTCTCACAACACTTTTGTGCTAGCAAACTTGTCAATACTCAATCTACTGAATCACAATTTATTAAATAAAAACAGGCCAAGGTACAGTATATGCTCAGAGCTTTACAATAAAATTGAACCGCAGAACGTGTCATAATAAAATCAGACCAGTCAACTACAAGAGGGGTGATGCAGGCATTCCCATTGGCGGTATTGTGTTTGTGGATAGTTAAAATAAATCCCAGTGCATTTGTGTTTTGTGTGCATGAAGAGTGTGCCTCCTTCTGCTATCTGTATTATGATTTATACATATAATATGTGTAATCTGAGTCATTCATATTTGGTTACATCCTTACTACAAAGCCATGTTTACCATGGTGACTTCAGAATGGTGCAGCAATAAAGTATACACCCCAAAAGACCATGACGAAAGACTCTGTAATGCCACCGTTATGCACAGTCAGGAGTCCAAGAGAGCAGGATCAGCTCTGGCTTAGGTGAATGAGAGGGATCTCCTATTGATTAGTACTACACTAACCAATAATCCACATCCCTGAGCTCTGTATATGCAGGAGGGCAGACAGAGTGTCCTGTGATATTGCATGATCAGCAATTCAAAGAGATTCAGTGGTCAGAGGTGCAAATCTCAGGGGAATCAATTTTGCCTTTACGCTAGCAGGAGTAACTAGCTTGTGAGAGGGAATTTGGTATGACTAAATTGGAAGAAATGATCTATAAATAACTGTCTTTTAATCAATTTACAATACGCAACAGTCATAAGCTGAAGCTTGTGCTGATAATTAGCCATATGAATAATAATAAGCATTACTAATTGAATTTCCCTTATTGTTAAGCAACAGCAGTAGTTTCTCTCAGCAGTTTTGTAAAGACATTTTAAGAAGACTTTTCGATTGACATTTGGAAGAACATTTAAGATATCAGAAGAGAACATGGACTGAATAAGAATATGAACTGTAGTGTAGCCACTGCAGCTTTTACAGAAGATAAGTTGCATCGCAGGAAAAAAAAAATGGAAGCTTTCAGTTTCATAGAAATCGCTCTGTATGCACAGCTCCTGAATGGCATGCTAAGCTCAGTTAATACACTATGTGGAATTCATGCAATCTCTTAGAGTGACTTGCTGCTGATGGAAAAGCACAGAGTATGGCTCTGTCCATTTGGAATTCACTGATTCTGATCTCATGCTGCTTTTCTTTTCACAGTCTGAATAAAGAATCTTTCATTATTGGCTCCAGAACCACTGATTTAATTTCCTCCCTTCTCTCTAAAGTTACAGAGCACTTCTCCCTCTAGGAAGCTAAACGTGAGCAATGCTGTTGGGTTTGGGGTCCTCTGACATCTGGCTAAGCTAATTTAAAGACTAACATGACATCCAGGAAGTGAATGGAGTTTCTAATTCGATTTGACACCCACATAATGAGAAACACATTTTAACTATATCCGAAGGATGATGAAGCCAGTGGAGAATTTTGTGTGGTGGTAAATTGCCTACCTTGTTATTTGTCAGCACTGGATAAATCTCTGGAGTGAAAAAAATAATAATGACGCTAAGATTGCAGCAAGAAAAGATTAAAAATGTTAAATTAATGGACGTGATTTTATTTATTTCAACTCGGCAGCCACTGACCTTGTCATGGTTTTCTGTCATCGTGAATTCAGCCATGCCTGGGGGAGCTTGTCTGCATGCGTAGGTGTACAGGCATGTACTGCTCGCCAGTTCTACACTGGATTGTCTGAGGGCTCAGTGAAGGAATTTAGCAGAACCCCCAGCTCCCAACAAATCAGCTGCTACTATTGAGATAAAAGCCAAAAGCAACAATCATATTTCAGCAGTGCAGACCAACGCAGTCTGCCAAATAAATTCTGTGTAGCAGATGAAGAATTTATATAGATGACACTGATGGCGTTCAGCTCTCTAAGCCAGGAGAATCACAATGTTAGTTTTGCGGGCAGAATTTCTTTGATACCCTCATGGTAAAAATTCAAGGCCCCTTTATTTACGGTCTGTTGTAAAGATTTGAAGTAAATTAAATGTATAGTGTTATAAAGATTTATGATACCATATATACCTTTATGTTTTATCAGCAAGGCTATTCTATTGCATTGCTTTGGAAAGCAGATATCCAGCTTCAGAAACAGTAAAACAAAGTCTTGTAGCATCTGTTATTTCAGGTTGAGAAAATGACACTGACCCAAACTTTAACTTGCCCTTTTTCAGTTTTACATTAATTATTATTAGTTGTTATAATAATAATCACAACGACAAAAAAAAAACAAAGATTAAAATAGTTTTGTTAGCCAGCTTAAATTCTGACAAATTAATAAAATAATGTTTATTAGCACTTCGGATATCTGTCGATCATACAAAAAGCATGGCTACCATCAGGCTCCAGAAGGCATTTCACACGGTTAACGTAGAGTTACCATGAGAAAACTTAAACTGGATGTTAATTTGTGTTCTCATTTCTTTGGGTTCTACTTAACTTTGCCACCGAGTGCACTATTTGAAATGGGAGCTTACACCCTTCAGCACACAACTAGCATATGTATTTTGTTAAATAATTTTTGGCCCATTAGTTATTAATTATTTAAACCAGAGTAAGCCATGTCTTTATGATTCACAACCTCTAACCTGGAACCTCTAGTTCCAGTGAGGGGAAAATTTTAATGATGCATATAATATGCATATGCATACAAGTTCTAGGAAACTGTGCGCTTCCAACTTAGTGGTAACAGTTTGAGAAGAATCAAATAATAGTGAAAGAGTGAAACTGAAAGAGTTATAGTTACTTAGGTCATCAAATATTCCTATACGTTTTATTAAAGCTGCTAAAAAGGATTGTTTTGGAACACTAAGGTTTGGCTTCAGTAGAGTTAACTTTTGTAGAACTAGATATCAAAGAAGAAAATGGAATTTAATATTTCTATAAGTTTGAGAAAAGGAGAATGACACCAACTTACGAATAACCTCTACGTTGTCTACTGGTAACAAAAGCTTGAAATTTGATTCATTTTTTAGCTTTGTGAGAACTGAAAAGAGTGAGAACTGAAAAGAGTGAAGATTGTAGTGTAGTGAGTTTTGCCTCAAGCTTCTTTCAACCATAATGTTCCTGCTGGTTTTAAAGCACAAGCACATTAAAGCAGATGATCCCGAAGCCTTTGATGCACATGCCTTGAAACTAAGCACTAGAATCTCTCTTACACTACTTTAGGAAATTGGAACACGTTCTTCCTATTTGGTGGAAACTAACGCACATTCTTACTTTTCTCAAACCTCTTTATTTTTACCTGTTTACAAAGAATTTTTACTGTAACTGTAAGACATCATGGTGTTCATAAAGTATGTACAAACCCCTTGATTATCACACTGCAAAGAGGTTTTGCTGATGCTACTGGTTTCACCCACAGCAGGAGGAACTTTAGTGGTTGAAGTATGTAGGTTTGTAAGCGAGGGTGGAACAAGGACTAAGACTTTTACCTAGGGGATTAAAATGGAAGGCTGCAGGAAAATCTGGATTCAGAGCAATGGGATAGAGAACAGACAGAGAAACTGGATTATGGAGGCAGTTAGACTCACATATTGGAAACCATTGCTTTCTGATATCCTTGTTATACTTCTTGCTGCTTATTCCGTAAACTAGTGACATTAAAATGCTGTTTTGCATTGAGGTCTGTTTTAACAGTTAATGTTAAATAATTTTCTTAATTGTTGCTGTTTATGGAACAAATTACGATGGGGTGCACATTTATATAGGAATATAATCGTTGGCTTTTTATAATCGTTGGCGTGATGTGGAACATGGTTACCATCATGTGAAGTGGATTAATCTCCTATAGCAGCAAGACTTTTTTCTTTTTAAAACTACAGCAGTTGGTTAAAGATTCCAATTTCTAATTTTTATTGAACAACATGGTGTGTTTTTTTGGAGCATCCTCAAGACAAGTTTGTTCCTTTTATCGCACTTGTTACTGCAGCTAACAAAAAGCCGCCCCTTCAGCAGCCTTTTGTTATTTTATCTATTAAAGTTTGTAAAATTAAAAACCTCAATCATAAAGTCCAAAATCTTTTGTCCTGAAAACTGTTTTTTTTTTTTTTTTTTTTGTAAAATAGCACAGCAGCATTTTTTGTTAGCTTTAGTCTTACCTGGAATGACCACCACATACATCCCTGTACTGTTACTATCAATAGTAGCATATTAAAATGAGTTATTCAGTTACAGCCAAATCTACTGTCTGATCTGCGTTGTAGAACATTTATCACCACTTTCTGCTTAGACTGATTTAAGAATTCATCAATAAAGTAAAACAAAAAAGTTTTCAGTTTATCCCTCATTCATTATGTGAATTCTGAGAACCAGTTATTTAAGATCTTGATAGATTTTACATATAAATTAATGTTACTTTTTTCTTTGTCCTTTTTAATTATATGAATATTCAGGTCAGTGAATTAGCACTCTCCTGATTAGTTATAAGTCCTAAGAGTAGATTTTCTTATATGCCAAACTATCCGCATTTGTTTTTCAAAAGGTCACAATGAAGGGTTTTTTCATTTTTTAATGTTCTCTTGTGTTTGAGCTCTAAGGCTGTAATTATCCTCCTTGATGGCTCTTTGTCTGTTTCTAAAATTAAGCATGAGTTTACATGGACATTTTCTCCCCAAGGCAGTATTTTAAAATAGTTCATGTTTTTGGAAGCAGCTACATTTAGATTGTAATGGATTAAAAAAAAATAGCTACTCACTCACTCACTCACTCACTCACTAACTCACTCACTCACTAACTCACTCACTCACTCATGCACTCACTCACTCACTCATGCACTCACTCACTCACTCATGCACTCACTCACTCACTCATGCACTCACTCACTCACTCATGCACTCACTCACACACTCACTCACACACTCATGCACTCACTCACTCATGCACTCACTCACTCATGCACTCACTCACTCACTCATGCACTCACTCACGCACTCACTCACTCATGCACTCACTCACTCACTCATGCACTCACTCACTCACACACTCACTCACACACTCATGCACTCACTCATGCACTCACTCACTCACACACTCACTCACTCATGCACTCACTCACTCACTCACTCACTCATGCACTCACTCACTCACACACTCATGTACTCACACACTCATGCACTCACTCACTCATGCACTCACTCACTCACTCATGCACTCACTCACTCACTCACGCACTCATGCACTCACACATGCACTCACTCACTCACTCACTCATGCACTCACTCACTCACTCACTCACTCACTCATGCACTCGCTAACTCACTTATGCACTCACTCATTCATGCACTCACTCACTCATGCACTCACTCACTCACTCACTCACTCATGCACTCACTCACTCATGCACTCACTCACTCATGCACTCACTCACTCACGCACTCACTCACTCATGCACTCACTCACTCACTCATGCACTCACTCACTCACTCACTCATGCACTCACGCACTCATGCACTCACGCACTCACTCATGCACTCACTCACTCACTCACACACTCACTCACCCATGCACTCACTCACTCACTCATGCACTCACTCACACACTCATGCACTCACTCACTCATGCACTCACTCACACACTCACTCACTCATGCACTCACTCACTCACTCATGCACTCACTCACTCATGCACTCACTCACTCACTCATGCACTCACTCACTCACACACTCATGCACTAACTCACTCATGCACTCACTCACTCACTCATACACTCACTCACTCACTCACTCACGCACTCATGCACTCACTCATGCACTCACTCACTCACTCATGCACTCACTCACTCACTCACTCATGCACTCACTCACTCACTCATGCACTCGCTAACTCACTTATGCACTCACTCATTCATGCACTCACTCACTCACTCATGCACTCACTCACTCACGCACTCACTCACTCACTCATGCACTCACTCACTCACTCACTCATGCACTCACTCACTCACTCATGCACTCACTCACTCACTCACTCACGCACTCACTCACTCACTCATGCACTCACTCACTCACTCACTCATGCACTCACTCACTCACTCACTCATGCACTCACTCACTCATGCACTCACTCACTCACTCACTCATGCACTCACTCACTCACGCACTCATGCACTCACTCATGCACTCACTCACTCACTCATGCACTCACTCACTCACTCACTCACTCATGCACTCACTCACTCACTCATGCACTCGCTAACTCACTTATGCACTCACTCACTCATGCACTCACTCACGCACTCATTCACTCACTCACTCACTCACTCACTCATGCACTCATGCACTCACTCATGCACTCACTCATGCACTCACTCATGCACTCATTCACTCACTCACTCACTCACTCACTCACGCACTCATGCACTCACTCATGCACTCACTCATGCACTCACTCACTCACTCATGCACTCACTCATGCACTCACTCATGCACTCACTCACTCACTCATGCACTCACTCATGCACTCACTCAAACCAGAATCCCAAAAGGAAGTGGAATAATAACATTTTTTATTAATTGAAGTTTTAGGGGCACAACCACAAACAGTAAACCTGATCATGCTGTGTAGTGCATCATTGTAATTTATCTTACACTGATTACTCAGTTGCTTGAAATACATGGAATTTCACACAAATCCAGTTGATTATCAGATTGTTGGTTATTAGATTATTTATGTTTGTAGACAATTTATGTAGTGATATTTCAGGTATTATTTTGTATATTTTGTGATATGTTTTGTATATTAGGGCACATAACTTTCATATAGTTTACAATCTGTTTATGTGTCTATCCATCCATCCATAGAACTTTACTTTTCATTTCATTTCTTTTCTTTTCTTTTCTGAAAATGAACCTATATGAATGATAAATGAGTCATTTATAGTCTTTTTTTATTAACTTCAATGTGGTTTATAACATTTGCTCTAGAAAGAAATTTGTTCATGTTGCGCCAGTCATAGACTTTTTTTCTGAACAGAATGATTGTTTTCCTGTTTGACCTTTCTGTGGTAATATGGTAAAGGAAGGGCAGGTACACACTTGCTAAATAAAAGGCGGAGGATTAGGTTATGCTGGCCTTTGCTGTTACTCTTGTCTTTTCTCGGTGCATAATTTAATGATGAATGAAAACTGCATGGCATCTTAACCTGGAATTTGAGTCTATTTGAATGATGATTATGAAGGATGTGCTGAATATATTGACCTTAGCTGATAAATTGGAGATTGATTTTCAGATTCAGAAAATTCATCCCAGCCTCTGGTTTTCTCATAGATTGAGATATGAACATACATTATTTTTCCATCTGACTGATTTAACTGCCATAACAGTATACATTTGTATATACTGTTGTGTTTAAACATGCTGTTATTCTACATTAAAAGTGTGCACACACTTTAACAAACTCAGTTGTTTAGGCTTAGTATTTATTTTCCTTTTATTTTTTACTGTTTTTATATATGCTATTTATTTGTTATCTGCAGAACGGCATACACGAGAAAAGCTGGATTCAAACATATCTACTCTTGACAGTCTTTCTGTTTTTATTCACAGTAGTTTTGCATAATTTTAAAGGCCATTTCCATCAGGGCTGATTGTGTGGTGGCATTTCTTTTACATTGAGGCATTTTGAAGTCTCTAGTAAACGAAGCCTCTTTTTTATTTAACCATTACAGGAAATTATCATCTAGAATACAGTCATCAGATATTGAGATAAAATTATAAACCCATGTAGTTTTTTGTCTATAGTTAAGCCCTTTTTATCCAAATTAAATGCTGATGTGTTACAAATAACACAATAATACATAAGCGCTTGACGCCGAGGGACATATAAATAGTGCAAACACAGTATAACATATTTTGCTCCTCCTTTTTGCTTTGAGTTCCCCATACAATAATTACATGCCCTGAGACTGTGCTTATCTTTTAAAACAGATTAGAGTTAATCACAGAATTAGTTGTTCATGTGGTAATTTAATGGATGAATTCTCCTGGTTGTCACAAACAGTACATATACTACAGTATAGGAGAAATGGGATTTTGTTTTGTTGTTGTTGTTTTTTTTATATTTCAGTTTGTCATTTCCCAGATTATCTTATATTTATGTATTTTAGTAATAATAATAATAATAATAATAATAATAATAATAATAAATACATTTTGAAATACAACAGCAGGATTTCTTTTTAGAATGATTCTGATATTGGATTCAGATTTTTAAAAAAGGAGAACAGCTGCTGATAAAAATAATAATACTCATGTTAATTAGTATTAGTATTAATAATAATAATAATAATGTTTTCCTTAATCCAGCATCTTTTAGAGAAAACACATCTGACAACAAATGGCATTTCTAGAACGCAAGAATTTTCAGAGTTACAGAATCAGCATTTACCTCCAAGTCATTTATTATCTAATAACACATTCACAGATGTAAGTTTTTATTGATTTGCTGAAATTCGCTCTTTCTTACCACTTCTGCGAATATTGTACATAATCTATAATTTATTATTCTTCATTCATATTCTAGATCAAAATAAAATGTTTGAAAACTTTTAAAGAAACACGGATAAAAAGGAGGGAGAAATATTTATTCTGTGGATAACATTTACTCACACTGTATAATCCCAGTTTACAGCTGATTATCTGGTTAACATTTCTGTTTTCTCTGGTTTTCATGTCCAGGATAACATAAAACAAGGTTGCAGCAGGTTAAGCAGTTTGAGTATAATTTTCAGGCTTAACATGTTGACAGTGGTTTTGGTTTTGGTGTTTGCTAGGTCAAGGCTGTCAAATGAAAGTGTCAAACGTTTTACCCGATTATTTATTTTATACATATATATTTTTTTATATTTTTTGAAATATTTATGACTACAAACTCCATGCCTTTGCATTGCTTTCACTTGAAATTAAAGTAGTTCAGATAATTTATTATGAATGCCCATTAATGTTTAGACCCAGTTGTATTTTTTGCCATTGCTCATTAAACCTACTACAATCTTAATCTTTATAATACTCATTAAGCAATAAGATCTTCACTGAAAAAAGGAATGAGTCAGATTTAGAAAAAAAAAAACTTGTATAGTTTACATAAAAACATGATGTTTCTCAACAAAAAGTGATTGAGTTGATTATAATAAACTTCATTTAAACAAGTTTCAAAGCAGTAAACTGAATGATGTAGACTAAGCGTGATCAATTCACATATTTTATCATAAACTACTGTGGAATCTCATGAGGATGTTGCTACAGATGGGAACATTGTGTATATTCAAAGCTCTGAATAAAATCACTCAGATCATGTTGGATATATGGAAACTAATTGTGATAATGTTACTCAATTCAACCAGATGGAACTGAAGTAAATTCTTACTAGAGAAAATGTTTAGTTTAATATTTTGTAAGGATCCTATGGATTGTCTATCATTTTGTTCTAATAGTGATATAGACAAGATGATAAATGAATGATACAAATATCATTTTATTATCAGTTTATTTATTAAAGTGGCAAGTTAATGAGCTTTTATTATTATTCTACAAAATCTTTAGATTTTGGTTCGGGAAGAAAACTAATGGGTTCTCTGGATGACTTCCATTAACACTAAACTGTCTTCTGTTCACATTACATTTACATAATGCTCCATAGAGCATGAAAGGCTTTGTACAGATTTGTTAGATTAGATCTGAATCCGTCTGTTTTGGTTTAATATAATTGGAGTCATTTAAGTCATCCTCTTTATGTCCTTTAATGTATGCATTGTCTTTCATGGATCAAGAAGAAAAGAAGATAAAAGGTTTATCATCAGATGCCTACCATTGGTGCTGGTGGTAATCTGGATTGAACAAAATGCAGCATACATGTTTTTAAATGAGCCATATCCAGAGGTCTATTTTATGTTTTTGTCTTACTTCACTTTTCATATTCATCCTGCAGGACAGAACCCATTTTGGTCTCTACAATTCAGCTTTTCCCCAAAGACATAGAAACCTAAACGCTACACTAGGAACCTTGTCATCTATTGCGATAGATAAAGATTCATGCATGAGTGTAAATCTGTGCTGATATGAGTTTGTATCCTATCTATATTTATGTCTATCTCCCCAAAATATAAAATGATCAGTGTCACCTATGTGATGTCAATGTTAATATACCTGCACTGTCCATAATTGGAAAATTGCTCAAGCAGCAGTAACGTGGTTCTGTATAGTTTAGTGTACATTTTAAAGGAAACCCTAAACCTACATAAGACCTAGTGGATCGAATCCACTATTTTTACTGGAAATGATATTTTAAATCTAGTACATCTTTATTGAAATTAAATTTAACTTTAATTAACTTTAATTTGCTTCCATCTGAGCACATTGTCCAGTGCTTTGTGTTGACTTAAACTGTTAGAAGGCTGTCACACAGCTCGCCTTTCCTGAAAGTTAATATTTGCTGCATTTTTATGTTATTCAGTTGTCTTGGCTGTCCGTTCTCTTTAATTAAACAACGTACTAATAGTCTTTTTTTAATGGTTGTCAGCTATATCCATATGTTAAAAGCATACAAAAATCTTTGGCCTTTCGGTTCAGAGGCAGCGTTCTCTGTCTAAGAACCATTGCCATTTCAAAATGCTCTTTTTTTGTGACCTAAAGAAAATCATTCATGCATTCTTTCTCCCTGCCGTGACTTGTGCACTTCACTATACATCAAGTTTAATCAGTGCTTATTGTCCTGTTTGCAGTGAGTGAACAATGCTGCTGCCAGGTCACTCAGTGGAACCAAAGTGAAAGCATACCCCGGCTTGCATCACTTCATTGATTCCTAAAGTGCTTTTATTTGACTTTTAACAGCTTTGCTGCTGCTTTGCTTGTATTGCTAATTTCAATCAATCAGAGATCCTTGAGGTCTTCCTTTCAGACCCTTAACCGTTCCAGCCTTAAATATATATTGAGTTTTGTTATGTTAAGTATTGTACCTTATTTATCCTGTTGGGTCAGTGGTATTTTTCTTCTGTTATTTTATTTTATTATTTTTATTTATTATCATATGTCCAGCATTTTGCTTAGTTTAAATTCTGTAATTCTTCCTTAATTCCTGCCTTTGGGTTACAATGGCATCTGTCAAGAGGTGTTATACATTAGACAGCAAGTTGAACTGTTAGTTCTTTAAGATGATATGTTGGTATCAGGAAATACAGGCAAGAAAAGTCATAAGAATTATAAGAAGTTGTCCAAGTGTGAGTAGTCGTGCATAAATTGTGTGTGAGGACAAGTACAGTTGTGGAATGCATGAAATTATGGACACACTAAAATGTTCCTATCGTTTTGAGATTTAAGACACTTTAGGATTTCAGAAATGAATCAACATACAGTACGTAATCAACATGTGCAAGCCAGGACTTTACAGTCACAAAGTTTTCTATTAAAGTAAAATATGGATGGTCTTTTTTTATTAAGAGTTATGAGTGTTTTCTATTTGTTATATTTTCTGTTTTCTATTCATTTCCAGTAATTCCTTTTTTTTTGAGGCACAAATTATACATATAAGTCCAAAATATACAGACAAAGGAAAATCTTAAATAAAGTGTCTTAGTACAGTAATTTGGATCTCAAGTGATGAACAACAATTTTCCAAAAGATTTTTTTGTGATGTTTTGTGGTTTGATGATGATGTGGGATTTGATAATGGTGGATTGTGTTTTGAAATGTACTCAGTTTAAAATCTCTCACGAGTTTTCAACTGTGAAGGCCATACCATGAATCCTTGTGACCTGATGTTTGGGACAGAGTGATCCAATCAGCATTAAAATGTTCCATCATGGGTTAAAAGTCAGAGGAACTTTGTATTGATTTGTTATGACTCTACTGAGGGGTCATGTAGACACAAAACTTGCAAAGATAAATGAGATCTTTTCAAGTTTCACTTTAGGGTTTCACTTTACCATCTAAAATACCATCACTTGTTTAATTTGTCCACATCTTTATACACCAGCACCTCTTTTTCCACCGCTGGACTTGAAATATGCGATCATTTAACATTAAGGCGTTTTTTCACTGCACACACTATAATGTCCCAAGTTCTTGCTTAACAGTAGGATCACATCCTCCTGTTGTCAGTAACCTGAATTACAAGTCTTCTGTTTTTCCTACACATCATTGAAAATGTGCTTTTGTCTGTAACTTCCAGCCCTGTTTGCCGATGTCCTTCCCTTATGTTCTTTGTGACTGATGCCGCTACCCCAATAATGATCTGTCTTTCATAATCACGTAGTTCTTTTCCTCTTGTCACTTTGATCCAAAATTGAGTTTAGTTGAGCTCCTTCACCATTTTCTCTAGGCTGCACGGTGCACCTGCATGAAATAACCTGCAATTATGTACTTCCATTTTTACTTCAATTGGTCATGCATCTGTATGTAACATAAATTCTTAAAAGTTTGAATACCTTGGGAGATTTTGCAAGATGTCTACCATTTTTTAAGCAAAACATGAGTGAGAAGGTAAAACAATTTTTTTTTTTATTTCTTATAGGACTCAAGTTAATATGTAAGGAATAACAGAATAGAATAATAATTAAAAAAAATACCAAAAAAGAAAATGAAATAATCTCTGTTCAAAAGTTTGCATACCTTTTTAGTTCTTAATATCGTGTATTCCCCCTTTAGCATCAATGATGGCAGGCAGACTTTTGTAATAATTGTGCATGAGGTCCTTAATTCTCTCAGGTGGTATAGCTGCTTATTCTTCTTGGCCAAATGCCAAGACTGTTTTTTTGGATGTCTTGTACAATATACACGTTTGAGATCTCTCCAAAGTGGCTCAATGATATTGAGGTCAGAAGACTGTGATGGCTGGTTCAGAACCTTCACCTTTTTCTGCTGTAGCCATTGGAGGGTCAACCTTGCCTTGTGCTTTGAATTATTGTCATGTGTCAGCATCCCATGTGCAGCTTTCGTGCTGTAGAATGCAAATGTTCTGCCAGTATTTTTTATTAACATTCTGAATTCATCTTGCCATCAATTTTTTCCAGCTTCTCTGTGCCACTGGAGCTCACACAGCCCCAAAACATAAGAGATCCACCCCCATGCTTTACAGTGGGGAAGGTGTACTTTTCACCATAGGCCTTGTTGTCTCATCTCCAAACATAGAGTTTATGGTTGTGACTATAAAGTTCAAATGACACTGTTCCAGAAGCTTAGAGTCTTGTCTAGGTGCTGTCTGGTGTCCTCAAGGCGGGCCTTTTTATGGCATGGGCGCAGTAATGGCTTTCTCCTGGCATCTCGACCATGCAGGTCATTTGTATTCAAGTACCTCCTTATTGTGCTCCTTGAAACCACACCAGCACGACTTCTCTCGAAAGATTTTCTTTGCGTCCTGAAGAATTCTTCTGGCAGTAGTGAACAATATCTTTCTGGGTCTACAGGACGGTCTACAGGCAGGCTGTTTTGCATATTTCAGAGACTGCAGCATCTAGAATTTACACAGAGTGGTGCAAAAAACATCTAGTGAGCAGCGCTTCTGCAAATGAAAACCACTTGTTAATGGGCGAGGTCAAAAGAGAATGACCATACATGTGCAAGATGACAGGATGGATATAACTTGTATAACGTATAAAATAGCAACTTTTTACAACCTTTTTACAATGGTGAGTAGAAAAGTATCTCACTACATGAAAACTATGCTTTTCTGGTGGTTTTTAGAAATCAGACCAAACATGAATTCACATGGCAGCAAAGCCAGATAACTTAAGGGAAAAGGATAAGGGTTATGAAAGAACACCCATGTTTCAGATAGCAGTTATTTTCCCTTCAGTCCTGCTTTATCTGGAAGGTCTTTAGTTTGTGCATCTCAGTTTGGCAAAACGATGTGGGAGGGCTGGGAACTCTGGCCACATTTTTACTGTTATCATAGAGGGTTTTTGTGGTAAAATAATGTTTATTATCTCCCTACTAGAATTTTCCTCTTAGCAGTATTGGCACCTTTGTGTAATTCTTCATCACCCTCAGAAAAGTGAAATAAAGTTTCCAGATCATTTGCATTAATGAGTAATTATAAATTAATGCATCAAGTTGCCCTTGAGCCCTTGTATGTTCATGTACTGAGCACTATCTGAGTCATCAGTGCAGGTTCCTACTGCGTGAACATACTTCTGAAGCTTTTTGTAATTTTGCAGCTTTCCACGGGAGGGAAGGAGGAAAAGCAAGTTCTAATTTACGGCTTTTAAATTATGTCATTAAATGTTGTGACGTAAATGCAGTGCTCCATAATGTCAGCAGACTTTAGTCCATTTCCACTGCCGTTTAGATCAGCGAGAAAAACGCGCTGATTTAAATAAGCTATCTATTTTCCTTCGGTAATGTGTTTTAATGTGTGATTTGGATTTAAGCCCAGTAGTAGCGATAATCCTGGGAATTATGTTCAATCATGTTCAATTTACTTCTAGTTTTGCACATGGCTGTAATGACGTGGTTAAGTGTAGCTTACGTCGTTGCAGCCTGACAGTGTATTAAATTCATTTTTGGCACAGAACTTTTTTGTTAGCTCCAAGAAAATTTTAAGAGATGATGTGCTGTGATGTTTTGCTGTGAAGTTTCTGTTTTTATGTATTTATGTATTTTGCTTCTGTTGATTTTCTACTTAAATTTTTATTTAGTTTTGACAGAAAATTTAGCTGTGAGGAAAGCATGATTTGTGTGTGTGTGTGTAGGAGGCAGGAGGAGAGAACGCAGCCACCCATGGATCCTCTGAGGACCGAAAGGAGAAGGTGCCGAGCCCTCACCTGAGCCAGCTGGTGGTTCTGACGGCCAGTAGCACGCTGTATGGACTGGCGGAGCGTGTAGTCGCCACAGAGTCACTGTAAGAACATCTCTTGTTTTACATTATATTTATCCAAACATTTACCTTCTAGACAAGGGGTATAGTTTCCTTTTATTTTGAAATTTTCTATGCTATTATTTTTTACTTGATTATAAAAGAGATATAAGGTTCCAAAAATAATCACACGTCTGTCTCTACGATAACCTAGTTTTTAAATCCAAGCAATTCAACATTCACACGTCAATAAAAGTAATAAACACTTGATTTCAATCTCAAAAATCTTAGATTTTGACTTTTTTATTATTTTTTTTTTTTTTTGGTCATTTTTGTTTCCTTGTTTGTTTTCATCAGGTTTCAAGGCGCATTAACCTGATGCTAAACTGATGTGCAAAGCTAAACTGATTTGCTTCCATTTACTTTGAAAAAAACATGTGAAAACATGTTGTGATGTTCTTACACACCTCGGTGATGTTTCCTGTGGTCTCTATATTTGTGGCCTTGGCCAGAGCAGGCTGACTAATCAGACCATGAATTGTGTTCATTATAGTAGGAAATATGCTACTGAAAAGAATATTTTACTCTTCATTCATAGCCATTTTGAAATGTACTCAGCTGCAGCAGTGATTTTGTGAAAGACTTTCCTCCTCCTCTCACCTGTCATGTAGTCAAGGGGTGTCTGCACTTTTCTTGTTGAGTGACAGATGGAGGGAAAACATGTAGTCAGAGGCTGTAGATTCTATATATTAATTCAAATAAATAAACAATAAGCCTATTTGATTAGCACCAGTAATCAGTAATTACGGTTTAAGTTCTTTCGACTGAATGCTTACAGTGGTGTGTAAAAAATAAAATTCTCTCAAATGTTATAATTGTAATTGGAGCAGTGATGTCCCTGGACTCCTGAATTGTTGGTGTGAGGATTTATGATTTTATTACAGAAAATGTTTTGCTCACATATATATTATGTGGAGCATAAAACATGAACAGCAGTCATGTTTATATCTGTCAGTGCTTTTATCACATGCTGTAGGATAAAAATCAAATGCTCATGATTTGCATGCTACTTTCTGCTTTACATTGGATGAAATATCTTCTATTCACAGAGTGCCTGTGTTTTTTGAAAGGTTCAGGCTGTTTGTATTTTGTACCTTTTTTGTAGCTAGCCCCTTTTCCTTATAGTAAGCACCTCCTGTTGTTATTCAGGACCAACGCACATCTTTAAAAAAGTGATTTAATTTTTTAATATCCGTTAGTTAATCTCCTGATTTACCATATCTGAGTCCTGACAAGTTACAAACACACTTGCCTATAAAATATATATTTTAAAAAATTGTCATCCCCAAACCATGAAACTTCCATCTCCACCTTTCACTGACTTTTTTTACACACTCCAGCTTTAGATTTTCCATAGTTCGATTTCTGAGTATTATGTTTTCCATAGAACAAAAAAAAAAATGTAATTCGAGAGTCCTTGTCTAAACCCTTCCTGATCCTAAATCCTGAACTAAAAGCTAACACAGAGTAGAAGATAAGATTTTCATTTCTTATAGTACTCCAAAAATGACTACAATAGCTCTTTTATTGTCTTTGGAACAATGTTTAAACTTCATTTAATCCAGCTTGCGAAAATGCTATAAAATCTTTCATTCTTTTTTTTTCAAGATATGTTTCTATTCATCAAGTGTTAATGCACGATGAATGACACCACATAAGCACATAAATATACACTCTTTAAAGTCAAAATGTATACACTAATCAGATCTTAATTCTCTGTTTGTTGGGGAGTTGTGCAAACATCAGATGATGTATTTAGAAATAGTTTGTTTGTTCTAACATCCTCCTGAATGCAGCAGGAGGTTTAAAAAGAGCTTAATGAGCATTAAAGATTTTTAGACAAGTAAGTTCTATATGAATGAAATGTTCTTCACAGAGCCAGTCAGATCTGACATTTTTCTTCTAGTGGTTACAGAAAGGAATTGGGGCAAGTCCTCTGAGACAAACCTCCCCCTCATGTAGGTAACTCATACTGTAGTCATATATTCCTTGAGTGAAATCCCAGATTACTCACCAAATTGTTAAGTATGGTGTTTTTTCTTCTTTCTCAGTTTTATCCATTAAGTGGTCCAATGTTTTGTATTCTGGTGTCTGCATCTCCATTAATCTAAATGAGGACCAACCTCTGGATGACTTCTGAACTGTTAAATCACCGTTTACTTTGAAATCCCTTACCCGACTTTCAGCTGCAGTTTTTTTCTTTCTGCATTTTTCTTTTCTCATCCCTTATCTTTGTCTTACTGTCTCTTCCCCCCTCTTCCTCTGTCATACATACACTCAAAAAAAATTCCTGGAGCTGCGTAACTGAAGAGCTGCTGGAGCTGCATGCCTTAATCCAGAGCTCAGAGATCTGGACATCTAGGGTGCCAGATGGCGTTCAGTACATGCCAGGCTTAAAGCTTGCAATCTGACATCCAGCAGTTTATGGGAAAGCTGTGAAGGAACTTCTTTGTGGCTTTCCTTACAATGGTCGCATCCCTGTTCCCATTTGCTTGGTAGTGGCAAACAACAGAGGTGGTAGTTGATATTCCTCATAGCATGCACATGCACAGAATGTGCAG
Source organism: Tachysurus fulvidraco (assembly GCF_022655615.1). Classification (NCBI taxonomy): domain Eukaryota; kingdom Metazoa; phylum Chordata; class Actinopteri; order Siluriformes; family Bagridae; genus Tachysurus; species Tachysurus fulvidraco. Next base: position 8,851,749 of record NC_062541.1, on the reverse strand, counting down.
CGTTTAATAGTTCCATTACCACAGGGCCCATTTCAGAAGAGGTGAACTCCAGTACTACACTCTCTCATGCTTAATGGAATAATCAATGAAGGCCAGAAAGGCTGTGCAGGGATCAAGATAAGAGGTGACAAAGATGAGGGCAGGAAATGGGCTAGTCATTAATGTCTAAACACTATATTTATACCAGGATGCCCTAAATAACTTAAAATTACAGTTTCCAACTCCACCTCATATCAGCTTAATTGATTTCAGCTTAATTCAGATTAATTCTGTTTTTGGATAAACCAATATTTTTGGATAAAATGCTCCACTAATGCACGTTTCTTTTAACATCCATGTGAGAATGTGTTTACATTCCCTGTTTGTATCTGAAATTATTCTCTGTGTTTACTGTAGCTTGTAATGCATTTTTATATTTATGAAATATAAATAAATGATTTCTTACAGGCAACATTTTTATAACAAATTAATATAACAAATAAAATTAGTTCATAATATTTATAGCCAGCAACAAATTTAAAGTAAGTTACTAACATCAATCTCATAATGTGAAATTTGTACATTTTTCTGCCACTTTTAAGATACAGTAGATTTCTTCTGCACTTTAGTCTGATTTTCTTCAATTCTTCAGTGACGTTTTTAGGTAATGATGCCCTTAGCACAGTCTTTGTGAAACATCAATATTTTCTTGTGTTTACTGCTTTCCAGAATACAATAGATTTTTCAAAAGAGCACGGCTCACAAAAAAATACTTTGAGTTACGCGTGTTTAAGGTTTTCATGCCATTTCATAAGACTCTGATTTTGACTCATTTTAAGCGATTAAGCTTAAGAAAATTCTAGAATCAGTTTTTTTGTTTTGTTTGTTTGTGTGGTCACTTGTTGAAAATGCTTCATGAGATGTTCATGGAAAAGCTATTAAGGTAATGAAAAGTATAAAAGGATTTTCTGAACTGAACCAAGTCTCTGTTTTTTCAGATACAATATCTTAAATACAAGGAAGTATTAAATTCAAGCAAAAGTAAATCATTGCTTTTGAAGATTGTATTCTAATTCCTCTGATTTTTTTTTCTTTGTGCAAAAAGGGAAATTATTTAATTAACAGTTAAACAGTAATAACAATAATAACATATTAATAATAAATAATAATAACAATAACAATAATAACTCTTGACTTGAATAGTTATGTACTTGAATAGTTTTGTACTAAAAAAATCTGATCGAAGATTAATTCAGCGAATTTTGTCCTGTGGGTTAAATTCCTCTTCTTTTTTTCTTTAAAGATCATTTTAAAAAAGGTAAATTTGTTGATATCTATTCAGGGTAGATAATTTAACGGCTGTTATTTAGACCAATAGAGTCAGAGTCATATTAAATCTATTAGCTTTATTTTCACTTCGTCATACAAATTTTGTTCAAAGCATGATTTCCGATATCTTCATGCAGGCTGACTGTTTTTATAGCTGTTTCTTCCTTACTTGCAGGCAGAAACCATTAAATATATCTGTGTCATCAAAGTATGTTATTGGCAGAAAAAGCTAATTCAGGTCATAACCCTTTCCCCCTCACAATCTCTTTTGCCTGTATTCAGACAGAATGGCATCTGACAGGTTTTCCAAGACAGACACAAAGATAACTGCCTACATCATGTTGTTTCATGCAGCTCTGTTTCTCTGGAAACTTGTTTGCACTCGACAGGGACATGGTCATGCACAGTGCATGTGTGAGCAAAGGAAAGGCTCATTTGCAGACTAGTGTAGACAGTTCCAGGCACAGCATGTTACACTGGTGGACTCCTGAGGTGTCATCTTTATAGCAGCTGTCGAAAATGTCTTTAATAGAAATTTGACTCTTTTGATTGTCTGTATAATATAATGACTGTATTAGAGTGGCTGATTCTGATGACGATGACTTTTTTTAGATTACTTTGTGATAGATTAACAGGGTGATGATTGTTTTAATGTGTGGGTTTTTGCATGTGTGTGTGTCCTTTTCTTTGTCTTTGTGTATATCCTTTTAGCTTGACAGCAGTTTATTTATATGCATTCCCGTTGAAAAGTTCAGGATATGCTCTGTATTGTTGCTGACTCTGAGCCAAACACATCAGCATTTACCGACCTTATACCAGGCTGCAGGGAATGCACTTCAAGCTCTGAAAATGGAGAAGCAAAGTGACCTTATGCCAGTCTTTTTTAGTCATTTTAATTCATTTTTAAGGGCAAGTGACTGGTAGAGATGCAGCTGTATGCAAATCACTGTATGCAAATCACTGTAATCTTCACAGCAAGTTGCTGTACCAAAGGCTCTTTGAAGTGTAAGAATTCAATTTCTTCTAGTGTTATTTTAAGCATTGCATGCCTTTGCACTTGACCTTGTATTACAACCATGCTGCTTTTAAACTGTTAACTTTTCCCTTGACTAACAATATGAAATGTTTGCTGAGCTGAATGTGAGGTTAAATAGGACTGTAAGTGGACACTTATTTTATATACAAATATATTAACCATATATATCAACCATATATGAATTATAAAAGTAGTGTTTCTTTCAGCATCTATAATTGTTTGTGTAGTTTCCAGCCATGCCAAGACAGAAATCAGTGAATTAATGATAAGTTCATTATTTAGTCTAATGACTTGTCTGTTTGTTCAAAGTATCTCCTAAATTGCATAATTCATTTTGATTAAGGAAACACAATTAACAAATATAAACAAATGAACTACAAAACAACAAACAAATGAGTCTCCAAAGCCAAGCAGAATTTTTCTTGGAATACTATTATAGCTTATAAGGAATACATTAGAAACGCTTGAAATGTTCCAGTAAATGCACATTTTTTTCTTTTATAATTCAAACACTTGTAAAATAAAGATTTTAATCCATAGTATCATTTATTTCTTCATTCCGTAATCGTTTTCATTCCTGCATTAATTTATTTATTTCCCTGATGTATTCATTTGTTTTATTCATAAAGCATCACTGAAAGGACCATGATGCTTCTCCATGTTTCATTTGCTGATATTACTGACCTAGTGTAAGATATGTATTTTCTGTAGACATACACTTGCAGGCATATTACTACACAATTTCAAATTCTTCTATTCTTCACCTTAGTATGAGCCTGAAAATGAGTCACAGAAAAAAAATTACATATCTAGTAAAAATCATACTTCAGCTGGTGAATTAGACCTGACCATAGCTGAACCCAGCTGTAAGCCCTGTGTGCAGCCTCTGAATGACACATAAGAAAATCCAGTGATATGACCCTCTGTCCCCCTGCAGTGTGTTCCTGGCAGAGCAGTTTGAGCTCCTCCAGCCTCATCTTGACACCATGATGCCTCCAGCCAAGAAACCTTTCCTGCAGCAGTTCTACTCCCAGGTCAGACACCCTCAGCTCTATTTATGGGCTTGCCCTTTTCTGTCCCCCTCATCAAAAACCTTTCAATTGTCTCAAGGTTGCCTTTCAACCTTTCGAAGGTGTACCTGGCTGGGTGATGTGGGGCCAGTGGTGGTGCCTCAGTGCATGGTGACGAGGCGTGTTATCAGGGCTTTGATTTGTTACCACTAAGTCTTGCTCTTATTCTTCCTTTACACTTTGCTGATAAATATAGCAATGATTTTTCTGGAAGCAGTTTTAGTTTAGCCCTTAAAAAAAAAAAGATCTTCATAACCTCACTGTGTAGCATCGGTTCACCAACCTATTGCTGAAATTCACGATATGTGCTTCTGCGCTTTGTATTCCAATGTCTTCACATATAGTACAAAAGACTGCATATTACAGTTTTATTTATAAACAATAACTTTAAAAATATATTTAAATAAGAACAAATGTGAATAAATATTGTAGATTAGTAACAGAGTTGACACACTATGGTTTAGCCAAAGTATTTACTGTCTTTGACTTTTTGCTATGAAGATAAGGAAGGCATGTTTTTGTGCTTTTTCAGCTAAAATAGTGCTCAGAATAAATACAAATAAAATTCACCCATCAGGAGAGCCAGTTCTCTGAAAAGAAAAGGATGTGTGATGTAGAAGATGCCTTTTCAGTTACTTTCACTTACCACTGGTTTTATTGCAGTAAACTTTGACCTGCAAAGTGAGCCTATAAATAGTATTAGTGGGCTGTTTAATTTATTCATAATTTGTATAAGCTGCTTACTATTTAGTGCTGCTCACACCAGATATTAGCATCCATGCTTTCGTGTTATTTACCTCATGTGAAAATCATTAACCTCGGCTCTCTGTTATCCAGATGTAGGGAATCTGTAAGCAAACATAAAGTGTCCAAGATTGTTTCAGAACCTGATTGATCGCCAGCTATTTCATAATTACATCATGCTCTCACCTATGAAATGAACAATTCAGTTTGCACTTTATGTAACTGTCTCCTTAGCACATGTCTAATTTCACAGTCACTGGTGATTTTTCTGTGGAAAGTCATTTATATCACTGGTGTGTATGTCTGGTTGTATTGAATACTGTGCTCTCCTGCAGACGGTGTCCACAGCCAGTGAGCTTCGCAAGCCCACTTACTGGATAGTGGCAGCTAAAGCCATTGATTATGAGCAGATGCTGCTGCTGATGGCAGGAGTGAAATGGGACATTAAAGAGATAATGTCACAGCACAACGTCTATGTGGATGTGCTTTTAAAGGTAATGTGTTGTGTGGTGCTGAATGGGTTTTATGTGACTTGATGAGTACATTGTCTTACTTTCTCACAGCCAGAACCCATGTCTTCATTTTCAGACATAATCACAAGGGTCATGGACAGGTTAAAACTGCTTTGTTAAAGGTTAGGTGTAACCAAGTAAAAATGAAACAGAGTTGTGTCTGTTTCCTGTAATTATTCATGACAAGATTAATTCACACGGTAGCTTACTGTGAATCATCACAATTGTGTCGTGATTGAAAGCAGAAAGGTATGAGAAGGATTTGCATAAACTAATTGGTTTGTTTTTAATAAACCACAAAACCAAATGTCATCACTTATAGAGCAGCTGACTTCAATAGAAGCATGTTTAGATTTACTGGTGCTTATACACAAGATGTCAATTCTTTTGTTGTTTTTTTTCTCTTTGTTTTTGTTTTGTCTGAAAAACCCATTGGATGTCGTTTTGGCTGAATTCTGGCAAACATAATCGAGTTGCACTGTAAACAATGTACGTTGAAGTCTCTGCTTTAAGAAAACATACAGAAATGTTTTTATTTAGGCTAGGTCTTAACCTTTCCATGGCTTTCGTCCTACAGTGATCACTTTTGGAAATCATTTCAGCTCATAATATAATACCTGCTGTGTAAACGTCTGTGATGATCGTGTTCGGACATGTCATCAAAACACTTACACCTTACACATGCTGTATAGCCCTTACACATGCTGTATAGCTGACAGAGATTTTAAATGTTTTTGAGCTAATAAGATACAATACCAAGAAGAAATATAGTCAAAACAGAACTGATTGAATTAATCAAGATTATATGCCCAGTAGTGTTGAGATAAACGGAGATCAGTGGAATACAAAGACAACAAAGAGACTACAGTTTGTCAAATGTCATGAATGACCTTTACCACAGGAAGAAAAGGGAAATATTTTGGATCAGGAAGTAAATCTTCAGAACCATCAGGAGTAGAAAATGTTTGTGTTGTGTGTTATTCACACAGAGATAGAAACTGGGGATCTGGTCAATGTATGTGCGTTCAGTATTATATTATTTTTTCCCCTTGTTTTGTTGCCATGCTAAAATATAAGATACTGGACCACTGACAAAGGTAAAGGTCAAATATTCATGAATCCAAATTACATTTTATCATGGATAGAATCGACCTGGAAGAACCTGTCAGCTATTCTACAGCCTTTTTTTTGTACTTCAGTTAATTCAGTTTTTTTTTCTTGCTTACTCTACCACATTATTATTCTATTTCAAGATATGTTAAAATTGGAGCATTTTACACATAAGTACATTTTCCATGATTAAAATACTCTTAAAATGCAGCATCTGGAGAATCCTGGTGATTGTCCTTCTTTACCGTTCGATACTTGCTATTTTAAAATGGCACACTTACTTGTTACTCTTTTTAGACATTAATATTAGTTAAATTAAAATGTTTAAAAAACTGAAATTTAAATTGTAATTTAGATGAAGTTTCTGTCTTTAGTTTTTACTGTTTTTTTTCCAGCCATGATTTCAGTGCCTTTGAAATGGATCTA